>NW_006159840.1:778462-793711 GCF_000334495.1 Tupaia belangeri chinensis | reverse complement strand
AGGTGGAACATGTAGAAGCAGGAGCTTGTAGGTTATAGGTGGGTTCGACAATTCTTAGGTTGGTGATTGGAAGGGAAGATCTGTGTCTTGGGAAGAGATTAGTTAAAGAAAGGCTTAATCTACATCTCAAGGAAAGGGAAGCTCTGTGTCTTAGGACAAGATAAACACAAGAATATACTGTAATAGATTGAAATATGCATCTCGAAGATACTATGCCAGGGACAGGAGGTAGGAAGAATCCTGTTAATGTTTGTGGCATGACTTCCCCAGTCCCTTTTAAAAAGATTTTGCAAAAATAGGAAAAATAGTCAAACTTCTGTCTATACCACAAATAAGGAAACCAATGGAAAGTCGCGGTTCGGGCTGTTGTAACAAAGTTCCATAGACCGGGTGGCTTATGGACAACAGAAATTTAGTTCTCACAGTCTGGAGGCTGCGAAGTCCCCGATGAAGGCACCAGCAGGGCTCGGTGAGGGCTCTTCCTGGGTCACAGATGCCTCCTCGCTGTGTCCCGCCTGCTGGAACAGGCTAAGTTGGCCCTTGGGGTCTCTGTTATCAGGGTGCTGGTCCTGTTCAGTGACAGCTTTGCCCTCATCACCTCCCAAAGGTCCCACCTCCTTTTCTTTTTCTTTCTTTTTTAGGGTTTTTTTTTTTTTTAAATTGTTGTTGCCATATGGCATGTGTACTCAGTATAGAGAGACAAAGAGAGGGAAAGTGAGAAATCACTACCCAGGTGTGTGTGTGGTGGTGGTGGTTGGGGTAGGGGGTAATGGCCACACCACAATCCCTCCTCCTCCATTCTCCTCCTGGGATGTTGGGCCCCACCTCTAAATATCATCACCTTGGGGCTCAGGATTCCAATGCGAGTATTTGGGGAGCAGAAGGACACCATCAGATCATGGCAGGTGGGTGTCAGGTCTGGAAGGAAATGTCACTGCAAGCAGGAAGGGTGGGAGAGCAGGAGCATGCGAAGGCCGCCGTGGAATGGGTGCTGAGCGACAACGGCCACCTTCCTGGAAGACAGTCCCAGGGAAAATGTCTGGACATCCAGAACGAAGACGGGCCACGCAATTGACCCATCTAATCTGAAAACAACGTAGGTTGTCCTGCTTCACAGACCCGACAGAAAACCCTTCAAACCTGGAAATCAGCTAAGAAACAGCCTCATCCTTTGTCGAAATAAAAGGCAAGGTTTGGAACTGCCGAATCCTCCTAAAGTACAATCGGCTTTGTCGTGCACTCCCCCAGCGCATCCCTGGCTCAGTCACATACAGGAGAGAAAACCGCCCTCCGCCCTCAGGCCTAACCCTTTCTCTCCCTGGAAGGAGAGAGAGAGGAGGAAGTCCCTACGGCAATTTGATTCCGGTAAACATTCAAACACATTCAACGTGGGCTAAAGAACCTGAAGGACCTTAAATACTGTTTTATTGTATCATTATTTTATGTGTTTTAAGGAATGTGTTTAGCTTTCCACATTTGCCTAAGAGCAAATCATTTTAGAGGGTACCTTTGATCAAAAGCATGTGTCAGTCAGTCCATATAATAATGACTTTTGCAGCAAAGCTTCTGAAATAGTTTTTCCCACGACTGGGGACAAGGCTGGAGCTTCTTGTTTAGATGAGCGAGCGATGGCACGGGGCTTGCAAGTGCTAATCAACCCCATATTCAGAATGTTCTGGTGTTTAACTGGTTAGCAGCTAGATTTTATTCATGCTGTACCCAAAGCCATATGTGAGATAATTATCCTCCTAAAACCCAACAAGAAATTTTATGCGTGAACATTCCATTCTAATCTCTGAAAATCTTCAATCATTCCCTCTGAATGTAGTGTGGAATGAGTGAAAAAACTAGCTCCTGTGCGTATAAAATTGGGATTATATTCACAGCCCATTTATCTACCACAGAAAGTCTCTCGCTTTCTACATCGCCTTGTGATTTAGCAAACAGAATTTTTCACTTCATACCGATCTTATGCATGGGGTTTGTCAGGAGGTCAGCTGGATCTTCTGCAAAGTTAAATCCACCAGGAAACGAGGAAGTGCGGCTTCCACCCAGGTCAGGCTTTCCAAATGGCTGTGCTGCAGCCACACTGGAGAACATTCCAGAAGCCAGAGTCCCCAAAACCTTCCAGATCAAGGGTAGCAAACACGGCCAAAGTGCACCAACTCCAGATGCCATCTGTTTATTGTGCCATCGACCAGCTGAATACGTCACGTTTTTAATGGGTGCAGGAAAATAAAAGGAGAATTTTTGTGACATGTGACAATTAGACATAAGTTCATAACAGAAACTGATTGGCGCACAGCCACTCTCACTCATGTCCATGTTGTCTGTGGCTGCTCTCACGTAGGTGTTACGACAACTGCAGAGCCGAGTCGTCGTAACACAGACCACGTGGCCTGCAAAGCCGAAGATGGCTGTGCTCTGGGCCACTGCCACGGTGCCGCCATTGAACTCACGTGGGCTCACTTCTCTGAGTCTCAGAGGAGACTGCACTCCCGAGAACACAGGCTGTCTCTGTCTCTCTCGGGAGACAGAGCCACGCTCAGCTTACTGGAGTAAGCGATGTCTTCCTTCTCCATTGTCAACAGCTTCGACTCAGTGCCTGTCACTGGCCCAGCTGCCACAAGCATGCCAAGAAACACATCTAGCACCTGGACAGTATAACTATTTTTTTTCAAGAGGTTTCAAGCATTTATTCTAATTTTAGTGGAAATTTTGGAAATTTATTTTTCCATTGACATTTGATCACTGTACACCTTTACAGCGCACAATGTGATTTTTCCCAGTGTGCGTCGGCAATACAATACACACAACGTGAAACCTCCCGTCTTCGCTGCTTTACGGGTACACTGCAGTCCTGTTCTTGACATCCACGTTGTCGTGTGTGGGTCTCTACGGCTTTTTCATCTTCCAAACTTACGCTCAGTACCACTGGACACCCACTCCCCATCCCTTCCAGCTTCCCTGCAAGGAGACAGCTTCACTGTGGCTGCGTTCCTGGCCCGGCCTCACACCCCACCCTCTGCCTGGGTCCCCGCCTCCGTCCTTGGCCTTCAAGTCCCACCTGCCTTAGAGACCCAGAGGACACCTCCAGCAGACCTCTCTTTCGCGGTAAAAGCCCTCACCTTTGTTGACCACCTCCCAGCTTCGTCCTCACACTCTCCAGCATCACCGTGTGCGGCCTGGAGATGTTATTAGGCGCGTCTTTCCCATCGTGGAGGATGGGGCTCCCGCCGGTCCATCTCGGCCTCCTTCACTCTGCGGTGCTTTGCAGAGACGACCGTCCCTGAGTGCCCATCACACGAGTGCTACAGCCCTTCCCTCCATTGCAGAGAGGCCTTGTGTTGAACACTCTCCTCTTCCCGAGAAGACTCAGAAATGGCACTGGCAACCTACGACAACTTGGGCAAACTGTCTAAAATCCCCCAAGGGGTAAATTATCTCGTTTTCTCTCCACATATTCCAATTGACTTAAATCTGGTTTGGGTTTTAAATTTGTAATTCACTCTGGGAATGCGTTCAGGGGAAGAGAGGAAGGCATCCATCTTTACCACACCGCTAACCTCTGAACCCCACCTCCTCGCAAGGCCTTACCCTTTAAAAGGCTAGGAGAATGTTTATATTCATGATCGCATTCTAGTTCCCCTCATTCCCTGCAGAGGCATAAAAGAGGACTCCCCACTAGTTCATGGGGTCCTCCCTGGTGGCAATTTCTTGTACCTAGCAGTCTTGACATTCCTATCTGAGGCCGAGCTCCCTTCTGAGACCAGATGAGGTCGACCCCCGCACACGAACCCAGAGCCCGGCGGCATCAGAGGAGGCCATGGTAAACAGTCTCTGATCTCCGTATTCTGTTCTTTCCCAGTGAAGATGCTCTGTTTTCAACCCCAAACGAGATCATTCTAAATGTCACCGCTCCACACCCCATCTGGGCTCCTGCAGGCAAGCCGCCTGCTTTCTGAATCAGATGCCGTCACCACTGAAAAGCCTCCAGCATCAAGCTCAGCTAGAGGCAGGGTCCTGGCTCTGGGGAAAGGCTCACAGCTCTCCCCAGCAAAGCGACCCCGTGGTTTCGGCAGTGGTTCCCTTTGAAAAAGGAGGGGAATGGAGAAGGAACAGTCGGCAAGGCCACATCATCGCTGCCTCACTGACTCTTTAGAGGACAACAGTCCGAACAACGACCAGTTGGCTCGCGGATAGACCTGACATTTCATTCCCCATAGACTTGCACGAAGCAGCGCCACCTGTGGGTTCCTCAGAGGGACAGACGATAATAAACATAGCAACGCAGGCTCTGGGCCAAGGTAGGTTCACGGCTAGAACCCAGGGTGTGTGGTCTGAAGATGGTGCCTCACGGCAGGCGGGAGGTGGAGCTGCCCCACCTCAGCAGGTGGGGAGTGAAGGTGCTGAGGAAGACGAGATCCGTCTTAAGGAAGATCTGCCCAGGTTCTTCCGAGATGGGGCCACATTCTCATTGGCCCCTGCCTCCGGGCCTCCCTCCAGGAGGGACACAAAGAAATGGCATAAGAGAGGAGGTGCAGCACGGAGGCCCGCCCTGGCCGCAGGTGGAAACCTGTGGTTGGAAATAACACAGCACGGCACGGGGAGGCGGCTTCGAGAGCCGGCACCCTCACGAGCAGTGTAGTACGTTCTGCTCACAAACCCTCTGCACGATCGAAGGATTGCAGAACAGACTCTCGTTGCAGCTGGTGTCTCACGGAGGGCGGAGAGCCACGGAGACTCCTCCATGGTGGGCAGGCGTTCTCCTTCACCACCCGATCGAGGCTCTAACCCAGGCTGGTTAGGTGGCAACGTCTGCCCGTGTCCTGGAAAGAGATGCCACGCTACAAGAAGCTTGCATGCTACAAGCAAAAAGGCCTTCGTAAATGCACGTCCAGCATTTAAAAACGTATCCCCAAATCTGAGCGTGCTAGAGTGGTGTGTATGCTTGTGTGCGTGCATGCATTATAGAACAGGAACACATATTGTGCCTTCCACTTACAGGAGCTGGGAGAGGCGGACGTTTATTGCCCACGGACAATGTGCCAGGTGCCTGCACACCGCTCACGATAACCCTGGGACACACAGGTTGTTGCTGTTACCATTTTACGGGTAAGGAATTGAGGTTCCATGAGGTTAAGCCACTTGCCTGAGGTCACATGGGTGGCAAAGGACAACCTCTACCCGACTCCCAAACCCATGTCCTTGCCACTGTGTTCTGCCTCTGCAGGTTCCAACGAATGCCTTTGTTACTTTTCCCGTGACATTTGTAAATCTTCCTGCCATGGTGCTCCTTATGGTTCATGGTAAAATCCGCCAGAAAAGCTGAGAAGCCCAGGAAGAGTTTGGGATATGTACGGAAGTGGCCGAGGTCCAGCACACTTCACACATCGCCAAGGCACAGCCCAAGAATGCGATCTCGACACCGTGAGTGTCCCAAACATGTGAGACAGGGTGTCCCGCCGTAGCCTGCGCGGGTTACTAAGTTGTTTTTCAAGCACAAACTAAAACCTCTCTGTGCTCCACCCTCCGGCCCACAGTGTCCCTCCGCAGGCCTCACAGGACCGTCTCCACTGTGACGGCATTCCCGCTGTCTTCCTGGCGCCTGGGCTGCATCTCATCTTTGAAAGCCCTGGTCAGAACAACTTTTAAGGACTCCTTGAACCGCTTCTTCTTACTGCTGCCCACGAAGAAGTAGATGAAAGGGTTGGCGCTGCTGTTGATGGTGGAGAAGAGAAGCGAGACGTGGTGGAGGCTCCCGAACGAGGCCCAGTGCTCGTAGTAGAGCAGGTAGAGCAGTCTCATGGGCATGGCGAAGACGAGGAAGATGACGATGGCGACCGTGATGACCAGGTACAGCTTCGAGGAGTGGGAAGTCCACGTGCTCTTTCGGATCTTCACCACCAAGATGGTGCTGGCCACCACCATGAGCGGGGTGAAGACCAGGAAGCTCAAGGTGGCTATGAAGATGATGACCGCCCTGCAGTCACTTCGAGAGTGACTGTCTTCTCCACCGTCGATGCACATGACATATTCCATGGTGGTCACTAAGCAAGAAAGTGCCCACAGGAGGGCACAGACGAAAGCCGACTGGTGCTTGGGGCGATGGCATCGGTACCAGATGGGGTGGAGGACGGACAGGCACCTCTCCACACTGATGGCTGTCAGCAGGTAGAGGCCCGTGTTGTAACCAAACAGCAATGTCACGGATAAGGTGACGATTGTGTAGTAACGGCCGGAGGAAAGCTCATAACCCAGAGCGTAGTCGATCGACAGAATGAAAATGCAGAAGAGTAAGGAGCTGTCCGCCACCGACAGGTGGGTGATGTAGACCGTGAAGGGGTTTCTCCGCATCCGGAAGCAGAGGAACCAGAGGAGGATTCCGTTTTCCACAAACCCCAGCGGGGAGAGGCTCACGATGACCCAGTGCACCGCAGGCACGTGACGCGCTGGGTTCCCGACGGCGGGGTTCCCGCTGGCCGAGGCATTGGCGGGTCCCTCGGCAACCGGTGACGTCACGTTTACCTCATCCATGAGGAGGTCTCGGGCTGGGGCTCTTCAGGTAATGTTCTATAAACCAATCAAACAAACAAAACCAGGAAAACTAGAGAATTGGAACAGAAGGCAGGATTTCAGCTGTGGGTAATAGAACCTTTATTCTATTTTTGGTAAAATGTAATAAACTATACAATTCTCTTTCTTCCTTCTTTTTGCTATTTGTCAGAGAGCACATGTACTCGCTAGAGAGAGACAGAGAGGAGGGGAGAAAGCTCCTTCCAATGGGCACTGTCATACCACAATCCTGTCCCCTCCATTTCTGTCCCATCCGGACGTGGGGATGCACGCACATGTGCTGGCATGTTTCCCGAGTTGCCAGCGTCGGGATTCCAACTGCAGGGTGGGAACATGGACTCTGGCTCCTTTGGTCAGTAGGCCACAGGACCGGCCCTGCAGCTCTAGTGACGATGTAATTGGACATTCCACTGAGAGAATGCCAGTGGCCTCTGGGACCCCGCAGGCCCTCCTCCTTTGCCAACATGGCCAAGGCTCAGTGCCAAGACGGATGCTGTGAAGCAAGGGCGGCAGGAGCCCCGGGCCTGCTTCCAACTCGCCCGAGCTCTCCGGTGGCATTCTGAGAATCAGTTCATCCTCTGTGCCTGCGTTTCCCTGCCCGCGAGACCGGGTGACAGCATGCAGACTTGATTATAAAATACTCGTTTGGGCAGTGTTGCTGTTGTCACGTTTAATACATACAGTGCCGTACGCGGTGGGGAAGTGAGAGGACGTGCCTGGGAAAACTGGGCCTCATAGTGTGCCAACACTGTTCAAAGTGTGAACTATTAAAGGCGTTTATTTCATGTGGCCTCAGTATGTGCATAAGCCGGGCAGCTCCTGAGGCTAGGTGTGCCGTGCACGCCCACGCCTAGCAGATGGTGAGTGAGCAAACGGGCGTGGCTCGCACACCGAGGCCGGGAGGGTGCTGTGGATCGCCACGGAACAGCACTAACCCGAAGCCCAGGAAAATGCTGAATTCTTTGGGGCTGCAGACTAGAGCTTCTTAGAAACTGCCCTCACTTGGCTGGTGGGAAAATCAGTACACACAGAGCCCCAGCCCCTGCTGTGAGGTAGCAAATGTGTCGGAGTCACACCTCAGCGCCAGAGAGAGGAAAAGGAGACCGTCAGCTGAGGCCATTTCCCGCGTCCAGTGTCGTCCCTGGCTTTCTACACATGTGCGTGGTGGGGAGGGGTGTGTGACAACAGTGGTCTTTGCTTCTGAGCTTTGTCCTTGCAGATTGGTCCCACTACATGTGCAAAATAATAATTGACCTTGGAGGGCCAGTAGGTGGCATAGTGGTTAAGGTACTGGATTCCCACATGGCCTGCCACAGTTCAAGTCCTGGACCCAGTGACTTGAAACTCACACCAGGTACATGTGCCTGTGTGCCCAAACTCTCGAGAGGAAAATGGAGGAGAAGGGATTGCAGTGTGGTTGTCCCCCCTGGGGGGTGATTTCTCACTTTCTCTCTTTCTCTGTATCTCCAGCAAATGCATATGCCCTATAGCCAAAATCTCTCTAAAAAATAATAACAACGACAATAATAATGGGGCTGGTAGGTGGTGTGGTGGTTAAAGGTGCTGGACTCCCACACGGCCAACCACGGTTCAAGTCCCAAACCTAGTGGCTTACTTCTTCACTTTCCCTCTCTTTCTGATCAAACTGGAAAGTAATAGTAATGATAAATAATGTTAAATAAAATAATTCTTTAAAACATAATAATAATTGACCATGCTGGGTAAAGTCTCTTTATAATCTAAATGATGTATAGTGATTAAATGTATAAATAATAATTAAAATTAATTTTTAAAAAATTTTAAATTTAAATAAAGAATACCTTTAAAAAATACTAATTGACCTCTAGGAAGTTGATGGACACGTATTTCTAGTGGAAATATTTCTGGCCCTTTCCTCACAAGCTCATCTGAAGCAGAAGAGGAGCCAAGTGTCTTATCTGTGGCACTCGAATTCTCTGCTGGCACTAGGCATTTCCAGAACTGAACCAGCAGAGCCCCAGCGTGAGTGGGAACCCGAGTTTCCGTCTCAGTGCAGCCGCACCTGGGCCCTGACTCTCAGGGGCACCCAGTGGGGGGACCAGGCCTTTCCCTCCCCGGAGGAGTGATCCAAGAGCCCAGGAGGATCCGGCTCCCTGTCCCGACAGCACCTCTCCTCGCGAACCCCTCCCTCATGGTTCTGTGGGTTCAGGAAATTAGCTTTGGGGGCAGATGTTCATTTCATTCCGTATTCAGAAGACACGGACCTCAGAAATTCACAGCACTATGCTTCAGCTCACCGGAGGGCTGCCCTAGAGACCAGGCGATGTTAGACGTTTATAGGCAAGACGGTCATTTCCCCACACCAACCATCGAACATTCCTTCAGGGTTGGGCAGTTTCAGGCACCAGGACATAACGGTGACCAAAGCAAACCAAGTGCCAGCCTCCCGGAATTTGCAGTGGGGAGGCAGGCAACGCCCAAATACAATATGAGCAGATAAGGAGGTCAGACCACAGCAAGCATCAGGAGGTAGAGCAGGGCTGGAAGGGAAAGGCTGGCAGGTCTATGGGGTCTCTGTCCTCTAGAGACTGGTGGGAAAGGTCCCCCTAATAAGATCACCCCTGGGCTAAGGAGGGCAGAGGCAATCAAGGCTGCAGATTCTGGGGGAAGGGTACTCCAGAGGGAACTGTGAGTGCAAAGGCCTCTCTGCAGAGGGGCCAGATGCAGACCGGCAGGGAGGCCGAGTGGCCACCAGAAGCCAGGAGGAGAATTGGAAGCGAGGGCAGAGGTAAAGGGGCCTGGGCCAGTCGGCCTCGCAGGCGGTTCTAAGGCGTCTGCTTTCACGCCAGGCGAGCTGGGAAGACTGGAGGCTTCTGCGAGGAGCAGTGACGTGACTGACGCTACGGCCTGTGTTCAGATCAGACTCCAGGGGCCACTGCAGGAGGAGGGGGGCAGGAAGAGGAGACTGTGCCAGACACGGTAGCGGGGACCAGGAGGTGGAGGGAAGCGTAAGACCTGATTGGAGCCCCAGATGCGATCTGATTTGCTGACAGACGAGACGCGTTACGATAGAGTTCAGCCGTTTGTTAAATGGGCCAGGTGAGGCGCCGTGGAGCAGGTTGCTGGGGGGGACGCACGTGGAGTTCGAAAAGCCCCCGAGCAGCCAGTGGAGGTGCCCAGTGGTGTCGGGAGGTGGGGGGAGCTGGAGGCTGAGGATACAAACCTGGGTGCCGTTTGCAAACAGGCACAATTTAAAATCACAGGACTAGATTAGGAATGTTAGATCATGAGGCTGTGAAATACCCGACACTACAAAGAAGAGGTTCAAGGACTGAGCTGGGGGCATTTCGAAGCTCAGAGTCTGGAGAGACGAGGAGAAAGAAGCCACGAAAACTGAGAGGGACCTGACAGACGTAGGACAACCGGGGAGGGCGGCGTCCAGGAAGCCACGTAAGGAGCGGTCGAGGAGAAGAACGTGTCCGGCGTGCTGAGGCCACCGAGCCTGACTGTCATCAGGGCAGATTCAGCAGAGTGAGTTAATGAACACTACGAGGAGACTCAGGCGGACTGGGAGGGGAGCGAGTGGAGACGCGAGTACAGAACACCCTCTCGGGCTGTGGGACGACAGGAGAGCTGACAAGCAGATGGGAATTACCCAATCGGGAGGGAACAGCGATGACCCAGGAATGCAGAGCTCAGGGAGCTTCTGACCTTTGCTAGGGACACAATTTACTCACACGACAGGACAGAGGGCAGAGTTGTGGTTGTGCTGGGAATGCACAGGGTCTCTGTTTCCAGCCGAGTAAGGAGCAAGGCCACCAGGCAGGAGTGAGGAGGTGCTGAGGGCTTTGGGAGAGAGGGCAGATGGGAAATAACCGAGGGGAGGGCAGGCCCCGGAACAGAGAGCAGGACTGCCGGGCAGACCTGGGAGCCTGGGTGGGCCAGCAGGGCTCCCTCCCTCTGCGGTCCGGAAGAGGGAGCTGGATGCACCGGGTCCGGGTGGGCCTTGCCTGGTACAGTGGACGGCGGGGGCTGAAGGAATGGGAGTGTGCGACCGCATTGGCCACTGAGGAATCGCGGGAGTCCAGCAGGGCCAGGAGAAAGCGAGGGCACACGGCAGGTGGGGACAGCGACCGGGGGATGAGAGCCATCTGTCTGCAGAAGATCCCAGTGGTGTTGGGATTGCCGAGGTCCAAGCACTGGAAAGCTATGGGAGCCAGGAAGAGGACTGGAGGGTGGGACGTGGAGACAGATCGGGGCAGCGGCGTTCTGGGGATATTGACGACGAGTGTAGAGCGGACCTAGGGGAGGAATGAGGGCGCAGAGGAAGGCTCGTGTGAGGTGAGACCAGGACCTGGGGCCAGGCGTCAGGACACCGAGGTCGCTGAGGACCCGTGTGGCGGTACGAGAATGGTGTGGGAACTGGCTGTGAGGTCAGGGACTTGGGGGAGCAGCCCAGGGGTCTGCAGACCACAGCATGGAGGGTGGAGGCGATACGGGTGGGAGCTGAGCACCTCAGAGCTGGGCGTTTGTGGCCACTGCCGGTTTCTGAGAGAGAAGAAGGAAAGAGAACAGAGGGTGAGAAGGGTCTAGACTGACGCTGACCAATGGGAACAACGTGTGAGGTTTTCCTAGTGGCCATGTCAAAGAGGGTAAGAAGAAACCAAAGAAATGCTTTTCTTTTTTTTTTTTGGGGGGGGGAGAGTTTTACTACAGGGTGCGTGTGCTTGCTAGAAAGACAGAAACAGAGAGACAGAAAGTGAGAAATCATCCCCCAGAGGGATGGCCATGTCACAATCCCTTCTCCTCCATTCTCCTCTCAGGACTTTGGACACACACCTGGCATGTGTTTTAAGCCACTAGGCCCAGGACTCGAACTGCAGTCAACTACATAGGAGTCCAGCAACATAACCATTTCGCCATCTGCTGGTCCCAATGAAATTCATTTTAATAATTTTTTTTTTGGAGAGATTTTTGCTATAGGGCACATGTACTCACCAGAAAGAGACAGAGAGAGAGAAAGTGAGAAATCACCGCCCCCCCCCCCCAGGGGGGGGATGGCCATGCCACAATCCCTTCTCCTCCATTCTCCTCTCGGGATCTTGGGCATGCACACACATGCGCCCGGCGTGAGTTTAAGCCACCAGGCTGGAGACTCAAACTGCGGTCGACTACATGGGAGTCCAGCGACATAGCCATTATGCCAAATGCTGGTCCCATAATTTTTTTTATTTAACCCCATATGTTCAAAATATTTTCACAACACATAACCAATATAAAAAATACGGATGAGGTATTTCCGTTTTTTTTTTTTTTCTCATTGGCTTACAAATGCAATGTGTATTTCTCACTTCAGACTACCCACGTTCCATATGCCCGGTAGCCACGTGTGGGGACAGACAATGGCACAGCAGTAACATAGGGCTCTGCAAGGCCGAGCCACACGGGAAGGTTCCCAGCTCAAGTCCAGAGCACTCCCTGAGTACGCCCGACTCGCACTCGCCCGTGATCCGGGGCTGGATCCAGCACTGAGACTACAGAGGGGCTGCCTCTCTCTGCCTTCCTCTCTCCCTCTCTTGTCTCTCTCTCTCTCCACTTCTCTCTCCCTCTCTCTGTCTCTCTCTGCCTTCCTCTCTCCCTCTCTTGTCTCTCTCTCTCTCCACTTCTCTCTCCCTCTCTCTGTCTCTCTCTGCCTTCCTCTCTCCCTCTCTCGTCTCTCTCCATTTCTCTCTCCCTTGCTCTGTCTCTCTCTGCCTTTCTCTCTCCCTCTCTCTGTCTCTCTTTCCTGACTGCAGTTCGAGACCTGGACCTGGTAGCTTGCTTTCTCTTTTCCTCTCTCTTTCTCTCTCTCCATGTCTCTCCCTCTCTCTGTCTCTCTCACTCAGGAAGAAGTAAATAAACTTCAAAAAATGCTCCCTCTAAAAAGAGGGAAAGGCCATGCATAACTAGTGGCTACTGTGTTAGATAGCGCCATGACAAACAGAAACACAGACATAGGACATGGGGTTTCATTCCACACAACAAGCCTAAACCAAAAAAGGTCAAATCAGGACCCGACCGGAACGCTTGAGAACCAGGTAAGAAATCCCTGTCTCCGGCAGGTCCTCACACCCAGCCCTCTCCGGCCACACCGTCAGCTTGCTGGCTCTCGGAGGAGGAGGGGGTGCGTTTCCTGCTCTCGGCCTCCCACCCCTGCTTCCACTCCTCTGCACAGCTGCATCCCGAAAGTCCTCTACCACGTTCACCACTGGCCACACTCTGCTCTCGACTTCCTGTGGAAACAATACCAGTTTCCATTTCTACTCACGGTTTCTACATAAACACAGAAAAATCAGTTGGGAAAGGTGTTTCAGCATTGAAAGTCAAACTGTGTCTTTCTTTTAAAACAAAACCAAACCAAAGTAACTGAATTCTCCTTTTGGTTTTGTTTTCTGTTTTTTGAAAGACATTTGTTATAGGCATGTGTACTCACTGGAGAAGACAGGGAGTCACAGACAGAAGGCAAGAAATCACCACCTGGGGGGATGGCCACACCACAATCCCCTGTCCTCCATTCTCCTCTCAGGATTTTGGGCACGCACACATGCACACACACCTGGTGGTTGTTTCATGCCCCTGGGTCTGGGACTTGAACTATAGTCAACCACATGGGAGTCCAGCACCTTAATCACCATGCCACCTGCTGGCCCCAAAGTAACTGAATGCTGTAACAAGAGGGACTGTCTTTTTCTGAAGACAGAGCACGCTCCCGCCAATCTCCCCATGCTCAGGGAAGTCACTGGACTACGTGTGAAAGGTAGAGAGAGAAGAGGGCTGTCTGCATAGCTTGTGGGGAGACAGAACTGGTTCTGACTCAGGGTGGAAAGTGGGACAAAGGAGGCCTTGGCCCAACGCCGACAAGTTGGAACCACTGTCTCAGGGTCTCAAGAGAGGCCTTCCAGGGTTGGGTCGTGAAGGGTCAGTAGGAGTTTGTTAGCTGAGAAAGGAAAAGAAAAGCACTTTAAGAAAAGAGAACAGTACGGACAGAGGTGTGAAGGCAGGAGAGGAGACCCAGAATGTTCCTGGTGGGACCTGGGGAGGCGTGGCTCTTGGGCGGATACGACTAAGTAGGAAATGGAAGCAACGGAAGCATGGCCGCCTACCCTAATGCAACTTCCGCACTTGGGGCTGCTTGTTCAAACGCACACTCCGGCCCCGGGGTTTCAGGAAGCCTGGAGTCAGTCTGAATTCCCTCAGCCCAGGGCTTTCTGAGACCAGGGGGCCACGGGTCGCTGCTTGTAAACACTGCCATTTGCACTAGGAAGGCTTTCACCGGGCTGGGGTATGACCTGGACTGCATTTTGGAAAGGTCACCCTGATGGCCTTGGAGGGGCTGCATGGAAGAGGCGCTGAGCAGAGCAAGAAAGCTGGTGGGGCAATCAGAACAGTGCTGGTGGCTTAGGACCAGGGACAGCAGCTGGCGGAGCACTGGGCTCAGAGGCAGTCAGGGAAGAGGGCCAGCTTGGACACGGGCGGAAGGAGTGGGAAAGGGCCCTGGACGGAGACGCCCATGTGAGGAGCCCTCGTGGACAGGTCAGGACAGGGTGGACAGTGGGGAGCTGGAGAACGAAGAACCTGTCTACAGTGCCCTGAGGGTGACACACTTGGAGGCTGTAAAGGACAGCGGGTCCGGGGCGTGCTCCTGGGTGTAGCGCTGCTCCCAGGGCCCACTCTAATAAGCAGGGCTTCACAAAACCAAGGGTCGGAGACCCGTGTACGATGCCCCCAAACATCCTCCGTGACTCTGCCTGACGACAGACCTCCAGAGCACAGTGGCCCAAGCACAGACTCTAAGGCCACCTGCTTCCTTTCTGCTACCCTGTCCCTGGCCTGGACTCTTGGGATGGAGCCCTGCCCTCCCGTCCTCTGCACTAACCCTGTCCCAGCCCCCGCTGCCACACCCTCCTTTCCACAACTCCCTATGCCCACTCCCATGTTTGCTACCAGCTGCGGCCGTAGCCATGACATTCCTCCTGGAAGCAGAGGTGAAACGGTACCTCCCCCAAGGGATGGGCTGAACTGTGTCCCCTCAAAAGTTGTACCCAAGCCCTAATGCCCGGGGTGCCTGTATTTGGTGACGAGGCCTTTATGGTGGTGATTAAGGCTAAATGAGGCACCAAGAGGGCCAGCCAGCGGCCTGCCGGTGGAAGCAGTAGGATCCCACATCTGACTGCACAGCTCAAGTCTCAGACTCAGCTGCGTGAAAAACACGGGATGCGTGTGCGTGCCCCAAATCCTGAAAGAGGAGGGAAATGGAGGAGTAGGGGTTGTAGTGTGACCAGACCCCGTATGGGGCGGGGGACTTCCTCACTTTCTTTTTCTATCTTTGTCCCTCTCTCTCTGGTGAACACAAATTTTTTTAAAAAGAATGATTTTACTGAGACCAGCAATTGTTGTAATGGCTATGTCGCTGGACTCCCATGTAGTCAACCACAGTTCTAGTCCCAGACCCGGCGGCTTAAACTCACGCTGGGCACGTGTTCGTGTGTGCCCAAGATCCCAAGAGGAGAACGGAGGAGAAGGGATTGCAGCATGGCCATCCCCCTCAGAGGGTGATTTCTCACTTTCTGTCTCTCTGTTTCTTTCTGTCTTTCTGGCAAGCACACGCACCCTATAGTAAAAACCTCTAAAAAAAAAAAATTATATATATATATA
>NW_006159840.1:773687-778223 GCF_000334495.1 Tupaia belangeri chinensis | reverse complement strand
TATATATGAAAGAATTCTTTTATTTAACTTTATTTACTTATTTTAATTTGACCAGAGAGGGACAGAACGAGAGCAAGAGAGGTGAGAAAGCAAGCCGCCAGATCTGGGACTTGAACCGTGGTCGGCCATGTGGGACTTCAGTGTCCTTAACCACCACACCACCTGCTGGCCCCACAAATTTTTTTGTAATAAAAAAGAAGAGGCACCAGGGATGTGGCCTAATCAAATAGAAATGGTGTTCTTACAAGAGAGAGAGACACCAGAAATCTGTCTCTCTGCTCAGGCACACAGAGAAAAGGCCAGGCGAGGACCCGGGAGCACGTTACGCCTGGAAACCACTGAGACCACCCCCACACCAGACCAGCCCTTGATCTTGACCCTGGCCTCCAGGACAGTGAGAAATAGACCGCTATCGTCTAAGCCACCCAGGCTGCAGGACTGCGAGGTCGGCCCTGGTGAACCAGCACAGCCAGCAAGCTACAAAGTCCTCGACGTTGGGGCTCCATCCCATCGTGTCTGAGCTGCAGCCCTTGCACACAGTGGACTTTTAATACACGCTTGTAAAGTTGTTCCTAGAAATAAGGCCCACACAGCAGTTCTGAGAATGCACTCTGCTCCTCCAGGAAAGAAAGCCGCGGCCTTAAACCCAGGCCACTGCCGTTAATAAAAACAGTTCTCAGATGCCTGGAGAATGTTCGTGAATCATGTATTTAGGCAGATTTTGATCATAATATGATTAAAATGCAAATAAAAATCCATTTAAATGAATTATCCTTAAAAACTAAGCATAGGCCCAGAAGTTTCAGCATAGAGGTAAGGCAAGGCTGGAAGCCATATGGCCAACCACAGGTTCAAACCCCTGGGCTGGTTGGAAAATATGCCAGGATTTTGGGGAACGGGTGGGCTGACAAAGGGAGTTGTGGTGTGATAAGACACTGTTTAGGGTGCTCCTATCTCTCTCTCTCTTTTTAAAATAGAATTTTAAAGAATTATCTTGTTTAACTTTATTTATCTATCTATCTATTTATGTTTAATTTGACCAGAGAGGGACAGAGAGAGAAAGGGAGTCGGCCACGTGGGAGTCCAGCCTCTTCGACCGCCACGGCACCTGCCCCATCTCCCCTCTCTCTAGTGTGTCTGTGCGCATGCTCTCTGTCGTTTGAAAAACTAGTCACAGCCCTCCCAACTGTTTCATGATGGTAGAGTTTTACTTAAGGACCACACTGCTAAAATTCACATTCCTGGTCTTACCCAACCAAACAACTGGGTCTCTGCAGCAGGATAGCAGGTGGGAGTGTCTGCATGCAGCACACACCACGCTCGTGCCTCCTTGGGGCTCCTCTGTCACCTCTGCCGTGAATGACTGGGACATCCGAGGTGGGGAAGGATGAGGAGGGGGAAGGCTAATGGCTGGGCTGATGGGACAGCCTAGCTCAGCACAGTTCAGTCCGGGCTCAGGGAACGTCCCTGACAGCAGAGTGAAGACCCCACAGTGAGCTCCCAGGGAGCGATGAGGGAAGCATTTACGGTAGAGTCTCTCATTAGGGGTAGCTCTTTGTCTCCATGGCAACCCAGTTCTAGGACTGGAGGCACCACCTAGACACGCAAACCATTCTCTCTTTACCATTCCCTCTTTTTTTCTTCAGGTTTTTGCCATAGGGTAGGTGCACTTGCCGGAGAGAGACAGAGAGAGGAAAACAGTAACAGGGAAAGGGAGAAATCAACCCCAAAGGGGGTGACTACACCATAATCGCGTCCCTTCATTCTCCTGTCAGGATCTGGGCATACACACGTGCCTGGTGTCAATTCCAACCTGCCAGTTCTGGGACTCGAACTGTGGTCCACCACACGGGGGTCTTTCACCTTAACCGCCAGGCCAGCTGCTGGCCTCACAAATCATTCTTTATACAGCGACCATCCTTGCGGCACAGCGGCTTTACCTGGTTTTGCCTGTCTGCAGCGGACCCAGAGGCCATCCTAGGAGCCGGCGGGTCTCTCAAGGGCAGTAACCCCGGGGCAGGGCCTCAGCCGGAGCAGGCTGCGCGTTGCTGAGCTGGTGATGACATCGCCGCGGGGGCATCATGGGCGGCCCGGCTGGAGCATGGCCCCCCTTCCTTCTCTTGAAAGAGATTCCTAGGGAGGAAGAAAGAGGTTGGAGCGTAAGGACACCCTGTGGTCAGGCTTCGGAGTCCATGTGCACCCAGCCTGAGAGGCTCATTAAGAGGACCTACTGCACTTTTTGGTTTTGGGGGGAAAAAAAATCTCAGGACTAATGACCAGGCCATGCTTGGCGATGCTGGGTGATGTGACCCCAAAGGGCTCCGCCACCCCCACTGTCTTCCCGGTGTCTGCACCCTGGGTCCTGTAGAGCAAGCAGCTCCGAAAGCTCCCGAAGCTCCTCGGGTTCTAAGCATAGAGCAGGCCGGGGCAGAAATCTACGCCACGGACTTCTCACCAAAAGACGAGGCAGTCTCTGATTCAAGAAAAAAGGAAAAGTCCGGAAACCACTGGTCTAACCACTCCCGGCATTTCACATATGAAAGCCAGGGAGACCTTGAGACGATGAGAAGCCCCAAGCACACCCGAGTTCCCCCTGAGCACACCCGAGTCCCCCCTAAGAACACCTGAGTCCCCCGAGCACACCTGAGTTCCCCCCGAGTACACCCGAGTTCCCCCGACACACCCGAGTTCCTCGAGCACACCCCAGTTCCCCCGAGCACACCCCAGTTCCCCCGAGAACACCTGAGTTCCCAAGTACACTAGAGTTCCCCCAGCACACCTGAGTTCCCCCAGTACACCTGAGTTCCCCTGAGCACATCTGAGTTCCCCCTAGCACACCTGAGTTCCCCCCAGCACACCTGAGTTTCCCTGAGCTCTCTGACCATTGCTCTGGGGCCTGGTCCTATTTTTTTTTTTTTTTTTTTCTTGGGTCTTTTTCTTTTTTTTGAGAGGTTTTTGCCATAGGGCACATGCGCTCACCAGAAAGACAGAGAGCCAGAAAGCAAGAAATCACCCCCCAGGGGGGATGACCATGCCACAATCCCTTCTCCTCCATTCTCCTCTCAGGATCTTGGGCACGCACGCACATGCGTCCAGCATGAGTTCAAGTCACCAGGTCCAGGACTCGAACTGCCGTAGACAGCATGGGAGTCCAGTGACATAGCCATTACACTGTTGGTCCCTGGTCCTATTTTGAAGACTGCCTTTTATAACCTGTGCATGCTAACCTTCCCACTTACACAATTAAAGGCACCATATTTCCTGACATTGTAAGGGTTTTTTCCCTAAATATTTGCTTATTTTCTCGTTGTGACTTTGCCAGCATCCCCGGGGTCATTGTGTGCCCCTGCAGGTGAAGCCATCATGGAGCACAGTGGCTGCAGGTGCTATCAAACCGCTCCTGGCTGCACAGACGGGGCCTCCACTGAAAAGTTGCTCCCTGCAGCAGGGCTATTTAGTTAGTTCATGATTGAGAGACACACACAGAGAGAAAGAGAGACAGACAGCACCCCAAACAGGGTCACGAGGCTGTGATTCGCCCCTCAGCTTCAGCCGGCCTGGCTTGTGGCAACACACCTGGCATGCTCAGGGAGGTCTCTGGACTGGAGCTGGGAGCCTTCCCATGAGTGTCTGCCTTGCAGAGCTTCATGTGCTATAGCCGTGCCACCATCCCACCTAGGACCCTTTTCAGAGTCTGTTTAATCTTAACAATGAGTGGAGGATTTTCCTGTTTGGTTTTTTGGGGGCATATTTTTGGTTTTCTGCCATAGGGCATGTGCGTTCACAGGAGAGACAGAGAGAGAGAAATTGAGAACTCACCCCCCCCCAAAGAAATGGCCATTATGCAACCCCTTCTCCTCCATTCTCCTCTTAGGATTTTGGGCGCATACACACACTCCCGGTGTGATTTTTAAGCCGCCATGTCCAGGACTCGAACAGATGTTGGCCATATGGGAGTCCAGTACCTTAATTACTGTGCCACCTGCTAGCCCCTGGGGATATGTTTTAAAGTGTTATTGCCTGGGACCAGCATATGGCCTAATGGTTACGTTGCTGGACTCCCACATAGCCTAGCATGGTTCGAGTCCCAGACCTGGCAACTTAAAAAACTCACGTCGGGCATGTGTGCGTGCGTGCCCAAGATCCCGAGAGGAGAATGGAGGAGAAGGGATTGCAGCGTGGTCATCCCCCCTGGGGAGTGATTCCTCGCTTTCTGTCTCTCTGTCTCTCTGTCTCTCCAGTCAGCACACACGTCCTATAGCAAAAATCTCTCTCAAAAAAAAGTATCATTGCCTTTTTTTCCTCTGGTCATAAAATAATGTATGTTCATTGAACAAAATTTGGAAAATTCACACATAAAAATCATTACTCAAAATTAACCTGATTTAGGCCAAGGCTGCGACCGGTGGCGGGTCCTGCGCCCCCCACCCACCCTCCCACAGACGTGTGGCCTCCGGGCCAGCAAGCTGAAGCCGAAAACAAGGATTAAGAACTTACAGCCATAAGCAACAGAAAGAATCTTTAGCTGTCTTAAAC
>NW_006159840.1:770794-773121 GCF_000334495.1 Tupaia belangeri chinensis | reverse complement strand
CAGGAGAAAAAAAATGCACATTTGATGACTGCAGCGAGCTGTATGGGCACAGCTGGGTACTACTTTATAGTATGTTCATTCTACTCACTGGGGTTTATGCCTAGGGTCAGATTTGGGTACATGTATAGGTATATGTCAGCTGTGCTAACTATTGGATATATTTAGACTAATTAAGCTCATTAGCAGAACAAATGAATGGGGCGGGGGCGGAAGGCATGGAGGGCAACCATGGATGCCAGGGACAATGGAGGAGGAAGATGGGACATAGCAGAGGGTGGGGGATGGGGAATCAGGGATGGCAAGACAAAGGGCAAGGTATGCAGGATGTAAGAATTGGAAAATTATTTGCTGAGAACATGTATGTTGATGTGCTTGATTGAACCAATGCACAGTGTATTTTGGATGGAAAATTCATTGGTGTGTTGTGATGGTGTATAGTGAATTAATGTAGAAAATTTAAAAAAAAAAGAGGGGTAAAAATAATTCTAGGAACTAGAAATGGAAATTTTTTATAATAATATGCATGATTAAGTCACTATGCAGTATATTCTGGATGGGAAATCACAATTTGTATGCTGGGATGATGTTTAGGGAAGCAATGTAAATTAAGTTACAAAAAAAAAGTTTCAGAAAAAAAAATATCTATTCCATGACTGCAGTAAGATATATAGCCTCAGCTAGGTGCTACTTTATAGGCTGCCTAAAGTTAGACTTGTGTTCATGTAAATGTTTATATCAGCTGTGTTTGCTATGAAAATATTTAGATTAATTAAGGTCTTTAGTAATTCAATAAAATGGGGGGGAACAATATAGAAAGCAAACATAGATACCAGAGACAGGGTAGGAGGAGAGTGGGAGATAGCAGAGGGTAAGAGATAGGGAATCAAGAATGGGGGGGGGGAGCAAAACATACAGAAAACAAGAAATGGAAGATCATTTGCTGACAATAACATGTTTGTTGATGTGCTTAATTGAGACAACATACAGTGTACTCTGAATGGAAAATCTCATTTTGTATGCTGTAATGATGTACAGTGAATGAATGCAAATAAATTAATTTAAATTTTAAAAAAAAAAAGAATCCCTGCTAAGAAATCTCACTTGTATAAGCAAAGTGATGCATAGTGATTACATGTATAAAATTAAAAAAAAAAAAGAAAGAAAAAAAATTAACCTGATTTAAAAGTTGGGGTGTTTGCTGTCAGTCTTTTTTCAATGTCTCACACACACTCGTTTTTTACACTGAAATTTCACTTTACACTCTGTTTTGGTATCTTGGTTTTTTTCTCTTCGATATCATATTGCAAACATTGTCTTATGTCAGTATTTACTTTTAAATGTGACTTTAATGTCATTGCTTGGATGCTCAGTAATTTATCTTTATCCCCTAGCCTTGGGTATACCAGCTGCTTCTGGGTTTTCACCATTGTCTCAAAAAACAAAGCTCTATAGGGGCCAGACAGTGGCCTAGCCATAAAACATGACGCTCTATGAAGAAGCTCCACATGGGAAGGTTTCTGGTTCAAGTCCAGAGACCTCCTGAGTACACGAAGCACGTACTTACCCCTGCTCCAGGGCTGGCTGAAGGTCAGGAATGGACTACAGCATCAAGACCTTGTTGGGGCTGCTGTCCCTCTTTCGTTATATTTCTTTTTTATTTTTTACTTTTTTTAGAGAGAGATTTTTGCTATAGAGCAGATGCACTCAATGGAGAGACAGAGACAGAAAGTGAGAAATCACCCCCAAAGGGGATGGCTGCACCACAATCCCTTCTCTTCCAGTCTCCTCTTGGGATTTTGTGCACAGACGCACACATGCCCTGCATGAGTTTTTTGTTGTTGTCTTTCTTGTTTCCTGACCCAGGGGACAGTCGAACAGGTTTCCTGAGGGAAGGAGTGAGAGACAGGACGAGCGGCGCAATGTTACAACACAGAGACGACGCAGTGTCACAGCTCTTCAGGGTCTTCAGGGTCATCTGGTGATTGTGGGCCAGGGATCGTGGTTATATACATGCTGATGGGCAGTGATTGGTTGTTAAAACGTGGGTTATGATTGGTTGCTTTTGTGGACCAATCATGAGGTACCAGATATGCAAATCTGAGGGATTCCAGTGGCCAATCAGAGTATGGTTTTGAAGGTGAGGTTTTGAAGGGGAGCCAATCATGGCCTTTGTCATTGTGTAATTGTTTGCTCTCTGAGCCTAAGATGGCAATAGTAAGAGACTCATGAAAATGGCCTCGGCAGACTCGCTGGTGCCCAGCCTCCCATAGTTGTTCTTTTTTTTTTTTTTTTTTTTTTTTTTTTTGTTTTTTTTTTTTTTCGCGGTG
>NW_006159840.1:762982-770769 GCF_000334495.1 Tupaia belangeri chinensis | reverse complement strand
CACCCCCCAGGGGGGATGGCCACGCAATCCCTTCTCCTCCATTCTCCTCTTGGGATCTTGGGCACCCACGCACATGCGCCCAGCATGAATTGAAGCCACCAGGTCCGGGACTTGAACCGCGGTCAACTACATGAGAGTCCAGTGACCTGGCCATTACACCAACTGCTGGTCCCAGCCCTGTATGAGTTTTAAGGTGCCAGCTCCAGGATTCGAACCATGGTCAACCATGTGGGAGTCAGTGCTTTAACTACTAAACCACCTGCTGGACTTGCTCTCTCTCTATTTCTAATCTGTCTCTCACGCTCGCTCATGGAAAAAGTAATAAACATTTTACAAAAACATAGCACTAGGTGGTACCGTGATTAAGCTGCTTGGATCCCACATGGCTGACAGCATGGTTCAAGTACCAAATCTGGCAACCTGAAAAACACGGCGAGTGCGTGTCCAGAATCCAAATCGGAGAAGGAGCTGAGGTGCAGTCCCGTGAGGGGTGATACTCTGCTTCCCCTCTCTGTGTTTCCGTCCAATGAGTGCATGTTCCCTGTGGCAAATGGTTTTGTTTTTAATAGCACTGTAATTAACTTTGGTCAGTGCAAATCTTGTGCACATCTCTATTTCCCTAGGGCGTATTGCTAAGAGTGGGATTGTTGGATCGAAGAGTATAAGCATTTTTCAATATGCATTTTTCAGAGTTATTTATTTTAATTCATTTATTCATTCACTTATTTTAATCTGACCAGAGAGAGACGTAGAGAAATAGAGAGGGAAAAGAAGAAAGCAAGCCACCAGGCTCAGGACTCGAACTGGGTCAGCCACCTGGGAGTGTCCAGCACACTACCCACCATACCACCTGCTGGTCCCTCAATATGCATTTTAAAAATACACATAAACAAATTGTCTTCGCAAGTAAATGTATACATTATACCAATATCCACAGTATATGAATGCCTTTCTTCACAGCATGTATTGCCTCATGTCTCTATATATCTTTTAAGAGGTTTTAGCCATAGGGTGCATCTGCTCACAGAGAGAGAGACAGAGACAGAAACAGTGAGAAGGAAAGTGAGAAATCACCCCCCGGGGGATGGCCAGGCCACAATCCTTCCTCCTCCATTCTCCACCTGGGATCGCAGGCATGCACACACATGTGCCCAACGTGATTTTTAAGCCACTGGGTCCAGGACTTAAACTGCGACTGGTCATGTGGGAGTCCGGCACCTTAACCACTATGTCATCTGCTGGCCGTACATCTCCATTTTTTTAATTTCCAAATTTGGTGATAAAAAGAGTACCTTGTGTAAAACTGTATTTATTTGATTGTTAATGAGGTTAGACATTCTTTCATGTTAACAGCCACTTGTATTCTTTGGTGGATTATTTTTTCATGCTCTGTGTCTATTTCTTTTATTGAGTTGCAAGAATTCTTTGTACATACAACACTTGGTCTCATACGTTACAAATTCTTTATTCCCAGAAACGGGAATATTTTTAGAAGACCTGTAAGGAGACTGTTTAGAGTTTTCTTAGAAACACTTTCTTGCACTGGGATGTGACCATTGAGGTGTAGAGCTTGGAGGAATCAGGAAGATGCTACAAACCACCGCCATGTTTTACAGGTGGGGAGACGAACTCACCAGCACCCAAGGGTGCATATTTACCAGCATTGAAGGCAGCAGCAGACCCCCCCATTGCCCACGTCCACATGGGTGCTATTTCTACCCACCACCTCCCACAAACACACTTGAAGCAACTCATCAACTGTCCACCATGTGTGGAGCTCACACACCAGGCATGTGGCTAGTTGAACTTTCAGGACATTGAATAATGGCCTCATGTCACCAGAAGCAACCACCACAATCCACTTGACTATCAGTAAGGATCTTTATTAAAAACCTCAAAGGGTGGGCTTTTTATTTATCAAAGGATGGACCTTACATATTAAGGGGTGGAACATTACTTATTAAAGCACCCCACCCAGTGCAAAATCCATGACAAGACCACAAACAAACAGAGATGAATTGTTTTCAGAAATGCTGTCTCCATTCCCATTTTCTTTTGTAAAACAGAGTGATTCACGGTCATCAGCACGACCAACAAACCTGCAGCGGCTGAAGGCACCAGGCTCCTCCCTGTAAGGACGAATGCTGTCAGTGGGGAAGGTGCAGGTGAGCCCTTTCGTCAGCACAGATAACAGAAGTGAGCCAGTCCATTGGACAGCGCAGCACAGAACTTTTATAGCTATATATAAGCTAGAGCATGCATGCACGAGAGAGAAAGGGAGAGAAAAGGACCCTCATGTGTCTCATCACACCAGGACCCCCTTTCCCCAGCTCTCTGGTCCTGTGTGCATGCCCAGCATATTTTTAGGTCAACCCTGGGATCGGAGTCTGCAGCACCCATGTGGCTTCCAGCCTTGCAGGGCCCTTGCCTTATAGCTGCAGCACAGTGGCTAGGGCAGCCTGGTACTTGTAACCAAGTCCTCTGAAAGGAAACTAATGTGGCCTCTCAACACCACACACACACACACACACACACACACACACACACATTTTGGAGTCCTGCTTCAACTCCGACTTGTGTCTGAGTCGATGCCAGAGCTGGCAACACTTCCTTTCTTGGGCTCTCCTCCTGCCTTCTTGCAGTGCTTTCTCTGGATCTCTTCTTCCGACTCCCTCTGGGCCTTGGTGTCCCATCGGGCTCCATTCTTGGCCTTCTTCCCTTTACAGGTTTTCTCTGGGTGGTCTGGTCCAAACTTACCCTTTTGACTATCGACTCACACTGATGAAATCCAAAGCTACAGCTCTAGCTCAGACATCACCCCAGAGAATCAGACCCGAACAACCAGTAGCCCTACGGTCGCCAGCTGTGCCTCTCAGGGTGGCACACCAACCTGGGCAGGGTCAAAACAGAACCCAGCTCTTCTCCACTGTGCCATGCTCATTCCTGTGTGCCTAGTCTTCCAAGACACGAAAACTGGACACTTTACCAAACACTAGTCTTGGTCGTCCCCTGCACCAATCCCTAGAACAAGCCATTTCTCCAAGGAGCCCGGGTCCCTCTTTATGGACTGGTATTCAGAATCCAAGATCTAGCACCAACTGTGTTCATTGCGACTTGGGGGTCACTCTCCCAGGCTCTCTGAGCGGAAGGACTAAGGAACACGAGGATATAAACACAAACATGCACAGTCGCACCACGCCCACGGCTAGATTTCTCTGCACCCATCGCCGTAGCCATATCTGGGAGAAATCGTGAATTCACAGCAGCATTTCTGATTTTGACCCAACACCACTGAGTCCCATCACAACTTTTCCTCTGTATAATTGAACTCTGTATAATTGGCTCTGTCCCCGACACACGTACTTAGTTGATCAAGCCACCTGTGTGAGCCCAGACTTTCCCCGCCACTGCCTGTCCCCTACCCCCGCAGAGCTGCCTTCCTGTCAGGCCACGGCTCCCACGGCCCCCCACCCAGGGTACACTGCCTCCCAGCAAGAGCTCCAGCCCCTTCCAACACCCAGGGCCCCCTCGCCCCCGTGCACACGCCTTTCTGCCCTGCCTGGCACTGACCCCCCACACCACCTTCCCCCTGACAGCCCCCAGGTGAATTCCTCAAGTGCTCAGCTCCAGCACCGCACACACACCAACACAAGCCAGGCTGACTACACGAGGAAACTTCAGAAAGTTCTCAGAAAAGGAATGAAATTAAACTTGGAGTTAATTTTGGTGCCAGGAAAAGAAAAAGAGAAACCCGTGCATGGTGTTTTCATAATGCACATTTACCATGAACTTTTCAAAGCCCTCATAGCAGAGGGTAGTATTAAACTCTCACCTGCCCCGCACCACCGAGATCGGAATTACAGGCGGTCTCAGCTGAATGAAAGAGTTTGAGACGAGGGACTTTGACATCGTTCAGATTGCAACACCGCAACTGCTGCCTGGCTGCCGGTGCCGGGGCTGCGGGGCTGCCTGGGCCAGGCTGCACTCTCAGGCACACTGACCACCAGCTGCAGGCCCTGAGCCAAGCAGCATGTGCCCTCAACCTCAGCTTCTTCAATACTTGGCATCGTAGTGTGTTCTGGAAGGCCGGGGTAGAAGAAAAGCTCGTGATTAAAGAGCACCGTGCCAGGTCGTGTCTCACGGAAATGCCCAGCCAAGATGAGTCCGAAGCAGGGAAAACAAGCATGGGAGTTGCGCAGGTGTGTAAGGAGGGGGCGTTGCAGAGGCCATGCCCTGGCAGGTCTGCAGGAGAGTGCGGGTCCACTGATCGCCCAACCGAAGGGAAAGGAACCAACAGATGGTGGCCTCGATAGAAAAGGCGGGGACCATCTTAAATGCCGCACGACTAGGCTCGCTGTTTTCTCTGGAGACCTAAGACACAAACACCCCCTTCCACATTTCCACTCACTGAGCACAGTCCTTTCCCAGTCTGGGGTCCCTGCCTCCCGTGCCACTTATAGAAGAAAGACAGGAGGGGCAGAGGGAAGGCAGGAGGAAAGGAAGCAGGAAGGAGAGAAAATGAAGAAGAAGAAAGAAAAAGCCAACAAAACTAGGGTTTAAGGAACGAACCATCTGAACCCTCCTCTTGTTCCCAGGCAACTAGAAAGACCCTGACCCCAGGCTGGCCCACCCAGGTGTGCAGAGCGGAGAAAAGGGCAGGTTCTCCCGTCCACGTGTGCAGTGGCCTGGACGAACAGGGACCCATCTGTGAGATGGAATTTCCATGGCAGGGAGAGCCGGGGGCGGGCAGGAACTCCTGCCGTGGGACTGAGTGAATGGTCCTCATCTCTCTGACGCTGGCGCTCCTGCCCGGGGACACAGACGCATCTTGCTCACCGTCCAAGTGTGCAGCAGGACCGATGTCGCACAGTCTCAGAGACCCAGAGCGGTTGTGTTCCCTAGGAGACACCGGGCATGTCTAGGAACACGTTTGGTTGTCACACCTGAAGAGTAAGCTATTGGCATCTAGTGGGCAGCACCAGGGTGCTGCTAAACAGCCTGCGAAGTGTGGGAACCCCCCCCCCAGCAGAGGAGAGTGCACCCGGAGGTCACTGAGGCAGAGGCCGAGACTCCCAGTGTAGGCCAGTTCCAGCCTTCCAGCCACACACCACTGAGCGGCGTCCTCCACATCCTCTCACCAAATTACTCCTTCCCCTCCTGGCCAGAAAATACCGATCGGATACTCATGCCAAAGATGAAGACCGGGCAGGAGGCTCCTTCTAATGGATCCCTGCCACCTAGAGCTGCATGTTCAATGAGTGAGACACAGAGATAGAGAGATAGCACCCCCAACAGGGCCTGGACACCATGATCCACCCTCAGCCAGCCCCGGATCATGGACACAGGTGTGCCTGGCTTACTCAGGCACATCTCTGGATGTGCACCCAGAACCCTTGCGTGTGGGCCAGCCTGGCAGGGTGTTGCATCTGACCCTGTGCCATTGTCTGCCTCCTTGCATAAGCAACAGAAGGTAGGATTGATGTTGGTGCCGAGATGAACCGACCACGGAAACTCAATCCAGCTTGTCCCTGGGCATGCCCGGGGCTTCCCGCAAGTGCTTTCTCCAGAGAAATAAAACACCGCGAAAACCCTTTCAAGCCCAACGCTCCTATCAGTCATTAGGTCTAACTACGCACCCTTGAAAATCTCCAAGTCCACCACCCAATCCACGAACTGATCCCGGTGCCCCCCATTACAATCCAAAAAGGAAAAGCAACCGCAGAAGTTTCAACCCTGAAGTTGAAAAACAGTGTCCAGGAACAGTTAATCCAGCAAAGAAGCAATCTTTCCTAAGCGAAGGCAGGAGGAGACAAGTTCTTGCCAACACACACAAACAGCAGACAGCCAGCACACTGGGACAACCCCCAGCACAGACAGGCTGGCCCAGGAGGTAGCTTTCTGGAGAGGGAAGATCTTACTCTGTTTGTCGAGGGCAGCTGAACAATTACAAACTGGTGCAGGCTCACTAATGTCATGTTCTCAGGAGGGGTCAGAGGTGACAACAGGGAGGCTGCCCTTGGCGTCCTGGGGTGTCGCTGCCTCGCCAGCCTGCAGGATCTCGGGTCCACACGTCTCCGAGGCTGCCTGCAGCCGCAGTCTCTGAAGAAATCAGAGCTGCTCCCAGTGCTGAAAATCCTTGAGAAGTGCCAAGCAGATGGTCCCACGCTTATCAGCAGAAGCCGCACTTCAAATGGCATCGTTTGGTGACACACACACTCCAGCACAGATCTTCACACTGATCCAGAGGGGGAATGGGCTGGCACTCGTGCAGGGTCACTGCCCACCTTCGACCGCTGGGGCAGCCAGGGCTAAGACCAGGGCACCCAGAGAACCGCTGTTAAGGAAGGGCAAAGCCACGCGTGTACCGGGAAGATGGAACCAGTCCGCGTTCTAGCTCAGGCTGCAGCTCATCAGGTGACTTCTGCCAAGCCCTAAAGACTCAGTTTTCCGACCTGCAAAATGGAGCTAGTAACATTAGTTCCCACAGTCACCGTGGTTTCATGAGATACATGTACAGACCTGCGTGGTGGGAGGTATTTGTAAATATCTGTTCCCTTCCTGTGCCCAGGTCAGTGTGTGAGACCCGCAGGATGCCATGGAGGTGAGAAGGAAAGCCATGGAGCTGCTGCAGGGTGCAGGGTCCATCTGCATCACGGGCTGCTTCGGAGCCTGGTTCCAGGAGCCCTCCTGGGGCAGCTGTTCTGTGAGCTGCAGCCTCTCACCCATGTGGTCAGAAATGTGAGCACACACTTTCTTCCCTGCCCCCGTTCTCTCTCTTCTCCAAGGACCCAGTGTAGCCCCTAAGGCTGAGCAGGAGAATTCTGGATCGTTTGGATGTCAGGTAGCCAAGCTCCACTATGAAGACCCACCCTACCCATGGCGGTGTTTCCTCTTCTTCAAAGGGGCTCCCTGATGGTTTCTGTGCCAAAGCAGAGCAGAACCACTGGCACCAAGTCAGTCAGAGCGGGCCGGACGCGATTTCAGATTCTGTGGGGACGCAGGCGGGATCCCACAGAGACAGCTTTCCTCGGACTGTTTCACAAGCCGTGGGCTGAAGGCACAGGCAGGGCCCGGCCGCTCTTGGGGAAGCCCAACCGTGGCTGCGTCCTCCAGTGGAAAGAAGAGAGGAAAGACAGGACGCTTTCCCAGAAGACCTTCAAGCCACAGGGCGAGGGAGGCATAGGTCGGGGCAACAAGGACGGCGGGCAGGGCCGGGCAGCACTTCGACAGGCCAGGTGAACTCGGAGTTCGTTTTCATTACCTGCGTGCACGGGAGGAGGAGGCCAGCGTCCTGCAGAACCTGTGGTTTCCCAGGCACAGTCACAGAAACTGGGAGGAACACAAGGGCCGTTTAAGCAGCTGCCAGGCAGACAAGGAGCATTTGCTGAAAGGGGACCTGACACGCAGAGGCATGTGTGATCAGGAGGGAAGGGACGGGCTGGCTGGGCAGGCTCCGAAATCACAGCCGGCAAAGAGGAGACCGGAGGACAGAGGAGGAAGGCAAACCAGGAGGGACAGAGGAGCCCCCTGCCGCTCTGCCCACACTGCTACTTCTCAGAGCAGGGGCCTTCCAGACCTGTGGAACATTTCACCCTGTCCCTAGGGTGCCGCGAACCCCCAAGCACAGTGACCACTAGAAGGTGACTCCAGCATCACTGTTTAAGTCAGCGGAGTAGGGCCTCGCCGATTTGCTGGCTCCGGGTCCTGAGGGAACAGGACAGCCTGTGCACACTGACAGAGGAGTAGTAGCGCAGTCTGGAAACCGCTAACTATTTCAAGTTGAAGGA
>NW_006159840.1:743166-762691 GCF_000334495.1 Tupaia belangeri chinensis | reverse complement strand
CACCAGCAAGCTGAAGTGGCCGGATGGATTCTAGGTAGGGGTGGAGGTTCCAGAGGGGTTGGTGGCTAGCCAGGGGCTGAGGGCTGGAAGAGATGGCTGTCTCTTCCCCCAGATGGAGTGGGCGGTGGAAGGCGCCAATTGTTTGTGACTAATTGGCACCACCACCAAGCAGGAACTGCCGCAGATGGAGCTGGGGTTTCGTTTGCGGTAGGTAATGATTTATACTTAGAGAAAATACAGCGACTCACTGTAAAAATAAAACTGCCTGCATTTAGGCCACAAATAGGGTGGCTATTTCTGGGCTTGGTTTGTCTTTGTGAGTAATTCTCCTCCTGAGAGGTGGGGAGAGTTTGGGGGGAGGGAAGTGTGGAGAGGACAGGAATGGAGCCCTCTGAGCCTCGGGGAAGAGGGACTGTGGCCCCCAACTCCCAGGGTGGAAGTCTGGCTTTCACTTCTGGGAGGCAGGTCACACCTTCCGCAGTCCCTAGAGAAAACCCTCTTTCTCCCACCAAATGACAGAGCTAGAAGGAGGGACCCTATGGTGGAGGGAAAAGCCCTACGGGAAGAAGAAAAGAGGAAGCGTAGTGGCCCAGAGGCCGTACTATGGGTCTGCAGTGCTAGAACCCATGAGTAGGAGCGTTAAGTAGGAGAGCCCGCTGCTGCTGCGTAGGAGAGTGGTCGAATCCATCCTCGGTACGTGGGGGAGCCGTAGTAGACCAACAGCCATGGAGCCCCCGTGTAGACCCATAAACGGTAGATTTCCTTCCTTCCATTGGGAGTTATCCTCAAGGTCCAAACCCTCTCAGTGCCATCAGGGCTCCACTCAGTACTAAACCCCAGGAAGTCAGTGGATTCCTATCCAGGGAGAGAGCCATTAAGTGCTGCCCAGGAAGCCGAAGGAGCTGCAAGCACAAGGCTGGGGCCTCACTCAGAGAGCAGGGTCATGCAGAACCTCAGAGCTGCTCTCCTTAGGAAGATGGCTCCAGGGTGAGGCGGGGAAAGGGCAGGTCCGCAGAAAGTGAGTGACTGACAGTTGCAGAGCAGATCGGTTGCAGATCGCTGTGAGAGCAGAACAATTTCAGGAATGCTAGAAATCTGGAAACTTGCAAATTTGACTGAGTGATGAGTGGTTCTTTATCCCACTGGTTTGATTGGCAGGCCGTCAGAGCAGTGCTGACCCTGCCCTCTGCCCTCCAGCTGCAGACAAATCTTCAGATCCCACCAGCCAGATAAAAGCTCGAGATAAAGCCCTGCCAACAGAGCTCTGCGACTGGTCCCAGCAGCCTCGGGGAACCTTCCCGGGCTTCTCTCAGCCCACCCTGCTCCAGGATGGTCTGGTCTGACCCTAGCCTTGACCTTACTGCCAGTGCACATCTGAAACACCAGCTCAGAGAGAGAAAGGGCATCTTCTCGCCCATGAGCTCTTTTCCTCCATCAAGGCAGACCACGTGAGGGCGCAGTGAGATCTCCAGGGAGGGCAGGGACCACAGAGGCCTGACCCGGGGAGGCACGCCCATGGGGCATGCAGAGTAGCCCTCCTGGCTGTGCCCAGGCGGCGCCCAGCAAGACTGTCCTGGCGGTGAGAGCTCAGCTCGCAGATGCTATGTCCCAACCCTGAGTGCCCTGCGCTCTCCTAGGTCCTGCATGCTGCCAGGACACTCCTTCTCCCAGCACAAGTACCTCTGTAAGTGCCTCAAATGAGGTGGCAGTTCTTATCCAGACAGCCTTCTCACTGCGGGGCAGCCACCTTGCCTGGGAAGCTTCTGCCCTTCCAACCAGCAGTAACCAGTCCAGCCGCTTCTAGAGGAAAACTCTCAAAGCGCTCGTAAATAATGCAAAGCCTAAATGTCCCTCGAGTCCCTCAGAACCACCGGGCAGCAACCCAGCAGGGCTGGTTGCAGGTCATGGCAGGAGAAAATTAATTGAGCGAGGTACTAGGCAGTGTGGGCTGACATAGTTAGGAGAGGCAGGGGGCCGTGGTGGCACCAGGGGTGCCAGAGCAGAGGTGGGAAGAACAGGGAAGCACACACGCCCCCATGGGGAGAGTCGAATCTGCCTGAAGAGGTTTGCAAACTCCTGTCAGTTTGGGAAACTCCCCTATGCCCTTCCTCTTTCCCCTCGTGCTGAGAATCTCTGTGGAAAGGGCCCCTGTGGAGAGCGAATACCAGATCCCTGTGCCCAGTGGGATGACCAAGCACCCAGGGGACGTCTCCAGAGAGATCCTGAATTCGATCACAGGTGGGAGTGTGAGACTATGTCCGGGGTGACTCTGTCACCCAATCTGTCAGATCATCCGTGCTTTCCACGTGTGCATGTGTGCCAGGCCCCTCTCCGACTCAGCACCATCCTGATTTCCAAAGCTACAGAGTCAGCCGCCCAAATTCCCCTTTTTGCTGCTGTGAGTCACAAGAACATTTGTTACGTGCTTAGTATTCTGTCCGTTTTAAGGATAAGGAGAAGTGTAGCATATGAGTAATTGGCCCCGACTCGCTTCACAGAGAGGACAGAGGGCTGCAGACAGGGCACGTCCACTACACTCCGACCTAGCCAACACTGTTCACCACTTCACCCCCACTTTTCCCTTTTTCATAAATCAATAGCTCCATACTAGAGAGTGGCAGTTTTTCTTCAGAAAAGTTGGAAAGTAATTATGGGGTAGGAAGAGTTGAAAAGTATGTAGTGATACTAAATAAATTCCTGGCAGATGTCTTAATGACATTCCAACCATTAAAAAATTCAGTATGAGGGGCCAGCAGGTGGCGTGGTGGTTAGAGCGCTGGACTCTCACATGGACAACCACAGTTTGAGTCCTGACCTGGCAGCTTGCTTTCTTACTTTCTCTCCTCTCTCTCTCTCTCTGGACAAACTAAAATAAATAGATAAATAAAGTTAAATAAAACAATTATTTTTTTAAAATTCAATATGAGAATAAATGCCTGATGATACATAATCATAGTGGGACCAACAGTTGACATAATGGCTATGTCACCAGACGCATGTGCGTGCATACCCAAGATCCCGAGAGGAGAATAGAGGAGAAGAGATTGCGGTGTGGCCATCCCCCCTGGGGGTGGTTTCTCGCTTTCTGTCTCTCTGTCTCTGTCTTTCTGGCAACCGCACATGCCCTATAGCAAAAATCTCTAAAATAATAATAATACATAATCATAGATATTTCATGATATCTATGATTTGGGGAGGAAGGCAGATACCCAATGCTTTCTAGCTCATTAAGGGAGGATAGCAAGTTAAAGAATTACTCTCCCTGACTTTAAGACTTACTACAAAGTCATCGTAACCGAGACAGTGTGGTTTTGGCAAAAGAATAAGCAAGCAGATTAAAGGAATATAACAATGAATGCAGTCATAGATCCACATACATATGACCAAATGACTTTCAGAAATGTGACAAAGCAATTCAATAAGAAAAATAAAGTTTTACAAAAAACACGACACTATTCACATAAGGAGAAGAGAACCTCAGCTCTGAACTCATGCCACACATGAAATTTGAGTAGAAATGGATCATAGACCTAAACACCGAGCTAACTTTACAAAGCTCTTAGAGAGTGTGTAACAGGGTGTCTTCCTGAACTTGGGATAGGCAGATTGCTCAGGACACATTGTTTTGGTTTAAAAAAAATATATAGATAAAAATAAAATGGATGTCCTCAAAACCAAAAACTCAGGGCTGGCCTCCCAGGATAGCAGTTAGATACTACACAGAGAAACCAGAGCCCACATGGCCAACCTGTTGAGTCCCACCCCCAGTGACTTGAAAAATATGCCAGGTAGGCAGGCGCATGCCCAGGATTCTGACGGAACGGAGAATGGAAGGAAAAGAGACTGAAGTGTGACCAGGCCCCACGGGAGGGTGCTCTCTCTCTCTCTCTCTCTCTCTCTCGCACATGTGCCCTCTTAGCATTAAAAACAAACAAAAACTTCTACCCATCAAACATACAATTAAACATTTTTCTGGGAGAAAATTTCTGTAACATATACACAAGAGGACTTCAAAAAGTTCATGGAAAAAATAGAATTAAAGTACAAGTTTATTTTGGTGCAAACTTTTTATTTAAAAAAAAGAAAATCATCTGTAGGGACCAGCAAATGGTGTAATGGTTACGTTGCTGGACTCACACACAGTCCACCACAGTTTAATTCCCCGGTGGCTTAAAACGTACACCAGGCACGTGTGCATGCGTGCCCAAGATCCTGACAGGAGAATGGAGGAGAAGGGATTGTGGCATGCCATCCCCCCTGGGGGGACGATTTCTCGCTTTCTGTCTCTCTGTCTCTCTGTCAAGCACACATGCTCTATAGCAAAAATCTCTCAAAAAAATTTTCTAAATAAAAATAATTAAAGCCCTCCCCAACAGAAAAATGGGCAAAGGACATGGAGAATACCCAACCTCATGATTATCCAAAGAACACAAACTTTTTTAATATATTTACCTTTGGGAACCAGCAGTTAGCGTAATGGCTATGTCGCGGGACTCCCATGTAGTCGACCGTGGTTCGCGTTCCAGACCCGGTGGCTTAAAACTCACGCCGGGCACGTGTGCGTGCGTGCCCAAGATCCCGAGAGGAGAATGGAGGAGAAGGGATTGTGGCATGGCCATCCCCCCAAAAAAAAATATATATATATATATACATATGTACCGTTTTCCCCTACAGGGTTGGGAAACATTTGTGAATTGAAATGCTCAGGGCTGGGAAGGGTGCTGTGGACAGGCGTGCATCCGTGTTGCCGCTGTACGTGTGATTAGTAACACTTGATAAGCAAGTGGGCGGGATTCCGAGGGTCTCTCTGAGCCACGGCGAGGTGGCCACCCGGGTCAGCACAAGTATCAGACGATGCTAATGAACGGGATGTTCCTGTGTCCTGAGGCAGCTCGGAATCTCCTGCACAGACACGGGCCTCTAGATCCCACACCTAGGTTATCGCACGCCCTGCCTTATCCAAACATCATGGCGAAATTCCAGCTGTGAGAAAGAATGTTTGTGAGCATTGCCTAGGGACATGGAGTCTATGCATTCCTCTGGCTGTTCTAGACCTTACCCGGGGCTCAGCCTGCATTCTTGACCTTCGTAGAACTGGACTTCTCAATGATCCTTTGGAGACTCCGTCAGCTGGCACTGCAGCGGTAGGAAGGAGGAACAGAGAGAGAGCGGCGTGCCGAGGGCTGGCTAGCCCTGCCCGCCCTGCCTGCACAGCTTCCTCGTGCAGACTCTCGTACCCGGGTGGCAGGGCGCGGGCAGCGCAGGGTGTGCAGGGCCGCGCACCCCACGGCGTGCCATCGGGGCGTTTGCTCTCTCTCCTCCTGCTGGGGACGCTGGACCCGGTATCTGACCTGCCTTTGCGAACATGCCATGGCTGTTTAAAAGCGCGATGTTTGCAATTGCTCATGTGGTCAGAGGTCAAGTCCGAGACCATTATGCTTGTACTTACTTACTGTCCCTTTGCTGCCGATACCTGTGCAATGTGTGAGTGGCGTGTTTTCACCTACTACCCTTGAAGACACTGAAACCAAAGCCACTGCAAATACTAGGAACCGAGACATTAAAAACACCTCAAGTGGGTCACGTAAGTAGCAACGACTCTGAGTCCCCGTGGGAAGGAGTTCTCTAAGTTATGGTGACACTCAGTAAATTACGTTAGAGCCCACTGTTTGTGTATTTGTTTTCTTCACACAAGTTTGCTCCTAGAGGCAGGAGCCATGCTTTTTGCATTTCATATTGACCAAAGTCAGTGAAGTTGATAAATCAGTTGTGTTCAGAATAGTGACCACAATTCCCAGCATCAGTTTCTTTGTGTTTCAATTAGCCCATCAGTCATTTGAGAAAGGAACGACATTGATTCTCCCGGGTGTGGCCTCTCGCCATGCTGAGAACATGATAGAAGCCGAACACCGATGGGTGGTTTGACAGACACCTGGCTCCGTGGAGCTACAGCCTCGGGGCCCTGCGGCCTACGGGGCACTGTGGCCTACCGGGCGCTGCGGCCTACGGGTGCTTCATCTGTCTCTGTTGATCATGACTAACACTTTAGCAGAACCTTGGCCTGAACATAACCTGATACATGTGACGTAGGCATGTGTAAGGGACACCTTTGTCATGACTGCCTGTCATATTTTAGTAACGACTTAATCACTTCCTTTTGTAAAACCAGAATCCTTCGGCTCACACTGATGTGCACTTATTAAACATTCCCGTTGTGGCTTACAAAGGTAGAAATGTCTCTAACGAGCCTTGCTCCGTTTGTCTGAAAACAACCCGTACAATCCTCGAACCCCACACCACCTACTGGGCTCGCTGCTGGGGGGTCAACACCCCTACATTGCTCTAGTGAGGGGCCCCACACTCCATGCTCCAACCAAGGAGTGACGCTCTGATGCGTCTGGCAACAACAGCCATGTGAGAGCGCCAGCCGCCCGTGCCTAGGTATGAACATGTGTCTAGTCCACACTAGCGTCAGTTAGACAAAACAGATCAAGTGAGCCGCCTTAATCCTGTCCCAACTTAAAGCTCTGTTCAGGGGACAGAGGAGAGTGCAGTTGACCCCCAGCAGCCACGGTTGGCCACTCAGCGCACCTCGGCACACCCCGGGGCCCCCATTCCAGGCGCCTTCTTCCCTTCTGCAGGCCTACCCCAAGGACACGGAACTTCACCACAGGACAGGCTGCTGCCACTCTCTGGCTCATGGGACAACGTGCTGGAGGAGGCTGCGCCACTGGCCCGAGCGAGAGGAAGCGATTGCCATGTTTCCCCTGGACGTCCCCTCCCCGTGGCCCGCTGGTGAGGGGGAGCCTCAGCTGACCACAGGCAGAGCCAGCCCATCCTCGCTCACCCCGAGTTAGAAGACCCCGGCCTCTGGTGTCCTCTGAGCCGTGAGACAAACAGGGCACAAAGTGGAAGTGAGGGTTGGTTCCTAATGGCTAAGAGGGGAAAAAAAAAGCTCCCATGCATGGGGGAAAATGAGGGCCCTGGAAGTGCACTGCCCTCCTCAGAGGACCCCTGGAATCTGTGACGAGAGGTCAAGGGCAGAGGGCAGAGACTGACTGACACAGGCCGAGCGAGTCCAGCCCAAATCCATACTGCCATTCAGCCGAGTTACACTCAAACCCCTTAAGTAGTTCTAATACCCTGGAAGAATAACTCGAGGTGAAAGTTCTTAAAGGTTCTAGAACAAGAAAATCAAGAATTGAAGACTTCCCTTTTTTAAGAAAAAGAATTATTTTATTTAACTTTATTTATTTTTATTTGACACGTTGGGGGAAGGTGAGAAGGCAAGCCGCCAGATCTGGGACTCGAACCATGGTCGGCCATGTGGGAATCCAATGCCCCTAACCACCATGCCACCTGATGGCCCCATGAATTGAAGCCTTTCCTGAGATCCTCCAGTGCTGTGTTCTCCTGCCCTGGGCACAGTCGCAGCTGCACCAAGCCCTCACCCTCACTGTCTCTGGAAAGTGCACGTGCCCCAAAATTACAAAAATAAGTAAATAAAAGGTCTGCTTCAGAATGTGTGTGTGTGTTATAATCACTAGGCATCAACCTGTACACTTAAAATGTGGTTAATGTTTGTTTCCATTGCCAGAGGGCCTGTATGCTCACCAGAGAGAGGAGGAAAGAGAGAGAGGGCACCCCCTGTGAGGCATGGTCATACCGCCACCCCTTCTCCTCCCTGTCTGCATCCCACCAGGATTCGGGGCATGCACACACCCGTGCCTGGTCTGTTTTTCGCGCCTTCCGAGCTGGGGCTTGAACTGCCATCTGCTCTGTGGGACCCAGCTCCCTACACAGAGCACTTAGCTGCTGTGCTACAGGGCTAGGTCCAGGGTGTGGCAGAGTTTCGTGCATGTATTATATAGCCATTACATTGAGGGTTTTTTTTTTAATAATTATTTATTTAATTTTATTTATTCGTTCATTTATTTTAATTTGACCAGAGAGAGATACACAGAGAGAGAGAGGGAAAGTGAGAAAGCAAGCCACCAGGTCCGGTACTCAAACCACAGTCAGCCATGTAGGAGTGTCCAGCACCTTAACCACCACGCCACCTGCTGGTCTCCTTAAATTGAGTTTTGAAAAACGAACAAACAAGCTATCCGAAAAAGACTGAGAGTGGCAGAGTCGGGCACACTGCTATTAGCCACTGGGTGTTGTTAGCGGGTGGCTTCGCTGGATCAAACCCTGTGATTGGTACGTGAACTGGACAATCACAGCATGGCTCTGTTTCATCCCCTCTCCAGCAGGGACCCGGGTTTTCTCTGCATGTCCTCGTTGTCCAGAGATGTCCAAGCTTCCCCTCCGTCCTGGGGGACTGTCCTCGACAGGGGTTGAGGCAAGTACCTTCCCGTGCCGAGGACGACAAGCTGACCTTGGGGACAGGACAATCTGTCACGAGAGGGATGGCTAGGGGCTGTGTCCCACCCAGTGGCCCCTAGTGCCCTGGAGGGTGGGATGTCCCCGCACAGGCTCGCTGTCTGTGTGGTCTCCTTCCCAGCCAGTCAGCACATAACCAGTCACTGTTAAAGGGAGAATCGCCCTACAAAGTCGCGCCTGGCCTTTCCACCCTGGGCGAGCTGCAGCCCCTTCTCCCCCGCGACGGAAGTAGAAGGAGATGACAGGATCTCGCCGCGCGGCCCGGACCAGCCTCCGCTGGGATTTCAGGGGTTATACACCACTGTGCCAGTCTTTAGGCTGGGGCCAGGAATCAAACCTGGGCCCTTCCCCTGGTCCCAGCTGTGGAGCCCGGCATCTCAGCCGTGGCACCGCCGCAGGTGGGGCTGAAGAGTATATTAAGCAGCACAGCTGGGGCTGGGAGGAGCCTGGAGGGCCCAATGCTGGGAAGGTGGAAGAACCTGGAAAAATCTGTGTCTTCCCCCAGCTAGAGAGGAGCCAGGACTGTCTACGCTCTGTCTCTGCAGCAGGGTCTGTCCCCAGGCCCCACTCACCGGCCAGCACTGCGCTGTGTTTGTGACACTGTCCACTTGCTTCCCCAGAGACAAAAAAGAACAGCTGCAGCTCAGGGTGGAGTTCCTTTCTTGTCTTTTTTTCTTCTTTAGGTTTTTGCCATAGGGTGCATGCACTCCCGGGAGAGAGTCAGAGAGAGGGCAAGTGAGAAATTCATAGAGGGATTAATTTAACTCCCCTGGGGATGCCACACTACAATTTCTTCTCCATTTTCCTCCTGGGATTTTGGGCAGGCACGCACACTTTTCCAGCCGCCAAGTGTGACCTTAACCCCAGTCGGGTCATGTGGGAGTCCAGCGCCACCTGCTGGCCCCGAGGGTGGATTTCTTGCTTCCCCCACTGCAGCTGCTGCTACCGCCCCGCCCATGCCTGCCTGTGTGGAAGGTCTCAGCCTGCCCCTCCGCAGCCTGTGCTCTGATGCAGGGAGCCCCACCTGTGCGCCACTGTCCCATCCCGGACTCAGACTCCCAAGCCGTGGCAGTGGCCTGAACCTCCCGCAAAAGCCGCCGATATCGTCTACGTTAATGCACACGGAAAGCTCGCCACCTGGCCAGGGATTTTCCCCCGGGTTTTGGTACCTCGGCTTATGCCTACTCCTCTCCTACTTCGTGCCTGGGTCTGTGCTTTGCTGCCACCCAAAGAGCCCGGACTGGGGGCTGACGCCACGGACATGCAGGCTTTCACATCGGAGCCGAGAGGCCCCAGAGCAAGTGTCGGCAGTGGCCACCCCCAGGGCTGCAGACGGCAGGACCGGCCTGTACCTCCGCATGGTATGTCCTTGCACGTGCAGGGTCTGTGTCCCACTTTCCCCCTCGTGTAAGGACAGCAGCCGTACTAGTTAGGCCCACCCCACTAACCTCATTTTAACTTGATCCCTCTAAAAAGACCCTCTCTCCAAACATTCTGAGGATCTGGGTGTTAGGGCATCAACGTGTGAATTTGGGGGGACACGATCTGGTCTGGGCTGCTCCAAGATGCATCAGGGGCTGCCTCTTACGGTGTGATACTGTTCCCTTCCCGGATTCCCTCTGCAGTGGATTCAGTTTCCTATACCTCAGCTCCTTTGTCCCCAACATAAGGCACAAGTCTCGTGGCCTTGCTCTGCGGGCACACGGACAGGCTGGTGCCCGACATCTCCAGAAAGTCCAGTAACAGCTCTGCACTGGAGGCCTCCTTGGGAGTGACCTGGGGACAGTTCCAGCTTGCTGCCCTTCAAGGTCCAGTGCTGAGCTGCGCTCTGTGTGTCACCCCACGTGAAGGGGTTCTTGCAGGAAGCCCCTGCCCGGCGTGTTGGAAGGCACAGCCGTGGACTGGCCTCCTGGCCTGGGGCAGACGCCCTCCACGCATGACACCTGTACACTGCGGGTGGCCGGCCAGACACACCAAGGCACACCCGTGGCTCATGCTCTGAAGGTCCAGGCACGATAGTCTGGGGACGTAGCCACCTGTCACTCACTGCTTTGAAGAGTCCCCAGCCAAGCTGTCCCTGAGGTCAACCACCTTCCAGTTCTAGCAGGCCCCAAGCTCTTAAACAGAATAGCCACATTCTGCCATCTCAGACCCCAGATGTGCCCTCTCAGAAGCCCACAGCCACCTGGGGTGGCTCCAGAACCAGTGACCTTTTCTCACGAGGAGCGACTGGCCGCTCGTCACTGCTCCGGAACGTGCTCTGCCATGCTCAGGGCAGCGTCTCGTCTTACCCTGCAACCACAGTAAAATGCTGAGGCCCCTGGACAAAAGGGCCTTTTAGAGCTTCCTATTTTTCTAGGTTTACACTCCCCCACTCAGGCCATCCCATGGCGTCTTCCTCCATTTCCTCCCTTGGCAGAAGTGGCCCAGAGCCACCTGGTGCCTGGAGTTGGCCACTCCGGGGAGGGGGACCCTGTCGTGACTCCTCGGGCAGCCCTGCATCAGGGACCCATCTGACCTCTGAGTCCCAGGTTGCCTCGAGCCCTTCCAGGGAATCCTTTGGCGATCTCCTTGGGACCTGCACAGGCATCCGCTCCTTTGCTGCTACTCGATCCACAAGGAATCCTGGAATTGGGACTGTGGTCACACCCCCTGCACCAGCATCTGTGTGGGCCCCAGAGAGGGGCACGTGAGAAGGACACTGCCAGATCGTGCCACAGAGGTGGCCCCCCACACACTCCTGAGCCACCTGACATGGCGGCTGGACCAGGAGGTGGAGCTCAGTGCAGGCTCCCAGGCTCCCCCTCTGGCGGACGCTGACACGGCACCTTCTCTGAAGAAGCCGCTCTCTCCTCTCTCCTCCTCTCTCTTCTCTCTCCAGCTCTGTCTCTTTGCAGGTACTGTTTACCGTGGAAAACATGCATCACACAAGGGCGTCGCTCTGGCCGTGTCCAAGTGTCCGGGTGAGTGGCAGGAAGTGTGTTCACACTCGTGTGATTCGACCATCACCTCCGCCCACCTCCAGGACGCATGCATCTTCCCAAACGCACTCACCCTGTTTCCTTTTATTTTACTTGTCATCATTATTATTATTTTTAATTTGCTACAGGGCATGTGTGCTCACCAGGAAAAACAAGCAGACAGAGAGAGAGAGAGAGCAAGCTGTGGGCCATGTGAGAGCCCAGCACCTTAACCACCGCCCCACCTGCCGGCTCTCACCCTTGCTGTCTGTGCGGCTCATTCCACAGGCCCCCTGTCTGTCTGTGCCTGGCTGATTTCATTCAGCATAACGTACTTCAGGTTCGCCCATGCTGCCGCAGCTCAGAAGGTCCCTCCTCTTTTACAAGCTGCCAGAGCATGCGTGCACTTGCCAGGGAGACAGAGAAAGAGGGGAAGTGAGAAAGCGCGGTCGTCGGAGCACCGTCACCATGCGATCTTTCTCCTCCGTCTCTCCCCGTTTGGGGGACTCTGAGCGCGCGTGCCTATGCACTGAGTATGTTTTTCAAAACTGGTAGCTTTCTGGAGATGTGGGACCTGGGCCCAGGACTCAGCTCTTGCCGTCAGCCATGTGGGATCCCGCTGCCTTTACCACCATGCCAGCCGTTGGCCCCGCCCCTCCTTTTTAAGGTTGAATAATATTCCATTGCATGTGTGAACCACATTCCTTTTTCTTTTCTTTTCTTTCTTTCTTTCTTTCTTTCTTTTTTTTTTTTAAGAGAGAGGTTTTTGCTATAGGGTGTGTGTGCTCACTGGAGAGACAGAGAAACAGAATGTGAGAAATCCCCTGGGGAGAATGGCCGCGTGGCAATCCCTTCTCCTCCATCCTCCTGGGATTTTGGGTATCCATGAACACGCTCCCAGTGTACTGGGTCCGGGACTCAACCACAGTCAACCACGTGGGAGTTCAGCACCGTAACCCCCATGCCAGCTGCTGGCCCCAGAACAAACCACGTTCTGTTAGTCCCTTCATCCAAGGGTGGACGTGGGCCGTAGGAGGACACCTAACAGTGATGCAGCAGGAGACGCGCTCACGGATCACCTCCCACTGTCTTTCCATCTGCTTCTCAGGACCCTCTCGGGATCCGTGGTGCGATAACTTCACCAACAGTACGCAGAAGGCGTTCACGGGCACGTGAGCCCAGGGACCTCTGTCCCTCGGAGTAGTTAACCACAAGCAACGGAAACAGACATGCGCTGAGCTGAGTAGAAGGAGGACGTGTTGAAGAGAGCGGCTCACAGACTCCCCGGACAAGAACTCCAGGCCAAATTAAGATGCACGAGCTAAAATCGTGCAGCAGAATGAGCTCCCTGGAGCCCAGCTGCTGCCTATGCAGGCCTCAGACGGCTCCCCCGCGGCCCACGCCCCTCCCCCCATGTGCCCTGTGCCCTGGTCCTGCTGCGGCCTCGGCCTTCCCGACATCGCCACCCCCACCAGTCCTGCTCTTTCTTGGCAGCGACAAGAAGGACAAGAAGTGTCTGCTTGGTTGTGCCAGGGTGATGCTCACGGCCCACAGGAAGGGAGACGAGGCTGTCCTAAAGTGGAAGACCCCCTAACACAGGAAGGGCCTGGACTCCAGGTGCCCAAAAGGGAGACCCTGAATGCTTAGGCAGGTTTTCATGATAGCTCTGGCCCAAGAAGTGGCCCAGCACCCAGTCCTGTCCTGGGCCTGGCGAAGGAGAACCCTGCCCCGCACCTTTGCTCAAAAGGTCCCAGTGCCTCTCCCACCATGTTTCACCCACAGCCAGCGTCCTCGGGTCCAGGCCAGGTGTCAGCGGCCTGTGGCCCTCACTCTGGGTGCCCAGCAGAGTTGCTTCAGGGTCGTGCAGGCCTGTCCCTGGGCCTCCCTCCTGGGGTGAAGAGCACGCCCTGGGCTGAGGGTTGTGTGCAGAGGGTGTGCCGTGGTGTGTGTAACAGGTTTATGCTGTGGGTGTGTGCCGCAGGTGCATGCTGTGGGTATTCTGCAGGTGTGTGCTGTGGGTGTGTGCCACGGGTGTGCACAAACTTGGATGTAGTCCCGGCGTACCCATGCACAGCAAGGGGCAGAGCGAGACCAGGAGGAGAGCCTGGGCAGGGGCCCGCTCTGAGCCACGCTCCAGCACAGAGCCCGAGGTCCCAGGAGCACACGTCTTCCAACTGCTACAAGAGCGTGTTTGTCAAGGGAGGGGACGGAGAGGATTTTAACAGTTGGTCGCTGTTGTTTTTATTTGTTTTATTGTGGTTAAGAAAATTATACATAAACTAAAATGGACCATATAAGTCATTTTAGGGGTTCAATTCCGTGGCATTCAATGCAGTCACAGAATGGTGAGCCATCAGCACCACCTGCCCAGAATGATTGTTTGTTCGTTTGGCCACAGGGTGCATGCGCTCGCCAGAGAGGGAAAGTGTGGATGGCCACACCACAACCCCCTCTCCTCATTCTCCTCGTGGGACCCTGGGCATGCACACACACGCCTAGTGTGCTTTTCAAGCCACTAGGTCAGGGACTCGAACCACCGTCTGCCATGTAGGAATCAGCACCTTAACCACTACGCCACCTGCTGACCCCAGAACTAATTTTTTGAGTTAACAGTCTGTTATCACTTGTTTTATTTTACAATCGAGGTGCTTCACAGCCGTCAGCAGTTCCAGTGCTATCTTGGGTGCAATCGGGTGTCGGGGGGCTCTCGGCCGAGCTGTCAGAGTGGAGAACCTTGCAGGTAAAACACCTGCCTGCTTGATAGCTCGTGCGGAGGGTCTCTGAAATGGACCTCTGGTTTCGTTCTCAGCACACTGAGCCGGGCCACCCCTCACGGCTCCCTGCGTTAGTGCGTGTCCTCTTTCTGCGGTGGACTCGTGACCCTCAGAACATACCGATTTGACAACATTCATCGGGGCCTTCACAGCCTCCGTCAGTTTGCTCCTCACTCCTGTGTTCTTATGACTTCTTACTTTGCTTCCAAGGGAACTTTGCTAGTTTTCTTTTTTTCTTTTTAGATAGATCTATACTTTTATTATGAAACCATTCTTTTGGCATTAGTTTGTTACCGTGATAGCAAGATACTATGAGTATGGTGTAGCAGCTCTGGTTTTCTGCTGAGGTGGCGACCCGTACCAGGTTGCCTGGAGGAGGGCCATAGTGCCCCGTGTCCAGAACCTGATCATCGAGCCAGCGGAAACTCAGTCCCATTGAACACTCAGCCCCTGCCCCTCCCTGCTGGCTCCCACAACCACCCTTCTACTTTTGTCTCTAAAAGTTCACCTGCTCTGGGGCCAGCAGATGTCACAGTGGTTAACACACTGGACTCCGGTAAGGCCGACTGAGGTTCGAGTCCCGGACCTGGCGACTCGAAAATCACCAGGATGTGTACGTGCGCCAAAATTTCCAGCACGACACAAGAGATTGCGGTGTGGGCCATCCCTCCCCCGGGGGAGGGGGCGTGATTTCTCACTTTCCATCTCACTATCTCTTTGTCTCTCCTCGCCGTGAGTGCACATACCTTGTGGAAAAAGCCTTTTAAAAAAATGCCCATTCTAGATCTTTCATGCAAATGGGATCATACAATGTCCTTTTGTGTTGGCTTATTTCACTCAGCGTGATGTTTCTGAGATTCATCCACATCCACCTCCATCCGCGTGTGGTACGCGTCCACCTCCATCCACGTGTGGTACGCGTCCACCTCCATCCACGTGTGGTACGTGTCCACCTCCGTCCGCGTGTGGTACGCGTCCACCTCCGTCCGCGTGTGGTACGCGTCCACCTCCGTCCGCGTGTGGTACGCGTCCACCTCCGTCTGCGTGTGGTACGCGTCCACGTTCATCCGCATGTAGTATGCATCTCCCCTCCCTCCCTTTAAGTCTGAGCACGATCCACGTAGGTATACCCCACACGTTGTAGCTCTTCATACACCAGTGAACACGAGCTTTTCCCCGTCTGGACTACAGAGGTCCGAGTCACTGCGAACACGGGGTACAAGAATTTTTCAGGTCCCTGCTTCCACTGCAGTCACTTGGGTATATGGCCGAAGTGTCACTGGCCAAACGGTGACTCTATTAACTGGCCCTGCCGCCCACACTCCACGGCGGCTGTAGGGCAGGAGAGCTCCGGTTCCTCCACACCCGTGCAGATACTTGCTATTTGTGGTGTGTGTGTGTGCTGTGTGTGTGTCTCAACGGTCGTCCGAATGGGCGTGTCGGGCAGCCTATTTTTGACTTTTAGCTATCTAGACATGGGGGCGTACACTCTTCCCCCAAACCTGTGGTTGTTAGGTGGGCCTGCTCCTATCCCCGTGAGCATGTTAGAAAAGTGTGTTTACTTCCTGGGCTTGCCATAACAAGTCACCTCAAAGAGGGTAGCAGAATTATGGGGGCCGGCAGGTGGTATGGTGGTTAAAGACACTGGACTCCCATGTGGCTGACAGTGGTTCAAGTCTTGGACCTGACAGCTTGCTTCCTCTGGTCAAATTAAAACAAATCATTATAATAATAAATAAAGTTAAATACAAAATAAAAGACAACAGGGGACAAGTCTGGAGTTGAATATTATATCCCAGAATTTAATTGGGAAGATCGAACCACAACAGAAGATAGATTAAGTACATGAGACTGAACTGGTGAAATAGCACTTTATGACTTTTGACTAAAACATTGCTGATTTCTTCTCGGAACGGGTGGTGAGGGAAACCTCGCCATGTTAGGGTGAAGTGTGTGAGCAGAAGGAAAGTTTCTTTTCCTGACACCCTGCCTCGGCCCGAACCTCCACAGCCTGCCTTAAACACGCCAGGCTTTAGTCCTCGGGCTAGACCTACGAGGTTCACAGCCAGCCCGGGCTCAGAGCGCCTCTCCTTCACTGCCTCTGCAGTAGGTTTTCAACTCCGTGCTAAACTCCAGCCAGGTATGATGCTGGCGCAGGCCGGGGCCCCTCTCAGACGACAGCGTCCAGCCTCAGGGAGATGCTACAGGAGCATGTTCTGCTGAGAACAAAAATCCACCAAAATGCATTTCAAAAACTAGCGTGTCTTGGGAACCAGCGGTTAGCGTAATGGTTATGTCACTGGATTCCCACGTAGTCGACCGCGTTTCGAGTCCCGGACCCGGTGGCTTAAAACTCACACCAGGTGCGTGTGCGTGCATGCCCAAGATCCCGAGAGGAGAATGGAGGAGAAGGGATTGCAGCGTGACCATCCCCCCTGGGGGGTGATTTCTCGCTTTCTGTCTCTATGTCTCTGTCTGGCGAGCGCACGGGCCCTGTAGTGAAAACTTCTCAAAAAAAAAACAAAACCTAGCGTGTCTCTCACATTTGGGGGGAGGGAGCTTTATCTGTCCCCACCCACACACGATGGGACGCTCCTTTGGGTCCCTTATTTTTTGCTGCCATCAAGTGGTGAGTTGATTTTTTTTTCCTCAGGTTTTGTTTTTTGGGTTTTTTTTTGTTTGTTTTTTTTTAAGAGAGATTTTTTTGCTATAGGGCGCATGTGCTTGCCAGAGAGAGAGAGACAGAAAGCGAGATATCACTCCCCAGGGGGAATGGCCATGCCACAATCCCTTCTCCTCCATTCTCCTCTCGGGATCTTGGGCACACATGCACACGGGCCCAATGTGAGTTTTAAGTGACCGGGTCTAGACTCGAACCACAGTCGACTAAGTGGGAGTCCAGTGATGTAAACATTATGCCAATCTGCTGGTCCCATTGTTGTTTGTTTGTTGTTGTTTTAATAAAAGTTGTTTGGCAGGCTGTCTGGTGAAAAATTCTCAGAAGTTTGCAGCATCAAACTCTGCATTGATTAAGAATAAATCCACACCCTTCAAAAATTAACTGGTCAAGGACTTTGAGTCCTGTAAACTGACCACACACTGTGACTACCCTCTCCAAGACCCACCAAGATGAAATGGAAGGACAGAAAGATGGGAGAAGTGATGTCAGAAGAGCGGAGGAAGGATACTGACTCCTCGGTAGAACAGGGGGCTCCGAGCTGAGGTGTGCAGGAAGGGATGCAAGGCGGCCCCCAGACTGCTGCCCCTGGCGTGCACACCTGGTGACCTCCCTACCCTGCACCCGGTCCCTGACGCATTGACTGTGCGTTAATAAAAGGCACGCAGGTCGGTGAGCCTGGCCTAGCCAAGAGAGCCCCACACGGGTTCCAGAGGTGAGGGGCAGGAACGGCAGCAGACACCTTGCCCTGCCGGCCTTGAGGATGCAAACTCCCAAGCGGGGCGAGGGCCCGTGGCCAGGAAACAAAGGGCGGCCCCAGGAGCTGAGGCGCTCAGTCCCACAACTGCAAGGACCTCACTTCTGCCCCCATCTGGAGAGAGCGTGGGCGAGGAGCCGAGCCTCGGAGAGACCAGGCCACTGGTACCTTAACAGCTGTCAGCCTGGGGAGGCCAGAGCGGAGGACACAGCTGGCCACAGCGACACTCTGACCTGTGTGAACAGAGAGCGATAAATGGTGTTACTAAAATAATGCCAAGTGTGTGGCGGCTTCTTAGGCAACAGGAGAAAACAAAACGCGGGCCGCTTTGTCCCAAGGACCCTTTGAGCCGAAAAGAGCAAGTCAGGGGCCAAAAGGACAAGACCGAGAAAAGGACGGCATAGCAATGATGAGAGACAGACGCCGAGCGGGCCGGGGACAACCCGGGGCCAGCGCCTGAAAGTAGTTCAAAAAAGAGCATAAGACAGGACAGACCATACCATGGCATCTCCAAGAACTGGGAACCGCAAGTCTCCGCCTGGAAGGACCCACCGAGTATCCAGAACGATGTGTAATGAGAGACCACACCGAGGCAGAGCATCGCGACATTTCACAGCCCCAGGGCTAAAGAGAAGATTCGGGGCAGCCCCGGGGCAGCAGTAATGCGCTGCTTCCAGGGCAGCCAAGGGTGACTGCGGTTCCAGTCCCCGGCCCAGTCAGCCCGAAACACCAGGACAGGCGTATGTGCCCACGACCCAGCAGGCAGGTGAGCAGGAGTCAGGGGGGCCCACTCTCCCTCTCCGTCACTCTCACGGGCACCTGCATGTACTCTGCCATGAATAAGGGGAAAGTAAGATTCTGGAAGCTTCTGCAGAGAAAATTAGGTACATAAGAAAGGAAAGGGCCTCTCTGGAAGGCACTGACTTTGGCAGCCGCCTGGGTGCGAGGAAGCGCTAGGACCGACGTCGTGTCCCGCTCACGCTGCAGTGTGGTTGTGGGGTGTCATCACTGCAGGGCCAGGCGGAGGGCGCGGGTCCTCTCTGTGCTGATGTGACAATCTCGTGTGACTGTAAGTATTTCAAAATAGAAGCTCGTTTATTTTAACAAGGATGGGAGCAATGCTATCGAATTCTGAAGGAAAAATTCTTCTCAACCTAGAATGCTATACCCAGCTCTTCCGTGAGGATGTTTTAGCTGCGTTTAACTGAAGTCACCATTTGGACTGGTTTGAAGAATAACAAATCTATTTTCTTGGTCTCTCAATAAGCCAAAGATAGAGCAGGCCTGGGAGGGCTGCCGGGCCCTCTCCTCAGTGCCACTTGGGCACCCTCAGTGTCAGGCTCACCCTGACGCGGGTTCTAGGGAGACAGAGGCAGTTGTGGGTGATGATGCCCAGAAGAGAAACGTCTGACTGGCCAGAAAAATAACAACTAAGAAATGGATCTCGGGACCAGCAGTTGATCTAATGGCTATGTTGCTGGACTCCCGCTAGGTGACCACGGTTCGAGTCCCAGACCCGGTGGCTTAAACTCACGCCAGGCGCGTGTGCGTTTGTGCCCAAGATCCCAAGAGGAGAATGGGGGAGAAGGGATTGCGGCGTGACCATTCCCCCCGGGGGGTGATTTCTCGCTTTCTGTCTCTCTTTGTCTGTCTGGCGAGCACATGTGCCCTATAGCAAAAACCTCTCCAAAAGAAAGAAAGAGAAAGAGGGAGAGAGAGAGAGAGAGAAAGAAAGAAAGAAGAAAGAAAGAAAGAAAGAAAGAAAGAAAGAAAGAAAGAAAGAAAGAAAGAAAGAAGAAAGAAAGAAAGAGAGAGAGAGAGAGAGAAAGAAAGAGAAAGAAAGAGAGAGAGAGAGAAAGGAAGGGAAAGAAGGGATCTCACCACCAGCAGCTGGCGTAACGGTGGTGTCGCTGGACTTCCCCTAGCCGACTGCCGCTGAAGTCCCTGACCAGCGGCTTAAAACACAACGCGT
>NW_006159840.1:737686-740225 GCF_000334495.1 Tupaia belangeri chinensis | reverse complement strand
GGGGGGGGGGGCAACAGGGGGCATGGTGGTTAAAGGCGCTGGATTCCCACATGGCCAACTGTGGTTTGAACCCGGACCTGGTGGCTTGCTTTTTCCCTTTCCCTTTCTCTCTCAGTTTCTCTCTGGTCAAATTTAAAGAAATTATAATAACAAACGGAATTAAATAAATAAATGTTTTTAAAAAGAAAGAAAGAGATCTCAGCACTGAGTTCAGCGTCTGCAATAGCCCCAGTACGTGGGTCCCTGACCCCAGGAGGGCCCCTCAGACCCTGCAGGCCCAGACCCAGCCTGTTCCGTGTGACCACACCCTCCCCACATCTGGGGCCAACAGCCTCTCAGAGACTGCTGGCCAGCACCGCCAGCCCCCTGCTTATAAACAAGCAGCCACTGTGGATCCCACTCCAACCAAACCACATCACGACTACTACAAACAGGAGGAAAGAAGTCATCAAAATCAGACAAGAAATAAACGAACTTGAGACAAAGAAAAAAACAAAATATCAATCAAACAAAAACTTGTTTTTTGAAAAGATAAACACAATTGACATATCATTAGCGACTAAGAAAAAAGAATCCAAATGAATAAAATCGGAAATGAGAAAGGAACCATTGCAACTGATACCACGGAAATGCAGAAGATAATCAGAGATCATTAAAACTGACCGCTGCCAAGTTCTACGAAACCTTTAAAGAGGAACTAAGACCAATTCTCCTCAAGTGGCTTTAAAAGCTAAAGTGAAAGTAACCCTTCAAAATTCATTCTACAAGGCTGGCATTACTCTGACACCAACACGAGACACAGATACAACGCAAAGAAAACTACAGGGACCAGCAGTTAGCGTAATGGCTATGTTGCTGGACTCCCACGTAGTAGACTGCGTTCGCGTCCCAGACCCGGTGGCTTAAAACTCACGCCGGGCGCGTGTGCGTGCGTGCCCAAGATCCTGAGAGGAGAATGGAGGAGAAGGGATTGCGGCGTGGCCATCCCCCGGGGGATGATTTCTCGCTTTCTGTCTCTCTCTATATATATCTGGCAAGTGCACGCTCCCTATGGCAAAAACCTCTCAAAAAAAGAAGAAGAAAGAAAGAAAGAAGAAAGAAAGAAAGAAAGAAAGAAAGAAAGAAAGAAAGAAAGAAAGAAAGAAAGAAAGAAAGAAAGAAAGAAAGAAAGAAAGAAAACTACAGGGGCCAGCAGGTGGCGTAGTGGTGTAGTGGTTGAGGTCCCACGTGGTTGACGGCAGTTTGAGTCCTGAACACAGCAGCTTGAAACTCACGCCAGGTGCATGTACATGTGCCCCAATTCCCAAGGTCGCCTGGCGTGAGTTTTAAGCCACCAGGTCCGGGACACGAACCATGGTCGACGACGTGGGAGTCCAGCGACATAGCCATTACGCTAACTGCTGGTTCCCAATAGCAAAAATCTCTTTGAAAAAAAGTATATGTGCATATACCACATAACTATTTCTCTCTGGTGAGCACACACGCCTTATAACATACTTAAAATAATAATGACAATGATAATAAAATTTTAAAATTAAAAAAAAATGTTTTAAAGTAGAAAGCTGAAGACTAAGTGTTAGAGGCTTGGAAGGATGGCTTGGGAGGGGATATTAGAGAGATGTTGGTTAATAGAAACAAAGTTACAGGTGGACAAGAAACAATTTATAGTGTCAAAAAGCACAACAAAAATCTCTTTGAAAAAAAGTATATGTGCATATACCACATAACTATTTCTCTCTGGTGAGCACACACGCCTTATAACATACTTAAAATAATAATGACAATGATAATAAAATTTTAAAATTAAAAAAAAATGTTTTAAAGTAGAAAGCTGAAGACTAAGTGTTAGAGGCTTGGAAGGATGGCTTGGGAGGGGATATTAGAGAGATGTTGGTTAATAGAAACAAAGTTACAGGTGGACAAGAAACAATTTATAGTAAAAAAAAAAAAAAGCACAATTTATTATATATCTCAGAGCACCTAAAAAAGAAGTAATAACGAGTGGCTGATATGAGGGTACTAATTTCCCGGATTTAATCACTGCGTAGTGCATCTTGCACTGAAAAATCACACTGTACCCCACAGACACGTCCAGTTACCGTATGTCCATTTTTTAAAAAAAAGTGGATTTGGGAAGCGACAAGGGATAAGACCTGTCTATAAATTACAGGTTGAGCATCCCTAATCTGAAAATCCAAAATTAGAAATGCTTCAAAATCTGAAACTGATTTTTTTTAGATTTGTTTATTATTTTTAATTTGCTATAGGGCACATGTACTCACCAGAGAGAGAGAGAGACAGGGAAAGCGAGAAAGCAAGCTGCCAGGTCCCGGATTCAAACTGCGATCGACCATGTGGGAGTCCAGCACCTTAATCACCACACCACCTGCTGACCCCCAAAACCTGAAGCCTTTTGAGTACCAACATGACACTCCAAGTAGAAAGCCCCACACCTGACCTTAAGAACAGCCCTCAGGGAACCAGCAGTTAGCGTAATGGCTATGTCGCTGGACTCCCACGTAGTCGACCGCGGTTCGTG
>NW_006159840.1:736619-737651 GCF_000334495.1 Tupaia belangeri chinensis | reverse complement strand
CCTCACAAGCACACCCACAAAGCTGATACGGCATTTGGCAGGCTGGGCAAGCCAACTGCTGGTTCCTCACGATGCCACACGCGGGACCAAGGCCTGTGTGCGTTCCTCTGCATTCTAGTGTGCTGTGCTACGAAGATGCTGCTGAAATGTTAAAAAGGCCTGCAGACACTCTTACAGGGAGTGAGAGCAGGAAAAGGAGAGGGCCAGCACTGTAGCCCGGCGGTAAGCGGAGCCAGCCCCACCTGGCTGACCACTGTTCGAATCTTGGCCTCAGCACTTGCAAAACCACCAGGCACATGTGTGTGTGTGCCCCAAATCCCCCAGGGTGGAGAAATGGAGAAGGGATTGCGGTGTAGCCTCGCCCCATTGGGGCGCTCTCCTCTCTCTCTCTCTCTCTGTCTTTCTCTGCAGAGTGCATGTGCCCTCTAGCAATTAAAAAAGAAGAGAGGAAATATTGACGTGTGTCTACAGTGCGGGAGGTTAAGCTGTGGGTGAACTGGCCGTGGAGTAAGTGGGAAACGTCTTACAGCAGAACACTGGAATGACCGCTGTAGCTCTACCCGTATGCTGTACTAGAAACAGAAGGATACACTGTTGAGGTTCTGTGCTGAAAGTGATGAACAGAAATCCATGAACACTAGAAAAGCACTCTGTACTCTAAAAACAAAGATCCCGATTATGTATCGAAAAAGCAGATCCATCAGTGTCGCAGAGAACACATGAAACAGGCAGAGATAAGAGATGTCATGAGTCACTGAAAATGGAAGGAAACGGAATATCCAACAGGCTGGTTGCAGACATGGAATAAAGACACGGCATTACATTTTCAAAGACTTGCGGTGCTAAAGCATCTGCAGACCATAAAGTAGAAGAGCAATTCCTTGGCGAGTTTGCCAAGGCTGTTGTTGACAAAGATCCGATGCCAGACCAAGCCGGTGATGCTGACGGAACATCACAGCTGTGGTGGTGTTGCCCCAGAGAGACACGGACTCTGCCGATGACACAGTCCGTCCAGGATTTAGGGATTCCTGC
>NW_006159840.1:712783-736588 GCF_000334495.1 Tupaia belangeri chinensis | reverse complement strand
AAGGCAGCAGGCACACTTCAGTGTAGACCGATCAGCAAAAGCTTGCATCCTCGCTGTTTTAAAGGCGTGTCCATTCTGGCACTACAGACTAGGACATGGATTGGGGCAGGTGGTGTAGTGGTTAAGGCGCTGGATTCCCACATGGCTGACCACAGTTTGAGTCCCGGACCCAGCAGCGTGAAATTCATGCTGGGCATATGTGTGTGCATACCCAAAATCCCAAGAGGTGAAGGGCCATCCCACTGGTGGGTAATTTCTCACTTTCTCTGTGTCTGGTGAGTGCACACACACTATAGCAAAAATTTCTTTAAAAAAAAAAAGGCATGGATCACCTGGGATGTCTTTCCTGACTGACTTGACAAACATTTTGTACCCGCGGCTTGTGCTCACTGCAGGGAAGCTGGACTGGATGAGGACTGCAGGATCTTGTTATTCCTCAACAGCTGTTCGCTCATCCTCCTGCTGGAGCTCCCAGGAAGGATGCCACAGAGGCTGCCGCCCGCACTTGGAGCACAGAGACGAGAGACAGTTATGCATGCTTGGCACAGCTCTGGCCTGCGCTGGGTTCAGGAGTGGTGATGGGTTCAGTGGCAACTCGGAGGGGTTCTGAGTGTCGAGTGAGGAGGAAATAGTGTCTGAGCTTTTTACATACGCAACAAATACACCTTAGAGTTCGGCAGGAAGCTGGAAGCAGCGGATCTCAAAGAAGGTTTTAGCAACGACGATGAGGTTCCAGGGGTTCGTGCACGGTGGTAAAACAGCCAAAGTGGTTTTGAATCGCAGTGGTTGTGTGGCAGTTGCTGCGAGCACGACACAGCGGCTAGACGAGAGGGCTACATTCTGACGTTCTGTCACATGGAGCAAGGCGCGTCAGCCATGAGTTAGTGGGCGACACAGAACAGCTACAGGAGTGGATTCAGGATGTTTCCAGCACGGAGTAATGATCACTGTGTGAGGTGGCGGATATGCGATTGCTCTGGTCTGATCACGACACATTGCATTCGTGAGCTGAAATCACACTGCGCCCCATAAATACACACAGGTATTGTGTGGCAACTAAAACTTTCAAACGAGAATAGAGAGGACATTGCTAACGCTGCAGCAAAGGTGCCTAGAGACGACAGGGTGGAAACTTCTGACAGTCTTGTGGTGAGGTCATTTTGCTCATTGTATCTTTCCCTTATACAGACTGAACTAGTTGAATTAGTTTGCTAAATTTTTTTTAAAATCCAGTTATGTTCATGAGGTATGTTAGATTATAGTTTTCTTATCTTGTAATGTTTTTTTCCTGGTTTTGGTATCAACTCTGATTTCTGGCCTCACAGATGGGGCTGGGAAGAATTCCCTCCTCTTTAATGTTTTTGAGTAGTTCGAGTGAAATATCCTGTTATTAGGTGCATAAATATTTAGGATTGATATTCTTTTGGGGTAATTTATTTCCTTATTGTTTGAAAATTACCTTCCTAATGTCTAATAATATTTAACTTGAAATGTTTGTCTGGTATTAACAAAGCCCCAGGTAGGTACATGTGGGAAGGGACAGTGCCAGCGACCCTCTCTCCAGGAAGCAAAGAAGATCTTCTCAGGGATACCCCGGTTCTGCCTCCCCACGTTCCCTGATGGACTGTCTTCTGACCACAGCAGCCACAGAGCCGTCAGGGAGGTGAGCCTCTGTCTGCAAAGTGGCCAGGGAAAGGCCTGGGACGCGTGGGCCTGGCCCGCTCCCAGGATCCACTGCCACAGCTGATGGCTAAGAAGACCGTGCCTAAGGTGGGCCATCCCAGAGTCGGGGGCCAGCAGAGCCCGGATGACACCTCTTGTTTAGAAACTATCTGAAATGGGCGAGTGTCGGCTTCGTGGCTGGCGCCAGAGCCGGCGCTTTCCAACTGGCCGGACCGGAGGCTGCCTGCCCTGGGCCGTGGAGGGTTCTTTACGCCTTTGAGTAACAGGGCTCAGAGCAGGGCTGGCTGTTCTCTGCCCCCAAATGCTGTCAGCAAGACCTCAGATTTCACTGGCCAGATCTGAGGCCAAAATAAGGTCCCAAGGACGGACTGCTGCCAGACCAAGCAGGCTCTCACTGACTCAGGAACCTCCTCCTGGTGGCCTCCTGTCTGCCTTACCGGCCTGAGATCTGCAGAAGGCTCCCTGAGGGGAGAGCTGGGGTCACCAAGGTGAGTATTCCCACTCTCTCCTTCCAGAAAGTTCACTGGGATTCAGTTCGCAAGGACTCTCTTCTTTCATATTCATCTACCAAGGGACAGTGCTGGTAGGAAGAGAGAGGCCCCTCTCAGGGGACCCCAACTTCCAGGAGCTCCTGGGAGGCTGCGCCTTCTGCCCCCTGAGTTCTGAAGTGGGAGCTCCGACCTAGCTGGGACCACAGAGCCCCTCTATGGGGAGCTTCGGGAGCCGAGGGGGTCCCTTCAGTGCTCTTTCCATTTCACGTGTTCCTAGCCCAGGTTTTTTTTTTTTTTGAGAAGTTTTCGCTATAGGGCACGTGCGCTCGCCAGACAGACAGAGAGAGAGAGACATAGAGACCGAAAGCGAGAAATCACCCCCCAGGGGGTATGGTCACGCCTCAATCCCTTCTCCTCCATTCTCCTCTTGGGATCTTGGGCACGCATGCACACGCGCCTGGTGTGAGTTTAAGCCACCGGGTCCGGGACGCGAACCGCAGTCAACTACGTGGGAGTCCAGCAACATAGCCATTACGCTAACTGCTGGTTCCCGCCTGGCCCTGTTCTTGAGCCCACTCATGTGAGCATGTGTGGGTGTGCATGCATGTGTGAGCACACACATGGGTCAGTAGGGTGCATGTCCACTTGCTCTGGAGAAATTAAACGGCACCCACCATGGTATGACTTTATAAAATTTTGTGCTATAGTTTTGTTGTACGACTTTTTTTTAAGAATTCTTTGTTTATTTATTTCCATTTGTTATTATTATTATTATTTTAAGTTTGACCAGATAGAGACAGAGAGAAAGGGAAAGTGAGAGAGCAAGCTGCCGGGTCTGGGACTCACACTGCAGTCGGCCATGGGGGAGTCCAGTGCCTTTAACCAACACGTCACCTGCCAGTCCCCCCAATTTATTGTTTAAGAGAGATTTTTGCCGTAGGGTGCATGTATTCACCAGAAAGACAGAGAGATACAGAGAGAGAGAAACCAAGAAATCCAATCCCCAACAGGGATGGCCACGCCCCATTCCCTTCGCCTCCATTCTGTCTCGGGACTTGGGGCACGCACACGTACCTGGCATGAGACTAGAACCATGGTTGACTACAGGGGAACGACGTAACCATTGTACCCCCTGCTGGTTCCCCACGTCATACAGATATTAGCACACACCCTGCTGCGCTCCGAGTGGCTGGGTACACGGTCAGGGAAAGGCTGGGGTGCTCTGTGGGAAAGTCGTTGGACAGCGTGTGTCAGAAAACATGGAATAAGGCAGAACCGGGAGGGGCCAGACCGCGGCAAAGCAGAACGCTCTGTGCCCATGTGAAGATGCCGAGGGGGGGTGCTTCTCTATCTCTCTGTATCTCTCATTGAAGCCAAAAATAATAATAATAATAATAAAATTGGAGTGGTTTTTGCTATAGGATGCATGCGCTCACTAGAAAGAGAGAGACAGAGAGATAGAAAGCCAAAAATCACCCTGGAGGGGGGATGACCACACCGCGATCCCTTCTCCATTATCCTCTCAGGATCTTGGGCATGCATGCACATGTGCCCAGCATGAGTTTAAGCCACCGGGTCTGGGACTCGAACCGCGGTCGACTACATGAGAGAACAGCAACATAGCCATTACACTAACTGCTGGTCCCAACAAATAAACATTTTTAAAAAGAAAGCAGAAAGGGGGGAGGGCAAGCGTGGCAAGCAGGCTCACTATGCGCGCTCACACTCTGACACACTCGGGCACACTTGGACAGCCAGGAGCTACCCTGCTCTCCACCCAGAGCTCCGCACACCCACCGCCTGCCAGGAGGAACCGGGCTTCTCCTCCGCGGTGACTTTCCCCACGCCCCTCGGCCATGGGGATCTCAGGAGAGGGGGGTGATGTGGCCATCTGGGGGCAGAGATGAGGTCAGGGAACACCCGTGTGCAGGGACTGGCGTGGCAGCAGGCCAGAGGTCGCAGCAGGTCCTCAGCTCCGAGCTGAGCTGCGGAGAGCCACCCCAACCTCACAGGGCTCCCCTGAGAACCACCTGTCTATGAAAATGCCCAGCATCTACTCAGCCGGTTTCACTTCCCAGTGTACTTCTCTCGATCTCGTTTTTTATTTTAACTCCAGGCTTCCTCCCACGACCAGCAGCGACAAGTCTCAGGACAGTTGAGCAGCACATTTCGCTCACTCACTCTCGCACCCAGGCAGGAAGGTCAGCTAGGGCAACGTCCCGCGAAGAGAGCAGTTCCCTTATTTGTCTATCCTGCTAGAGCCAGCTCACTAGGGCCCTGGGGGCTGCCCAGACCCGCCCTCCTGGTGGAAAAGACACCCCAGTGTGTCTTTCCTCACCCTCCCTCTTCTCACCCTACCCCGCTGGGACTGCTGGGGGGGAAGGACAAGGAAAAGAGAAAAAAAAAAACAAAAACAGAATTTGAGTGGGAAAACATCTATAGTCAACCTCCTTTGGGCCAGCCCTTGTGAGGACAAACTGGAGAGACCAAGAATGGAAAACAGACACGGGTCCTTCCAAGCCAGTAAGCACATCGATCCCCACCAGAGAAACGGGCAGTGAGCACGGCATGACGGCCACGAGAAGAAAGCTGGCGTGCACACGGGCCTGTGCAAAACAGCCTCGCTGGAGCTGAGCACATCAGGACCTCCCGGTAGCATGACAGTTATGTCGTTGGACTCCCACCTGGTGGGCCACAGTTCGAGTCCTAGACCCTGCGGCCTGAAATTCACATCAGGCGTGCGTTCCTGTGTGGCCAGGATCCCAAGAGGAGAGGATACTGTGGCACGGTGCTCCCCCTTCCCTTGGGGATGACTTCTCGCTTCTGTCTATTTATCTCTGTCTCTCAGAAGAGCACATGCACTCTAGAACAGAAAGCCTCTCTCTCAAAAAAAAAAAAAAAAGAACTTCTAGGAGCCATTTTTTTCCTAATGGAGTTAGCAAAGTTCTTTTGGCTTTGTTTTCAAAATAATGCTCAGTCCTGAGGTCCAGTCGCACAAGCCATGGCCCGTGCGGCTCTGCTTCCAGGGACAGTCTGGCGTGGCTGGCCTTCACTGAGGGCTCGCTCCAAGCTGGACACTTGGGGTAAAAGCACTTTAAAGAGTAAAATCATCTTTATTTTCCCAATAGCCATTGAAAGTACAATACTATTATCTCCATGAAGGGATTGTGGTGTGGCCATCCCCCTTGGGGGGGGGGAATTTCTCACTTTCTGTCTCTTTGTCTCTCTCAGTCTTTCTGGTGAGCACATGCGCCCTATAGCAAAAACCTCCCCCCTCCCACAGAAAAAAGGCAGGTATCAAACCACGTCCTTGGGCCAGCAGGTGTTGTGGTGGCTAAGGTGCTGGACTTCCACGTGGCAGTCTGAGTACTGGGACTGGCAGCTTTCTCTCTGTGTGTGTGTGTCTCTCTCTGGTGAGCTCGCGTGTCCTACAGAAAATTTTAAAATAATAACAAATAAAATTAAATAATTATTTAAAACAAACCAAATTAGGACCAGCCAATGGCATGGTGGTTAAGGTTCCTCCCATCCAATTCCAAGAGACCCTTTCTCCTTTACCCCTTCCCATTTCTTTTTTTTTTTTTTTTTTTAAGAATTATTTGATTTAACTTTATTCTAATTTGATCAGAGAGGGTCAGAGTGAGAGAGAGAGAGAGCCGCCAGGTCCAGAACCCAAACCACGGTCGGCCATGCAAAAGTCCAGCACTCCTAGCCACCACATCGCCTGCTGGCCCACCCCTTCCCATTCCTGTCCACCTCTCCCATTTATGAATGGATTGTCCCTTTAGTTAAGCACAAAGAGATGACCTTCAATGGAAAAGAGGGAGACACGACCACTGTTGCTTGTGTTTCCTGGAGGGTGGATAATCCACCGCGGGGTCAGGTGAGTGTTATGAACTCCAAACCAAGGCATGGAAAAGAAAGAATTGCTGTGGGGAGGGGCAGGAGCGGTTACCAAATTCTAAGTGTGCTATAGTCACTATCTTACTTCGTTGTGCACCGGACTTCGCTCACTGCTGTATTTGAAACGCGTCCTTTTGATCCTTTTCCTAGTCTGCCACCTAGTTCTGGTGAGCACCATTCAAAATCCCTTTCAGGAAGGAAGGGCACAAACTGGGGACACAGTGGGCTTTCCCTTGGGGACAAGCAGGAAGAGGGATCCTGGGTGGAGGTAGTGGTGGGGGGCTGGAATTGAGTTCAGCGGAAGAAACATGGGATTACAATGGAATCTGCCTAAATGGGGAGATGATGGAAGAGAAGAAAAATGGATGAAAGGAAGAGGGCAAACATGCCAGGGTCCTCTCTGGTCTCACACCCTCTCTCAAACACTATGCAAGGGACGGTCCTTAATAGAACAACTCAGTGTGAGTTCTGGAGTAAATGATACCCATAAATCCCATCTTCCATTTCTGATAACAGGTAGAAAACTGGTGATTCCCCAAGAATGGAGCTATCGACAGTGACCCTGAATCCTCCAGAGTCCACACTCTACACCAGAAAGGAGTCCCTTCATGAAACAACCTGGTCATCGGAACTGCCGACTGAGCCCCCACTGGATTCAAAGAGACAATACAGTTACATCTACATTTCCCTGCTCATATGCCTCCTGGGGGCACTCGGGAATGGGCTGTTGATAGCGTTTCTCACCTTCTGTGTGAAGAGGAAGCCGCTAACCGTCTACATCCTGAACCTTGCCATCGCTGACTCCATGGTCCTCCTCTGCACCTTTGCCTTCCAGCTGATGAACATCCTCTATTACCACCTCAGTGACGACACCTTCCTAAACTACGTCATCTTCCTCATGGTTTTTGGCTACAACACGGGTCTGCACCTCCTCACGGCCATCAGCGTGGAGCGGTGCCTCTGCGTGCTTTACCCACTCTGGTACCACTGTCAACGCCCAAAGCACCAATCCGCCATCGCCTGTGTCCTGCTGTGGGCACTTTCGGTCCTCGTGTCTGGGTTAGAAAGCTTCTTCTGCATTCTGAAAATAGAGCCTACACTCCCCAAGTGTCAGTACGTGTACACGTTTTCTTGTATCGTGGCCTTCGTCATCTTTGCTCCTCTCTTGGTCTTCTCCAACTTGATCCTCTTCCTCCAAGTCTGCTGTAACCTGAAGCCCCGTCAACCCACAAAGCTCTACATCATCATCATGGTCACTGTGGTCTTGTTTCTGGTCTTCGCCATGCCCATGAAGGTTGTGTTGATCCTCGTGTACTCTTGTGGCCCCGGTGCTGACTACGTGGGCAGGTTCTTTCCTTATTTGTACACGATGTCCACCATCAACTGCAGTGTCAACCCAATTGTCTATTTTGTGGTAGGGAGTGTTAGGAGAGAGAGAAGTAGGAAGTCCTTAAAAGAAACATTGCAAAAGGTCTTTGAAGAAAAGCCAGTGCCAGACTTGGGTGGGAATGCCACACAATTGACTCCAGACTCAGCATCTCCCACTAGGATGTCCTAAAGGTAGGACATTCACGCCGTCTCAGTGTGGGAAAAGGTAACACTTTGGAGAACACTTTGCTATTTTCCTACCTGGTGGCTCACCTAAGATCAAAAAGAAATCCCCTAATTTCTCCTGGGAATTAATAATCATAGTAACACTATATTGTCCACATGATCCGCTTTGCCACTGCTGAGTTTGTGCATGCTGACGTTTTTGCGCACTTACTGTGTTCCAGGCACCAGGCTACATTTTTACACATACTGTCTCCCTTGATCTTAACACCCTTGTGAGCCAGTACTGCTATCCCACCGTGATAGATAATGGAGCTGAGGCTTAGAGCGGTCTAGTAAGGTTACAGAGTATGAATATGGCCGAGCCGAACTGGGACCCGGGCAGCCTGAGCCCCAGGTTCACCTTCGTGACTGTAATACCACGACACTGCTTTCTTTTTCCTTTTTCTTTCTTTCTTTTCTTTTTAATGTGCCAGAGGGCATGATCACTTGCCAGAGAGAGAAAGACAGCGATAGAGGATGAGAGAGAGGGAGAAAAGGCCCACCAATCAGGCATGGTCACACTGCAATCCCTTCTCCTCATGTTTCCACCCCATACATGGGGCATGCATGTACATGCTCCCAGAGTGTTTTCAAACTACTGGAGCTGGCATTTGAGCCACATGGTTGACCATGTGGTAGCCAGCTCTCTTAGCCAGCAGGCATGGAACCAGCCCCAGGACAGACTTTGAGAGGTAATAGCATGAGCTATGTATTTATAAGGTTGTCCTTAATACCATGCCATACTTTCGCTTTTGTCTCCCATTCAAATCTTATACTCCTTATTAGTCAGAAAAACATATTTTTAAATAAAGGAATAGGAATTATTGTCAGACACACAAGAGTACATGCTATTTCTGGGAGACTCCAGGGCTACCCTGTAGCGAGGGCCTCATCATTCACACCTCGAGAACTGTTTCTGAGATGAGTTGGCAAATAGACAAGATGTTCCATAAATCCTTTGCAAATGTTATTCTAACATGAGAGGACGCTTCAAAATAAAATCATTGTAGCCTAGCCAGGGTATGGAAATTTTTCCCTTTCCCCCTTCACTTTCCATCCCTCTCCTCTCTTTCCTCCCTTCCTCCCTTCCTACTTTCTTTCCAACTTTCATCTATTTAGTGTGGAATATGTATATATCCATGCATAAAATGTAACACACTAAAGAATATTTTCTTTGTAAAATGGTTCAAAAACAAAATTATGGGGGGACCAGCAGTTAGCGTAATGGCTATGTTGCTGGACTCCCACGTAGTCGACCGTGGTTCGAGTCCTGGACCTGGTGGCTTAAACTTACGCCAGGCACATGTGCGTGCATGCCCAAGATCCCGAGAGGAGAAGGGAGGAGAAGGGATTGCGGCATGGCCGTCTCCTCTGGGGGGATGATTTCTTGCTTTCTATCTCTCTGTCTCTCTCTCTGTCTGTCTGGTGAGTGCACAAACCTCTCAAAAAAAAATTATGGGGATCAGCAGGTGGTGTGGTGGTTAGGGGGCTGGACATCCATATGGCTGGCCATGGATTGAGTTCCAGACCTGGTGACTTGTTTTCTCACTTTCTCTCTCTCTCTTTATGTATCTCTCTAGTGACCACGTGTGCCCTGTAGCAAATTTTTAAATAATTATGATAAATAAAATTAAATAATTCTTTTTAAAAATGTTGTCTTTTTTCAGAGTATTTCTGCAAATAACTTTTACACAGTCTCCCCAACTCCTCATCCGTCACTCCTTGGCCCATGACTGAGTAGCTGATTTTGAATGCTGCCATTATTTTTGGAATGAGGCTTTTAAAATTATTTTTATTTATCTTTGTTACCAAAAAAACCTTTTTGCCACAGTCCCAAGGCATTACTGGTGGACCTCACTGTTTTCAGCCGGCTGAATCTGAGCCACTTACTTCCAGGATTATTTGTAGATTTTTCTCATCCATCTACTTTTTACTTGGATAATCTAATGGTCTCATAATAAATTCTTGTTAAATTTAATTCTACGCTTTGGAAAAAAAGTTACTTATTTAATTTTATTTATTATTGCTATTTGTAAATTTTGAACAGAGAGAGACAGAGAAGGAAAGTGAGAAAGCGAGCCGCCAGGTCTAGGACTTCAATCACAGTCGGCCATGTGGGAGTCCAGCGTCCTCACCACACCACCGTCCAGCGTCCTCACCACACCACCTTCCAGCGTCCTCACCACACCACCTGCTGGCCCAATTCTATTTTTTTTTTTTTAACTGCTAGAAGGTGCATGCACTCACTAGGGAGGGGAGAAAGCACTTCTCAATGGGGCTTGACCACACCCAAACCCCTTTTCCTCCATCTCTCCACCCCATTGGGATTTTAAGCATGCACACACATGCCCCCAGGGTGTTTTTTTCAAGCTACCAGGGCCAAGATTTAAACCCCACTGGTCCACGTGGGGTCCAGCTCCCTTAACCACTGCACTGCAGGGCCAGCTCAATTTCATAGCACTCAACCAGGAATTTCACTCCAGTTTTATCAGTTAGTTGGATAGTGTGGGTAAATGGTAAAGATGCACATTGTGACACATAAATTAGAAAATGTCCTTTTTTTAGGGATTTTTGCTATAGGGCACATGCACTTGCTGGAGACACAGAGAGAGACAGAAAGATAGAAGGTGAGAAATAGCAAAAAAATGTACTTTTAATACATGACATTAAAGATGACAGTGGGTTATTATCTCTTACTCTGTGAAATTCAGAAGAAATCGTGAAGAAAACACTGGGTCAGCAATAGATACATGGTAAGAGACATGGTAGGTAATTTATAAACACAACACACACACACCTGCGTGTGTGCGCGAGCGATCTATAAACAATAAAAAGTTCCAGTTCACTAGCAATTAAAAATGTAAGTTAAGAGACCAGCAGATGGCATAATAGTTACATTGCTGGACTCCCACGTAGTCACTCACAGTTCATGTCCCGGACCTGGTGGCTTAAAACTCATGCTGGGCTCGTGTGCATGCGTGTGTGCCCAGGATCCTGAGAGGAGAATGGAGGAGAAAGGATTGCAGTGTGGCCATGTACCCGGAGAGAAATTTCTCGCTTTCTGTCTCCCTATCTCTGTCTCTCCAGAGAGTGCACATGCCTTATAGCAAAAATCTCTCTAAAAAAAAGTAAGTTAAAGTAACAGAATGCAAGCTTAAACTACTCGAATGGCAAATCCTAAAATAAATGAGACCATGACTTCAATGGCTAGCCAGAGAGTGGTGAGAAGGGCATTCACAGAAACCGCCGGTATGAGGAGCAACTGCTGCAGCCTTTCCAGGAAACGGTTTTGTGACTCCCTAGTCCTCACTCAGCCCCAAAACAGGGCAAAATGTATTTCAGTCTGGCCTTGGGCTGGTGCCTCCATATTCTAAGAAGACTTTACTGTCATGGTTTGGATAATGGTTTGGGGACTTGGTTATATTATAAAGGTGTTAAGTGAAAATTCCTTCATGGTGTCCCAGGGTGGGGCCTTTAGTGTGACGAAGTCATTAGCACGGAGCCCCCCGACCGAATCCTGGTGTTTTTAGAAGGAGAAGAAATGAGGCAGGCAGAGGTCACCTGGATACAGACCGGCCTCGGCTCTGCGCAAAGTTCTGCCTTCCCCCATCTTGTGATGCCTTCAGACCTCCCAGCCACCGGAACTGGGAGTCAGTAAACCCCGTTCTTTATGAATCAGCCAGGCGCAGGTGTTTCTAGCACTGCCGCAGCCCACGAAGCATGCACGCTGCCTGCCTGGCCAAAGGGCGCAGGAACCTGGCCGACGGGCGCAGTTTGGGGTCAGACCTTTGTCAAGCAGCTGTTGCGAGAGGCCATCACCAATCACTGCAGAGAAGAATGTGGACTTCCCCTGCCAATGCCTCCAAACGCTCCGGTTTTCCTCTGGAATGGAATTAGGTCATACATAAGCACCAGGAAACACAGGCAACCGGTGGGCGTGTCGACTTCCCTGGTCCAGTGAAGGTCACCTCTTTGTGCTTAGCTGAAGGGGCAAGCCATTCATAAAGGAGGAGGGGGAAAGGATGGGAAGGGGTAAGGGAGAAAGAGGGTCTGGTCTCTTGAGTTGGGCTCAAAGAAGAAAGGGTGTTTAGAGTTGGCAGACGTTCAGGAGAATGGAGAAGGGATTGTAGCGTAGCCATCTCCACAGCGGTGTGATTTCTTTCTCTCTCTCTCTCTCTCTCTCATAAGCACATGCAGCCTATAGCAAAAATCTCTCTCTAAAAACAGAGAGAGAGAGAACACTACCAGGAAAAAGCCAGCAGGTAACATAGTAGTCAAGATGCCAGACTCCCACATGGCTGACCATGGTTCAAGTCCCAGACCCAGTGGCTTGAAACGCACATTGGGTGTGTGTGCATGCATGCCCAAAATCCTGAGAGGAGAATGGAGAAGAAGGGATTGCCACCCCAGGGGTGATTTCTTGCTTTCCCTCACTCTCTCTCCGGTGAGTGCACATGCTCTATGGCAAAAACCTAAAGAAATAAAGGGAGGGAGGGAGGGGAGGAGGAAGAACTGCCAGGAGACGGGGATTAGCCAAATCCTTACTATGGGACATTCGACAAGTCAGATCACTCAGGTTCTCCAACAGGTGTAGAGCGAGAGAAAAAGATGTATAGCATCAAAACGACTCAAATACGGGGCGGGGAGATGGCCAGGGCGGGGACACCTACCACAGTGTGGACGAGATCTCGGCTCGGGCCTGATTCACTTGTCTCCTCAGACTCGCACTGAGTCTTCGAGTGACTCAATACATTTCCTGTAAGTCTTTTGCGGATTGAATATGTTTCTGTTGTCCATAACCACGAACCCTGAGTTCCAGAATGAGAAACATATTCAAAAGTTGTTTCAAATTACTGACACAGGCTAAAAAGGAACGAGAGGCCGCACAGAGCTGTCCTGGGCCACTTCGACTGTGGCTCACGCTGCAGAGCCTGGGCGGTCAGCGGCTCAGGGTGCCAGTCTCTCCCCAGGATGAGTGACAGTGCTCAGGTGTACACCAACCTGTCACACCCAAAGCCTGCCTACTTCTCGTGGAAGATAGCCTGAAAGCCCACATGTGCAATTCGTCAGGAAAAATACATAGGCCGGAAATAAGGGCCTGCCCGTGGCACAGTGGCTAAGGCGGCTGGATCCCACATGGTCCACGGTGCAGTCTGAGGCTCAGGCCCGATGGCTGAGAGACACACCAGGTATGAGTGCACGCATGCTCAGTCTTCCAAGGAGGGAGGAATGAAGGAGCCAGGATTGTGGCGTGACCGTTCCCCACGGGCGGGGTGCTTTCTCACTCTCCCCGTCTCTCTCCAGCAAGTGCACGCATCTTGTAGTAAAATTTAAAAAAATTAAAAAGTGGTGAAATAAAATGCTTCACCAGTAATGTGCCTAAATTACAGAGAAGAGTAAAGTCACCTCTTTTGAAAATGGGGGAAAGAGCCGTGTTTAGTACGAGTTCTCAGGGACCGCCGCTTAGCACAGGGATTGAACATTCGGCATCAGGAGCCAGGCCCCACACGGCCAACCACGATTCGAATCCTGGCCCCGGCAACTTCAAAAACATACCAGGCCTGTGTGTAGGCCCAAAATCCTGATGGGAAGGAGAAATGGAACAGGGATTGCAGCCTGACCACACCCACTGAGGCGTGATTTCTGTCTCTCCCTCTCTGGTGAGAGCATGTACGTCCTGGCAATGATAAAGAAATAAATAGAAATAGAAGCGTAGTTAGGCTAGAAAGAAGCACAGAGGAGGAGCCGTTCTGACATGAAGCACCTACTTCCTGTGTGGTTCTCACAGTCCCGCCGCCTGACGACTTGCTCAGAGGTGGCCCTGGGACTTCGGAAGCCCAGCGCTGAGGAACTGGGGGTCAGAGCTCCCACCTGAGCTCCCACAGTCTCGCCACTACCCTTGTACCCTGGGAGCCCCATCCCCAAATGGTCTCGTTGCAGCTTCCAGTGGTCGGCCTCAGCGCCGCAGCGTGCGAGGATATGAGTGCGAACTGCACCCGCGAGCATGGCGCAGGCGAGCACGTGCAACGCCCCTCGTTCTGTGCCCACTGAAGGCCTTGCGGAGCTCCTTTCTGAACCGTCCTGGAGGTACCAGGTAAGCTCAGACCCCCAGGGCCGCTAGTCTCTGGCCTCTCCCTCTCCTACCCCAAAGCAGATGCTGAGCTCCGGCAGGTGGGGGCAAAGACCACCACGGTGTGAGGGACATAGGTTAGACTTTGCCCAAACTGTGCTGAGTCCACAGCCCTTGGGGTGCGACTCACCTGACGCCGGCTGTTGGGGTGGGCACCCAGTCTCTGCAGCAGGGTCCCCTTACTTTGGCTGTAAGATCCCCGCAAGCCCTAGGGGCTGACTCAAGTTCTCCCGCTCTCCCCCTGCCCCACACCACTTTCTGTAGTAGGTGGAAGGGCTGGCCGACCTTCTGCACCCCCACACTCACGTAGGCCACAGGAGGGCCCCCTCTGAGGGCAGCCGGGCGGACTACCTGAGCTCCAGAGACGCAGCCAGGTAACAGGTTTGGTGTGCTGGAGTCTGAGGACAGACAATCATCTCACAGTTGGAAGTCAGACAGAAGAAGCCACGAGACTTTCAATGTCTCACCAGGTCGCTGCCCCGCACGCTCACTCGCCAGGTCATTGCCTCGCACGCTGACCTGGAGTCCCACGTGTCTTTGTCTGGTTTACGAATTTCTGCTGCTTAGCGGCCAGTCTACACGTCTGTGCAGATAAATGTTCCTGGTCCTGGTGGTTTAAAACTCACACTGGGTGCTTGTGCGTGTGTCTAAACTAAGAGGAGACAGGAGGAGAAGAGACTACTGTGTGACCATCCCCCTCACTTTCTATCTCTCTCTCTGTCTCTCTGTCTCTCCGGCAAGTGCACTCCCTATAGCAAAAAATCTCTCTAAAAAAAAAAGAAAGAAAGAGAGAGAGAGAGAGAAGGAAGGAAGGAAGGAAGGAAGGAAGGAAGGAAGGAAGGAAAGGAAGGAAGGAAGGAAGGAAGGAAGGAAGGAAGGAAGGAAGGAAGGAAGGAAGGAAGGAAGGAAAGGGGTGAGACGTGGTTCATTTTTGCCTGGCGGAGAAAAGCCCCCTGAAGCTATGGCGTCTTGTCCCAGTGGAGAGAGCCAGTACCTGCCTGGCTCTGCAGCCTGCCTCCGGCCTTCCGGTGGCCTCCACTCACTGGCCAGCTCACCTCCGCTTCGCAAACTCTCCCGGAACTCAGCTCCCACTTCTCCTGAGGGACGGGGCCCTCTCAGCAGCCCCCACTCCTGCCTGAGGCCAGGGATCCAGACACAGACCCAAAGCGAAGCCTTCCTGTCTCCCTTGACTCCTTTTGTCTCTTGGATTCAGGAGAGGCCCCACCTGGTCTGAGGGCAGGGCGTGAAGGAGGGCACCCGGGGCTAGGCTAAGCTTGCAGATCTTTCCTGTTTTACTTTTGGCTTAGAAACCAAAAGTGAGTGTCTTTGTTTCTCCGCTCGCAGAATTGACCACTCCTGAAGCAATGGCGAGTAGGGAAACAAGGAAAACTCAGAGGAGGGGCCGGCTCTGTGGCACAGCTGCGATGCACTGCTTGGGGGAAGCCGGCTCTTACACAGTGGTATCAGTTCAAATCCCTGGCCCAGTCATCCTGAAACACACTGAACTTGCGTAAGAGTGCACAGGATCTGGTGGGCTGGAAGGCTGGAGAAAGACGATCCTGGCATGACCAGACCCTGTGGAGGGTGCTATTAGAAAGGCCGTAGGAACCCCAGTCACACATATCTTAGACATTTTTGGTGAGGGCACCTCCGAAGTACCACAGATGCCTCGGGAATCTTCTTTTTCTTTTTGGGGGGATTGACCCTTAGATATTTGTCTCCTACCTTGAGCTCGGCAACTGTCTAGGGCAACCTTGGGGAGAGGGGCCTAGACGGCCAACCCCATCTGGCTGACCTGGTGGGAAGGGACATGCCCTCGTGGGGAACTCCTTGGGATCAGAGGAAGATTTCCACATGAAAAGAGGGAAGAAAGGGGGACTACGTGATTTTACTGCAGATGGCTGGTCACCCAGAGATTACTCAGAATCACCCAGAGATTATAGCAGTAAGAGACCCCCTGGCCCTCTCTCAGGACCAGCTGAACCACCCACCTTGAGAAGTGCCTGGCCACCACCCTCAGGGCCAGTGCAGCTCTCACATCTGGCCTCTTTCTTCCCTTTGCAAAGTGAACAATAAACCTTTTCTATGGACCAGCAGATAGCATAATGGTTACATTGCTGGATCCCCACATAGTTGACTGCAGTTCAAGTCCTGGACCTGGCGACTTAAAACTCACACCAGGTGCATTTGTGTGCATACCCAAAATTTCAAGAGGAGACCGGAGAAGGGACTGCAGCATGGCCATCGCCCTTAGGGGGGTAATTTCTTTTTTTTGTGTGGAGAGGTATTTGCTATAGGGCACGTGCACTTGCCAGACAGACAGAGAGAGACAGAGAGACAGAAAGCGAGAAATCACCCCCCAGGGGTGGCCATGCCACAATCCCTTCTCCTCCATTCTCCTCTCGGGATCTTGGGCACACACGCACACGCGCCCAGTGTGAGTTTTAAGCCACCGGGTCCGGGATGCGAACCGTGCTCGACTACATGGGAGTCCAGCGACATAGCCATTATGCTAACTGCTGGTCCGTAGGGGGGTAATTTCTTGCTTTCTGTCTCTGTCTCTCCAGTGAGCTCATGCACCCTGTAGTAAAAATCTTTCTCTAAAATAAATAAATGAATAATAAATCTTTTCTAGCCACTTACTCTCTGAGTCTGTGAATTCTTCCACTGCCCATGACTCATGGAGGAGAAGGGATTGTGGTGTGGCCATCTTCCCGGGGGAGTGATTTCTCGCTTTCTGTCTGTCTGGCAAGAGCACATGCCCTATAGCAAAAACCTCTCCAAAAATAAAAATAAAAAAATAAAAGAAGAAGAAGGGAAGAGAAATAAAATAAAAATAAGCAGAGGCGAGAAGAACATACCCGTGAGTACCTCGGTCGTCCTAAGACACGAGATGTGGTCTGGGAAGACTGGTGGCTGTTCTACCCTGGCTTTCACTGCCTCTTGGTCAGGAATTTTCTTTCATTCCCACTGTCTTTGTCAAACCAGGAACTGGAATGCAACTTGCTCAAACATTAAAGGAATAATATTGATTTGCTAGTGGTCCGTTGGTGGGAGATAAAGAAAAGAAAAACTGTTTCCTCATTTGTGCAAAGGAAAAGTGATAGGATAAACTTGGAGGTTTTTTATTTACTGTATTTTAAATAATTATTCAATTTTATTTATCATTAGTGCTTATTAATTTGACCAGAGACAGGGGTAGTAGGGGAGTGAGAAAGCAAGCTTCTGGATCCAGGACTCGAGCCACGATCAACCATGTGGGAGCCCAGCGTCCTCACCACCATGCCACCTGCTGGCCCCAACCTAGAGTTTTTTCAACTGAGGTTTCCTTGCCCCCTCCCACTACAGGGCTCCACCCACCAAGGAGGTAGCCAAAAGTCAAATTCTTGGCTTCTGAACAGAATTTATAGAGTTTCGGGAAGACAGAGTAGAGGTGACTGAATGGAGGCCAACATGCTCCTGATTCGCAAAGCCAGCCCTTGAGAGGGGTTCCATGACAACTGTTTTTCCATGATCCCGAAAACCTGGCTGGAATATCAACACCAGGCCTCCTACACTCTGCAGAGTTGAGGAGGAAGTGGCGGGTAGAAAGCTGAACAGCGACAAGCAAGTGATTCTCCATCCAGAAACAGACCTGAGCTCAGGCAGCCAGGCTGGGGGACACCGCGCCGGGAGGGCCAGCTCAGCGTGGGAGGAAGGGGCTGCAGATGGCTCAGGAGACCCCAGAGCAGAAAGGCCCCCCAGGCCCCCTGGAGAGCGGGGTAGGACGAGCCCCATGCAACACCCCACACCAGCAGCCACGCACCCCCCCCCCCCACCAGCCACAGGAAGTCATGGCAGGGACGGGACCCTCGCAAGGCCCAGGCAGCTTTAGTCAGGAAATGAAACCGCCTGAGGGAGTTGATGCGGTCCTGTGGTTTCAGAGGTGCTGCCGTTGTGGGAGGGGTTGTGGGAGGGCTTCTGCGATCGTAGCCAGGTTCTTGGTGTTTCGGACAAAGAATTGAACAGAACACGCCAATAGTGAGAGGAAAAGGCAGTTTCCTAAGCTAAGGTGAAAGCACTCTCCGGAGAGGCAGGAGCAGGCCTGAGCGGATGAAGAGTGGCTCAAAAGGCCCCGCCAGTTGCATTCTGCAAGAGTCATCAATTCTTTTTCTTTCTTCTTTTTTTTAAGAGAGAGATCTTTGCTAGGGTGTGTTCACCAGAGAGACAGAGAAAGACAGAGACAGAAAGGAAGACATCACCCCCTGAGGGATGCCCAGGTCACAATCCCTTCTCCATTCTCCTCAGGATTTTGGGCACAGACGCACACGCACCTGGCATGAATTTTAAGCTGCTGGGTCTGGGACTCAAACCACAGTCAACTATGTGAGAGTCCAGCGACATAACCGTTACACCATCTGCTGGCCCCGGAAAAGGTAGTTTATTAAGTTAAAGTGAAAGTACGCTCCTGAGAGGTAGGAGCAGGGCTGAGCAGTAGAGTAGCTCAGAAGGCCCTGGCGGTTGCATTCTGCAAGATCCATAGTTTTTGCCATAGGGCGGGCGCCACCACGCCCCTCAAGATTCTTAGTTTTTAATCTGGGTCGTGTAGATTGCTCATTGGCTGGGCCCACCGATTGCTCTCATCTCATTGGCTCTATCCAATGTGACTGGACCCACTGATTTCTCATTGGCTATGCTGAATGTGGCTTAATCAGCTGCCTCCCTTCCCCCAACTAATCTCCTGCCCACATTACCTCCAGGATGGCAGCGAAGGGTGCCACACCTGGCCTAAAGGCCAGACAAGGCACAAGAGGTGTCTACGAAGCCAGCGAAGGAGGCCAGGAAGGAGCCAGGGCCAGATAGATGCCTCTGCCCCGCAGCAGGAACAGGAGCCCGCTGCAGGAGCTGAGGCCACTTCCAGAGAGAAAGGGAAGACCAGCAAGAAGACGAAACCACAGAGTTCATTCGAAATGGTGAGATTGTTTTCTATCCCCAAACCTACGGGGCTCATGAGTTCTTCTCACTACAGAGAAGTGAGAAAGGTGCATTTCTTCATGTCCGGGTGGGTGATTGTGAAAGCACTTTGGTGAGAGGGTACACTGGAACACTTCGAGCCACCGTGGCGATGACAGTTACTGTTCGCCTGTGTGGTCTTCTAGAAAACACATCGCAGACGGTGACCTCACAGACCGCCTGCCAGGCTCTTCTCCCCAGGCCAGGCGGGATCAGCCGCCAAGCAGCCGCCAAGTCCTGCTCCGCTCGGGCTCTCAGCACAGGTGTCCCGCTCCATAGGCAGGCTCGCTCCCTCCCCGCTAGGCTACTCCTGTCCCCATAGGCAGGCTCGCTCCCTCCCCTCTAGGCCACTCCCGCCCCTCTCCTGGGGAAGCACTTTGTGCTTTTCCTTCGCAGTGTGTTTCAGTTTTTAAATCTCGTGTGTGTGTGTGTGTGTGTGTGTGTGTGTGTGTGTGTGTGTGTGTGTTTCTTTGCTTGTCTGTGTGTTTGTTTTTTAGGGTTTTGCAATAGAGGTGCGTATTCTCCAGAGAGACAGAGAGAGGGATGCCAGCCATCAGTATGATGGTTAAGGCAGCTGGATCGCACATGGTCCACTGCTCGGTTCCAGTCCTGGACCCATTGGTTTGAAAAACGTACTGGGTACATGTATGCACAAACCAGAATCCCAAGGGGAGAATGAAGGAGAAAGGACTGTGGCACGGCCATCCCCCCAGAGGGTGTGTTCTCACTTTCCCTCTCTTTCTCTCTGTCTCGGGAGGGTGCACATGCCCTATGGCAAACTGGTTTTTTGAGAGCTTTTTTGCTATAAAGCACGTGCATGGGACGACCAGCAGTTAGTGTAATGGCTATGTCGCTGGACTCCCATGTAGTCGACCATGGTTCGAGTCCCAGACCTGGTGGCTTAAACTCACGCCAGGCACGTGTGCGTGCCCAAGATCCCGAGAGGAGAATGGAGAAGGGATTGCGGCGTGGCCATCCCCCCAGGGGGTGACTTCTCGCTTTCTATCTCTCTATCTCTCTCTGTCTCTCTGGCGAGCGTGCGCTCCCTATAGCAAAAACCTCTCCAAAAAAAAAGAGGCACGTGTACTTGTGAGAGAGACAGAAAGTGAGAAACCACCCCCTGGAGGGTTGGCCACTCACAATCCCTTCTCCATCACTCTCCTCTTAGGATTTTGGGCACAATCGCACATGTGCCCAGTGTATTTCAAGCTGTTGGGTCCGGGACTTGAACCACAGTTCAGTACATGGGAGTCCAGCGATAAAACCATTATACCATCTGCTGGTTCTGGGAAACTGTTTTTTAAATTAAGGCGAGCCAGTGGTGTGGCAGTTATGGTGGCTGGATCCCACATGGCTGAATGCCTAGTTTGAGTCCTAGACCCAGTGGCTTGAAAATCATGTCATACGGGGCCAGCAGATGTCATAGTGGTTGAAGTGCTGGACTCCCACATGGCTGACCGTGGTTCAAATACCACACCAGGCACATGTGCATGTGTGTCCAAAGTCCCAAGAGGAGAATGGAGAAGGGATTGTGGTGTGGCCATGCCCCCAGGGGTGATTTCGCACATTCTCTCTGCCTCTCTCTTTCGTGATCACACGTGCTCTATGGCAGAAACCTTAAAATAATAATGATGAGGGACAGCAGGTGGTGTGGTGGCTAAGGGCACTGGACTCCCACATGGTGGACCACAGTTTGAGTACTGGACCAGGAAAGGAAAGAAAATGCTTTACTAGGGCTAACAGGTGGTTAAGGTTCTGGACTCCCATGTGGTCGATTACCATTCAAGTCCTGGACCTGAAGGCTTGAAACTCACATCAGGTACGGTGCAATGCATGCCCTAAATCCTGAGAGGAGAATGGAGGAGAAGGGACTGCAGTGAGGCCGTCCACCCCCGGGGGGGGGTACCTTCTCACTTTCCCTCTCTCACATTCTCTCACTCTCTCTGTCTCTGACAAGCACATGCCCTATATCAACATTTTTTTAACTACTCATCAATTTGGTAAGTTTTGGAGACATACTGGGAGGCACCCTTGTACTCAGCTCTGAGCTAAACACCTGAGACCCCACGGCAGGGAGCGTCAGCACGTGGCTGCTGGGCGGCGAGCCAAGGCAGCCGGGAATACTCGGGCACCTCTTTGCCAGTGACCCTCCGGCTGCCCTGGGAGGCCCCGCAGAGCAGGCGAAGGAGCCCGGGAGCTGCAGCTCTGGCACCACGCGGCTCCCAGGGTCCTCTGCAGGAAAGCCCCTGCTAAGGGCCTCCCCCAAACCGGCCCACCAGACAGGCCTTGGTGGACGGGGTGAGGGTCCCCTTCCTCCAGAGAGATGCGGCCCCACGTCAGGGTGCGGCTGGGGAAGGAGCACCCTGGCTGGTTGTGCCCGACACCGCACTGTGGGTGCTCGTGGCAGGGCAGTCACGGTCCTTCCTCACAGGCCTGGCCTCAGGACCCGGGGGCCAATGCAGACAGGAACACGGATCGACTTCGAAACCCAAAACCAGACCGGATGTGACCGCGTGCCTGGAGGCCACCCCACCGAGCCAGAGGAGCAGCACAGCCCCCCGGGGAGGGTGGTCTTAGCTGCTCACACTCCTCCCGAGGAGCCCAGGCCCTGTCAGTGCTTAGCCTCGGACCCAGAGTCCACAGGGCTGGGCTGTACAGAGACGCTGCTCCCCAGGGCTCAGGCTCTTCAGCGAAGGCCTCTCCCGGCCCTTCCCTGGACTGTGCTCAGCCGTTACCCTGTGCAGGCAGGGCCGGGGGAACCAGGGCAAGGCCGTGGGATGGGAGGCTGTCAGTGAGTCCAACCAGCCTGGCCTCCGTGGGCTTGGCCCCTCCCCGTCACCAGGGGGGACCACGGGGCTCTCAGTGCTCCTCTGTCACAGGCAGGGATAAACAGTTCAGGGCCCCGCAGGAGCCCAGCTCCAGCTGCTCACCCTCAGCCCCACCCTTCAGCCCCTCTCTGAACTGAACTCCTTCCGGGCAGGTCACCACAGTGGCTCTCCTATCCAGACACCCCCACCTCCCGGGGGCACTGCCCTCCCAGGCAGCAACCTGGGCTCTCGTGTAAAATGGGGAGACTGGGTCGCTCCCCACTCAAAGCCCCAAGGGCTGTGCTTCCCTCCTGAGAAGCTGAGGTGCTCACAGGGGCTTCCCTGCCCGGACTGACCCGCCCTCCATTCTTTCCCAGCCTCAGCTGCGACCACACTGTCTCTGTGCCCTCCGCCACACTGGCTTGCCCCCCGGGCACACTCCCACCAGGGCCTTACCGGACAGCCGCCCAGCGCTCCTCCGACGTCCAGGAGGCCTCTTCTCCTTCCTCCAGGCCTCTGCTCCTTCTCTGCACCCTCTGAACTCTGTGCCCTCCCCTCGCAGTCTCCACTCTGGTCACTGCCTGACTGTCCCACGCGAATCAACTCTTGACTCTCATGGCCACAGCCCTCATAACCTGGAGGGTGCCGGTACAGAGCAGGTGCACTGCTATGGGATGAGAGACGGCACGCTCCAGGCGTCTTACCACGAGGGAACAGGTGCATAATTTAGTGAATCAAGAAATAGACTGTGCCACTGAGGGCAGGGGGAGGGAAAAGGAGGCACAGCAGTAATGTAACACTGTGAGGCTGACCTACATGGGAGGGCCCTGAGTTCGAGTCCCGAGGCTCCCTATACACGGTGGGTACACACATGCCCAGGGTCTGGGCTGGCTGAAGCTAGAGGTAGACTGCAGTGCAACGACCCTGCTGGGGTGCTGTCTCTCTGTCTCTCTCACTCATGGAAGAAACAGATTTTACAAAGAGTGCTTTCCTTCTGTCTCTCCTGTTTCGAGCATCATGATGGAGCTTTTTCTTAAAAACGGGGTAACCTCTGGCTTCCAAGAGTTTAAGGCATCACTCCTCACTGTGGCACAGTCCTGGCACTGGGGCCAGGGCTGTGGGGTGTGGAAGGAAGCAGCTTGGCAAACTCACGGGCCAAGCGCCTCCCTGCACTTGAACAGCGGAGCTAACTTTAGAGCAGCTCTCCCTGGGCGGTGCTGCCCAGAGAATGCCTATTTTTGTATCTCCACTTTCTCAGGGTCTCTGGCAGAGTCATGTCACACACTGGGGCCTTGCCAAGGACTGGGGACAAAGTGTGCTCCAAGGATGTCTCCTGGGGGAAGTCAAGGACATGGAGGCCAGCCCTGCAGGACAGACAGGCCCTCCGACCCTCCCACCCTAGTGGCCTGAGCCTGTGGCTCCCCCTGCAGGCTCCCCAGAAATGCTGCCCACCTTGGCAAGCTGCGGACTGGGTGCTTGTCCTCAGGTGGGGAAAGGCGATGAATAATTGCAGGAGTCAGGCAGCGATGGCTAAAGCGGGACCGGATGTGCGAGTGTCTGCACACTGCAGTCACAAAGGCTACTGAAGCCCCGTGCAGAGCTTTAGAGCTGTAGCCCAGGGGGCTGTGCGGTGTGCAGTGCCAGGACCCCAGCAACAGCCTTGGTGCAGCCGCCCGCCAGGTCAGCCTCTCTTCCTCCCTAGCAGAGCAATTCCTGCCGGGTAGGCGTAAGGTAGGCATGCTTGCCCCAAGGCAGGGTCACCTAAGCAGGTCTGTTACGAGTTGAATAACGGTTTGTCCCCAAGGGTCAGGTTTCAGAATTCCATCTTAATGGGTGGTGACAGGATGTTCCCCAGAAGTTCATGTGTTGAGACTTGGTTGTAAGTTGAGGTGTTAAGTGAATCCCTTGGTGGTGCCCCAGAGTGCGGCTCTGCTGTGACGGTCATCAGGGTGGGTTCCCATGACGGACACCTGGTGGGTTTATTGGGGGAATAAGGCAGGGAACACCTGGACACAGACCAGGCTCTGCTCAAGGCTCTGCCTTCCATCATCTTGGGATGCCTTTGGACTTCTCAGCTGCCAGAATCGTGAGTCAATAAACCTCTATTAAAAAAAATTATTTAACTTTATTTTTCAATTTGACCCAGAGAGGGACAGAGAGAGAGAGAGAGAGAAAATGAGAAAGCAAGCCGCCAGGTCCGGGACTC
>NW_006159840.1:701013-711899 GCF_000334495.1 Tupaia belangeri chinensis | reverse complement strand
GAGGGACAGAGAGAGAGAGAGAGAGAAAATGAGAAAGCAAGCCGCCAGGTCCGGGACTCTAACCGTGGTTGGCTATGTGGGAGTCCAGCGTCCCTAACCACCACACCACCTGCTGGCCCCAATAAACCTCTATTTCTTTATAAACCATCCAGTCTCAGGTATTTCTGTCTAAAACACAGTGATGGACCAGGCCCTTCACAAATGTGTCGCTGAAGAAAGTGGGACGCAGAGTCACAGCTCCCCGAGGATGCCCACGTCCCTATTTCTAGAACCTGCATACGGCCCCTGCCACGGCCAAGGCTTGCAGACAGTTATGTTAGAGACCTCTGATGGGGGTCATGCCGGTTGCCCCGGCGAGTTCCACCTAAACACATGGGCCCTTCAGAAGGGAGAGCCATCCCTCTGTGATTACGAGCGGGTGCGGCTACAGACTCCCATCGGGTCTCCGACGCGGCTGGCCTTGAGGATGGAGGAATGGGCCATGGCCACATGGACCAGCTCTGGAAGATGGAAAAGAGAGGGACTCGACTCCCCAGACTCCAGAACAGCCTGGCCAGCATCTTGACGTTAGCCCAGCGAGACCACATCAACTCCCAGGGCCCTGAGAGAGAAACCTAAGTCCGTGTTATTCTAAGCCTCTGAGTGTGTGGGAACGCGTTAGGGCGGTTAACAGGAAACAGACACCGAGGAGGAGGAGTGACTAGGTCCAACGCATCGCGGTAACAGCCACTCTCAACCTTCACAGGGCTGTCCCCAGCGACAACACCGTTAAACATAGATTAGAACTGTACTTTCATGGTTAAAGTGACAGAAGTACATGCTCATCATAAAAAATAAACTTTTAAGAAGACCCTGAAAAACAAGGAAAAACAAATGAAAATGAGCATTTACCCCTGCCTGCTTGGGAACAGCATCCTTCAGATTTCCAGCAGTTTCTTCCGGTTCTAACTGCCTTTTTAACGTGACTGTAATCACTCAGATGCTGAGTTACAGGTACTAGTTTTTTAAGAAACAGCCGTGTAGTTCTGATTTTGAAGGGCTACATGTTCATAGTGTGAAAAAAAATTTTTTAGTCTTTTGTTTTCCCCCTATATGGCACATGCAGAATGGAGAAGGGATTAAATCACACACACACACACACACACACACACACACTCGCCCAGGGGAACATGGCCAGGTCACATCCCTTCTCCTCCATTCCCTTCTCAGGATTTTGGGCGCACACACACCTAGAATGATTTTCCAAGTCCCAGGTCTGGGACTAGAACTGCACAGTAGGCCCGTGGGAGCTGGTCTGGCACTGTGGCAATGTTTAGAGTACAGAAAGCTCTGACAAACTTTTAAATCACTGGGGATCTCCCCAAGAGATAGCATTTTAATGTATTATATTAGTCTTTTAAAAAACAGCCGGACGCATTTACACCTCTCGTCTTTGTTGTAGACACAGGCAGAGTCTCGGTGTCAGGTGGAAGCAGGTACATAGCTATAACCAAGTGTAGGTCGTTTATCAGTGTTTTCCAAGCACCACCTCCCAAGTCCCATCACAAAACCACATCCAAATCATTTACTTAAGGTGTAAAGTGGCATGGTAGTTGGCATGGTTCAAGTCCTGGACCTGGCGGCTTGTTTTCACGTTCCCTCTCTCAGTCTCTGTCTCTCTCTGTCTCTCTCCAATAAGTGCACATGCCTGATAAATTTTAAAATATAATAATAAAATAATTTAGAAATTAAAAAGGTGTAAAGGTGCAGGAAATGATCACCTGAGTCCTTTGGCCATAAAAGTAAACTCAGACCACACAGTCCGGGTCCCACAGAGAAGGGAGCCTCTGACGGCCAGCTCTCCCGCGGCACTGAGAGCAGTGCTGGGCAGCTACGTGTCCACGGTGCTTTCTAGAGCCAGGGGAGTCTCCAGGTGACAGTGAGGACACAGGGCCATGTTGTCAGAGCTCAGAAGGAGCCGCAGGAAGAGGATCAGCCCAGGGGAGCCCCCCGAGGACCACACTCCACTGAGCCCGAGGAAGATGTCATCTAAGGCATCTTATTTAACCTGCTTAAAATTATAGCACACACAGTTTGGGTAGCCAGCTCTGACATTAAACAGCAGGGACCTGAATCACCTGGAACCCGGCAGGCAGCCTGGTATTGGGAAGAGTCGCCCCCTGCTGGCTGAGGCTGTGCACGCACCCCCTCTGGCTCTCCATAGCCTCAGTTCCAAACCGGCACCAATGTTATTTACTTCAAAGGATGGAGCCACACGGTTAATAACTAAAAGCCTGCAGCGTCTGGGATGTAGTAGGGAGTAAGTGCTCAGTGACCTCCAGTGCCTGCCTTTATTTTTTTGGAAAGATTTTTGCTACGGGGTGCATCCACTCACCAGAGAGACAGAAAGTGAGAAATCACCCCACGGGGATGGCCACGCCACAGTCCCTTCTCCTTCATTCTCCTCTTAGGATTTTGGGCATACAAGCACACACACCTGGCATGAGTTTCAAGCCACCGGATGCAGGATTTGAACAGAGTCAACCACGTGGGAATTCAGTATCTTAACCACTACTCCACTTGCTGGCCCTGCTAGTGCCTGACATTTTTCTGTGCACCTGCTTAGGTTTTTCTGGGTGTACACGTGATCAAACCACATGTGGCTTTCGTTCACGAACGATGGAAGCATCCTCCTGTCACTCATCCTCAGGCATCGCCGGGGCGGGGTATCCTTGTTGTGTGCACCCCAGCGTTTCTCCAGTCAGGACATGCCACCCTCGTCCACCCTCCCCACTAGACCAAGGGCAGGGCTAGCTGCAGTCACTCGCCAGCGAGAGCCGGAGCGGCCACACCTGGGAGCCGACGCTGCGGAGAAGACGGGGTGCGGAGTGGAAGACGCTCTGTCTCCAGCAAGCACATGTGCCCTACAGCAAGACTGAAATAAGTAATAAACGAACAGGGGCACGACATCAACTGGCTGCACGCTTCCTTCTTAGCGGAACACAACAGTCAGCATTTTACTGTGGACTACGTCCTAAAATAAAGCTCACAACACACCTACCAACCTTTTCACTTATCATTTCAAGGTTTTTGGTTTTTTTTTTTGGGGGGGGGAGGTTTTTGCTATAGGGTGCATGTGCTCACCAGAAAGACAGAGACAGAAAGTGAGAGATCACCCCCCAGGGGAATGGCCATGCTGCAATCCCTTCTCCTCTCAGGATCTTGAGCACGCACCTGGGCCCGGTGAGAGTTTAAGCCACCAGGTCTGGGACTCAAACCGCAGTCGACTACGTGGGAGTCCGGCAACATAGCCATTATGCCAACTACTGGTCCATGGTTTTTATGTTTAGAAAGGACTTCTTCAGCCCAATATTAAATATTTCTCATTTTCTTTTATCATTAAAAGGTCTGTTTTCTTTTACCGTAAAATCTATGACTTATTTTCGACCTATTTTGGTGTAAGAACTGAAGTAAGGATTGGCTATATTTTTTCTAAGAGGCTAACTCCCTGAAACGGTCCAATTCATCTTTGCCCCAGACTTAAGACACTTCCTTTACTGTAGCAAAATTCCCCTCTGTACTCAGTTTCAGCACCCACATTCTTTGTTACTGTGCCAGTCCCACAAAACATTACCACTCCATCAACTCTCACACAGCTCCGAGGTGTGCCCAGGAAGAAAACATGCCGATGAAACCTGACACACCGTGGACTGTAAGCAGCGAATCAGCGTCAAGATTAAAATGGTTAAAACTGTGGGCCAGCAGGTGGCAGGGAGGCTAAGGCGCTGGATCTCACATGGTTGACTGCGGTTCAGGTCCTGCACCTGGTGGCTTACAAATCACATCGGGCACATGTGTGTGCATGCCCAAAACCCCATGAGGAGAGTGGAGACGGGATTGCGGTGTGGCCATCCCTCATGGGGGGTGCTTTCTCACTTTCTCTCTGTCTCTGAGGTGAGTGCACATGCTCTAGGCCCATGCTAGTTAATTCACTCTCACATGGCAGGTGGGGCTGGTCAACTTGGCTACTTTTCCCCCCAACAAGTTTCCAATTGTCACTTAATTTCCCCAAATATATTTGCTCTTTTTTTTAATTTGGCAAGTCTCCGACATCACAGAAACAAAACACCCTTGGCAGCCCCGTAGCACAGCGGGTAGGTGCTGTACAGAGGGGGCTGGATTCCACACAACTCACTAAGGTTTGAATCCCAGAGAAAGCTGTATTACACACAGCTGACAAGGGTTCAAATCTCAGCCCTGGCCGTGACATGGGGCGCATACACATGCCCAGAACCTGACTGGATAATCAAAAAAAGATTACAGCATGACCAAACCTCCTGGGGAGTACTTTTTCTCTCTTCTCTCATGTGCATTCACATGCTCTATTGTTAGTAAAAAGGGAAATTAGGGGACCAGCGGGTGGCATGAAGGTTAAGGCAGCTAGATCCTATATGGCTGACTGCACAGTTCAAACCTCAGACCTGGCAGCTTGAAAATCGTGCCAGGCGTGTATGTGTGCATACCCGAAATCCCAAGGGGATGATGGAGGAGAAGGGGTTACGATGTGTGCAGGCGTGATTTTTCACTTTCCCTTTCACCGTGCCTCTTCCTAGCAAGCACACATGCCCACAGCAAACAAAACAGAGAGGACTGACCTGGGAAGGCCAGCCAGGAGCATGATGGTTAAGGCAACTGGTCCCACATGGCTGACTGTGAGGCTTAAATCCCGGACCTGGCAGCTTGCAAATCACACCCGGCTCATGCATGTGCGTGCCCAAAATCCTGAGAGGAGACTGGAGGAGAAGGGATTACAGCATGGCCATCCCCCTGGGAGGGATGACTTCCTTCTTTTTCTCCCCTTCCCTTCTTCACTCCCAGGGAACGTATTTGCCCTATAGCAAAACTAAAAAGAAAAAAAGTCACAGCCTTCGTTTTTCCCTAGTCAAAGAGTATTGCAAAATGTGCAGCCTCTGCCACATTTTTCACTCCGAGAAAATTACTGTTGCCGTCTCATCTAACTTGCTAAAAAGACAACCGAGAAATATACAAGCTTTGTGTAGTAATCACGGATGGCGTGAGCTTCTACATGTTTTAGAGAAAATGAAAGGTACTTGTTGGGGACTGACTGCTTGTGTCCCCCCAAAATTCCTAATGCCTGTGATGGTATCTGGAGGGGGGACTTTGGGGAGGCCACTAGACCATGAGGGTAGAGCCCTCTCGGACAGGAGTGCCCATGAGACGAGCGCGTGCTCTCTCTCTGCCATGCAAGGATGCAGCTAAAGGAGCTCTCTGCAAGACAGGAAGCGGCCTCCGGCCAGGAACAGAATCAGCTGGCCGGAGCGAGACTTCCAGCCTGCAGAACTTGCGAAATGAACGCCTGCTGTTTAAGCCACCCAGCTGGTGGTATTTTGGTCACAGCAGTCCAAACTAAGACAGTACTTGAAGGACATAAAGGAAAGGTTAGCTCATTTTAAGATCCATTTAAAGACTATTTCTAGTCACAGTCTTTCTCACACTAAAAGTCATCTCATGGAAATAGCTTCAACTACAAAGAAACAAGATACAAAAAATTACATTTTTTTTAATAGTTTGCAACAGGGTGTGTGTGCTTACCAGAAGCGGGGAAGGAAAAGAGAGAAATCACCCCCTGTGGGAGTGGCTACTCTGAAATCCTTCCTCCATTCTCCGCTCAGGATTTGGGTCATGCAAGCGCAAGTGCCCAGCATGCTTTTTTTTTTTTTTTTTGGAGAGGTTTTCACTATAGGACGTGTGCGCTCCCCAGACAGACAGAGACAGACAGAGAGACAGAAGGCAAGAAATCACCCCCCAGGGGGAATGGCCATGCCGCAATCCCTTCTCCTCCATTCTCCTCTCGGGATCTTGGGCACGCATGCACACGCGCCCGGCGTGAGTTTTAAGCCACCGGGTCCAGGACTCGAACCACAGTCGACTATGTGGGAGTCCAGTGGCATAGCCATTACACTAACTGCTGGTTCCTCCAGCATGCATTTCAAGTGGCTGGGTCTGGGACTTGAGCAGCACCGTTGGTTATGTGGGATCCAGCAGCCTTAATTAACCTCCACACCACCTGATGGCCCAAGAGCTAAAATGCTAAGAGCAAGGATGTGAAGTCACAGCATTCGTGCGCAGTCAGGACCAGGGACCAGGAAGCACATCCTGCCCTGGGGAGGTTGTGGGGCCATTTGTCCTTCCCTCTCCTGCAGAGGCAGAACCACGCCAGTTACGTAAAACGTGAGGCTCTGGGCCTTTCTCTAAGCACCTCACTTGAGCATCACCAACAAACGCAAACAGTTTTCTGAAAACAGTGGAGGCTCCAGCCACGGGCAAGTGCTGACTTGTGACCACCCTGAGGCCCCTGCAGGACCCACAGGCCAGACCCAGTGCCCGTCTTTGCAGGGGCCAGGCAGGGAACACAGCCATGCAGTGCTGCATGTCTGGGACACAGCAGCATGTGTGCAGACACTGGATGGGCAGACACTGGCACGTGCAGTGGGACATCAGTGACTAGACCCTGGAGATGTCCACTGAGCAGAGTCTAAAGGTGCAAGTGGAGCAAGCCGGGACAAGGGAAGGGGGACACTAAGCTCACAGATGGAAGCCCACTGGCTACCAGAGAGACAGCGGGCCCAGCCACGGAGGCCGAGGGCTTGGGATCTGGAGCAGGAGCCACAGGGCTCTGGGGAGTGGAGATGAGCCGCTTCCCCTCCCTGACTCGTACAGAGGCAGGTCATATCATGACAGAGGAAGAGGCGGGGCTCCCAGCCGAGCAGGCCCTGCTGCTGTCCTCCACGGTGATACAGGAGTGCCCACGTAGTCCAGGCAAGCTCAGCAGGTTGCCAGAGAACAGCGTCGGGGTCAGGCTAGTACAGCGCTGAGGGCACCGAGACCTCGATCAGGACACCTAAAGGACTGAGGGGGCCCTGGGGAGAGAGAAGACACCGGAGGCTCGGGGGAACACCTGCATGGCTTAGATAATGGCTTGTCCCTCCAAGTGTGGGTTGGGACTTTGTCCCTCAAGCGATGGTGATGGGAGGCAGTGAGGCCTTTAAGAGGAAGACCTGCCTTCAACGTGGGCAGGCACCACCCGGTCTCCTGGGAGCACGGGCCAAGCAGAGCTCTGTTAGCCGGGGTCACTACAGAGGCAGGACCCTACCTGCAGCCCTGTGCACACAACCAAGTCCCGGCTAAGGGCCAGACTAAGGCCCAACGGAATCACCGCAGGACTCCCTCACTCCAGAACCATCGGGGCTGTGACAGTGCTCGCCCTGCTCCTCCCTGGGGAGGCTGAGGGCACCTGCACGCTCAGTGGAGAAGTAAGTTTTGTGGTGCTGCAGGCCACGTGTGGGGTTGACCTCCATGCAGTGGGGCCCGCAGCCCGCCAAAGACAAAGGGCCTCCTCGGCGTATGCAAGGCCACGTTCAACCCCAGGCCACCAGCACTAGGGGTGCCACTGAGGCCACCTGCTGCCACCAGCATGGCCTGGCTTGTATGATCATGAGCTGCAGTGGGTGGGGTCACTGTGTCACTTGTACCTTGGGGCAGGGCTGTGACTTCTGGAAAAGCAGCTCTCTCACTCACAATGGATGGCTGCCACGGCTTTTTTTTTTTTTTTTTTTTTTTTGAGAAAAAATGTCTTCCAGCCTGAATTTAAGCTGGCTTAGCTGAGTCCACAAGTGACATTGAAAGTTGGGCAAAGGGACCAGCAGATGGTGTAATGGTACGTTGCTGGACCTCCACACAGGCAACTGCGGTTCGATTCCCAGACCTGGTGGCTTAAAATTCATACAGGAAATGTGTGCGTGCGCGCCCAGAGTCCTGAGAGGAGAACGGAGGAGAAGGGATTATAGCATGGCCATGCCCCCTGGGGGTGACCACTCACTTTCTGTCTCTCTGTCTCTATCTTTTCAGCAAGCACACACTCCAGATAGCAACAAAAACTCTCTTAAAAAAAGATATGAAATTATACAAAGAGCCCAGCCAAGTTCAGATCTTTCCAGAAAACAAAGGCTCCTGTAGGACCCTGCAGAGAAAATGCCCGATTTTCAAGGCAACCTCGGGTGCTATGGGGAATGTTTTTTTCTTTTTTTTTCTTCTCTCTTTTTTTTTTTTTGGGGAGGTTTTTTCTTTTGGGCCCATCATTTCATTTGGAGAGGTTTTTGCTCTAGGGCACATGCATGCACTCGCCAGAAAGACAGAGACAGAAAGCGAAAAATCACCCCCCAGGGGGGATGGCGATGCCACAATCCCTTCTCCTCCATTCTCCTCTCGGGATCTTGGGCACTCACGCACACGCGCCCAGCATGAGTTTTGGCCACCAGGTCCGGGACTTGAACTGCGGTTGACTACATGGGAGGCCAGCGACATAGCCATTCCGCTAACTGCTGGTCCCAGGGAATGAGTTTTTTCTAAAGTGAACCAACATTTTATGACTTACAATACAACCACAAATGTCACCAGCGTGGACATTGACCCACCAAGCTTGCCCTCCTCCTCCCCTAAGCGTGGCGGTTTCTCGGGCTAAATCGACATCAGCCTATTGGCCATGCACGCTCCTCAGAAGTCACGCAGCCTTTGCTCAGCGGGTGTCCGGCTCCCCGTCATGGACTATCTGGAGGCCCGGCTCAAGTCCCTAGGGCTGGTGACTTCTCCCCGGTCATTAGCAGAAAGAAAAGCTGTGGCCACACTCAGGTGCTATACCAAGGATTTCTTCACCGTTGATAGTGTTTACAGAACGTCACATACGTAAAAAAATTTCAGACCCGTCCGCAAGTGGACGATGATTTACGCGAGCAGAACCCAGGACAGCCACCCGAGAGGCGCCGAGACGGACAATGGCAGCGGCTGTGGCCATCAGGGGCTAGATCTTCCGAGGAGAAACGCGAGGAGGGCCCAGGTGGTGATGATGCCACAGACTCTGCAAGACACGACCATGGGCAGGGCAGAGCTTGGGGAGCGGGGGGCCCTGGAAGGGCCAAAAGACCGCGACGAGGCCCGCCCCAGGACACAACCTGATGCCATTCCTTTCCTCGTGCCCCAGGGCCAGCGCCAAGCTGCTGCCTCAAAGGCTCAAAGGCTCTGCAGGTGGTCGCTCCCTGGTACCAGGGACTCACTTCACAGGTCGGCAGAGGGAAGGGCTGCCTGGGAGCCCAGTGGTTCTCTTCAGCAGCGCTGGTTTCTCTGGAAATGGCTATCGGCAAGCTGACAGAGCTTAACAGCAGTGCCATCTTCCGAGCTGCTGGGGCCCTGAACCGTGGGTCTGCACGGACCCTCCTCTGTCTCCGCCGGGCTTCATGCAGGCCAGACGCACAGTTCCCTGGCTGGCACCTTCTGCCTGTGCTCCCCGCTCTGCCTCCTCCAGCTCGACCCAGAGGACAGAGCAGTGCTCATAGGGCATGTGTCCTCCACACCCCCATCCTTCCACTTTCCCAGGGTGAAACCCAGAGTCCTCAGCCCACACCCCCGCTAAGGAAGCACCCAGCTCCTCCACAGCGCTCTGCCAGGTGCATCCTGCTCCACCCCGCTCAGCTCCCAGGTGGCCCTGCCGGGCTCTCCCTCCCACCTCCAGGGTCTTTAATGAGGTCCCAGCATCTCCACTGAACTGTCACCTCCTCCAGACCCTCCACCCCAGCCCCAGCCCTCTTCTCGTTTCAACACCTGTCACCTACACGTTATCTGGCTTATTCTGTTCACTGTTTGTCACCTCCTGCCAGAAGGGACCTTCATTCTACTCACTGGTGGATCCCGAGGACCTGCTGCAGCCCCCCTCACCCCGTGACACGTCCCAGACGTGCAGAGTCACTGGACTGCCGCGTCACCCCCTGGTGCACACGCCCCGCCATACTCACTGTAGCGCGCAGCTCACGTCCGGCGAGTGCCTCCAGTACCGGTACAGGGAGACCCGCAGGGTGGGGTGGCCCCTGAACTCCTTCAGGACGTTCCGAGCACTGCCAAAGGAGTTGGCTTGGGTCAGCCCAGCCACGGCGGGCGGGCGCGGAGGGGCCGCGGGGCAGGGGCACCTACTCCTTGAACTTGTTGGTGAGCAGCAGGAACTGGCTGGGCGTGAGCCGCCGGACGTCGAACTTGCAGAGATTCTGGAACTCACGGTACACCTGCTGCTCACTGATGCCAGGCCACCTCCTGACGCTGAGGAGGAGGATGGGGGGACGGACGCTCGGGTAATCTGGGCCAGAAAAGTTCTAGAAAGTGAATACAAGTTTTCCTCAGTTCTGACGGCTTACCCAATTTGGAGATGCTTAAAAAGACACACACAAAAAAAAAAAAGAAAAGAAAAGAAAAGAAAAAACAAGAAAGGCTATGTTTGAGGTTGGGGGGCGGAGAAGGGAAGGGAGGGACGAAGGACTCCACACTGCTCTGGCAGAAACACACACACGCAGAGTATATTTTTTAATAATTATTTACATATTCATTCATTTTATTTTGGTTTGACCAGAGAGAGACACACACACAGAGGGAGAGAGAGAGGGAAAGTGAAAGCCACCAGGTCCTGGACTCGAATCGTGGTAGGCCACGTGGGAGTGTCCAGCGCCTTAAGCACCACCCCACCTGGTCCCCACAGTAATTTTTTTTAAGCAGGGATGTGAAACTCTTCAACCCTAGTCCCGGTTTCCATCACAATCCCAGTCACACTCTCAGAGGACGCCCGGCCCTGCCCGTCAGCCTCCGCACTGGGTATCGGAGCTAAACAAACTCTACTCACGATTTTGGGGACGCCGGCTCGGATGAGGTTCACCTGGTTCACGTAGGGGGCCAGCACGTGCAGGTACCGAGGGAAGGAGGGCTTGAGCGTCAGGCCACTGCTGCAGGGACAGAAACCCCCGAAGCCTCCAGACAAGGCCATCACTGCCGCGTCTTCGGCTCAGGCCACG
>NW_006159840.1:693850-700345 GCF_000334495.1 Tupaia belangeri chinensis | reverse complement strand
GACACGAACCCCCGCACGGCGCAAGAGAAGGCCATCACTGCCGCGTCTTCGGCTACGGCCACGTCACCCCCACCCCACCCGTCTTGGGCGTGTCCGTGAGCTTCTCCCACAGGCCACTTTCACGGTGCTCTCGTGACGGCCAAGCAGAGAGGAGGTCCGGATCAGGTCACCACCTGCTGGTGACAGTCTGGTGACGCTCTCTCTGCTGACAACACTGGCAGTGGGTCAGAGCTCTGGTAAGAGGCCACGGCTCAGAGGAAGCGCCACGCTCTCATCCCTGACAGCCACCCACTTGATTCGAAGCGGCCCTCCTCATACCTCTGTCCAGGCGCCATCACACCCAAGTGCAGAAAAAGCTGGGGCTGTGAGGCCATGGAGTTGGGGCCTGGCAGCTACGGGCCTTTTCTAAACCAAGCGGGGTCTATTCTTGAGGAGTACAAGAAATGAAGGCCGCGAGGCCCAGGGGCCCAGGGCAAGCAGGGGCTCCCTACCGTGGGCTCCTTCACTGTCCAGCTCTCCTGTACCTCCTGTGGACACGGATGACCCACAGGACGGGACACGGGCTGGCACAGGTTGCACTAGGGTCACCAGCCTCCCACCAGTGTCAGACGTTTGCATTGGTAGGAGCCACTGCCCCAACGGCAGACACGGGCAGTGCCCAGGTAAGAGCATGGCCCCAAATGCAGCTCGGCCCCAAAGGACACACGCCCAGTCCTAAGAATGCCTCGACTCTCCTTCCCCTGCTCAGCAAGCGACACTGAGGGCGGTGCCTGGGGATGCGCGCCTCGAACAGGTGGTGGGGTTCGGTGCCTGTGCTGCAGGTGATGGGATGCTGCGGCCCCAGGGGAGGCAGGCGGGTTCCGACGTGGGGTCTCATGAGCCTCTCCTCAGGGTGCCTTATTCCACCCTATGAGAACCCCCACGCGTTGGTCTGGCACCTCCTCTACCACCTCCCGGGCAGTCACGCGGTCATTGGAATAACACAGATAGGTGACAGCAGAGCACGCGCTCCCTGGGGAGAGGCTGAAGCAGATACCGGGCCTAAACCACACCCACTGCCTTGGCCTCCGGACACACATGGACTCCCCCAGCGCCCAGAGCGGGGCCAGGGACATTCTGTACCCTGTCCTTAGGGTGAGGCCGAGCCTGTACTAGGGAGGTCCTGGCCGACAGAACAGCTGGTGGAAGGGACAGCACTCACCCGTGCACCCTCCAGAGGAGCAAGTGCGCCACCTTCAGAAGAACTGGAAGAGAAAGCTGGAGTGTGAGACCGCGATCCGCGTCTAACACAGCTCTGTCCTCTTCCTGGGCAACCCAGCGTGAGACAGAGGACTTCGGATGGCCTGGGCCGAGGAATGGCAGCTCCTACCTGATCCACAGAGGAAGGCATCGTACGCCGCTTCGTGGGGGTACTTGGTCGCGACTGCCGTGGTTTCCCATAAGCAGGAGAAAGAGGATGGGGCGGCCGTTGAGGGCACAGCCCGGGAAAGGGAGTCCCTCCTGCCCTGGTTCACGTGCCACCACTGCTGCCCTGTGTGCTTCTCCCTGCCCCCAAACCACTGCGCCATGTCCTCCCCAGGCAGGGGGAGCAGAGAGCGCAGAGCTTCCTGACAGTCAGGCTCCACGCGGGGAGGACGCAGGCAAGGTGGGCGCAGAGCCCGGCCCGGTGGGACTCACCATATTTCTCACACTTGCTGGAGTGAACAATCACAGGTCCCGAATTCTTAGTGGGGTTCAAGTCACTGTTACAGAAGGAAAACAGAGCAAAGAACAGCCAGCTGAGAACACGCCCTTGTTAACATAAATGCAGGTGTGTGACCAGGACACGTTTCTGCAGAAGGCACAGACCCTGGAGCCCGGCAGCCAGGCCCTACGACAGAGCACGGTGTGCAAAAGGCCCCACCGACCACTCCAAGCCTATATGAGACGCTTCACTGAGCCCAGGCGCCCGGACACGCAACACGAGACGCTGTCGGCCTTTGTCATCTAGCAGCAAGTGACAAGCAGAGGTGACTGTGCTCACGTCCTATAAACACCACACCAGAGACCCCAGAACTGCACTCCCGGCCCCTTCAGGCTCAGCCCCAGGAAAGTAACCTCCTGGAGGAGGCGGTACTCAAGAACAGTCCTGTACCCTGAGAACAGACCGGACAGGTGACGTCAGGCATGTCGGCAGAGAGCAAGGGGGAGACATGGAGGTGCTCCTACCACACAGGGCTCAGGCACATGGAGGCCCTGACCACAGAGATGCCCTGTCAGCCTCGCGGCCCAAAGACCGCTCTGGTGGCAGAGGAGGAGGTGCGGCGGGCCAGGCCCTGGGCCAGGAGGCTGTGGGAGGCAAGGTCTGCAGAGGCAACAGCCTGAGGGTGCAGAGGGGGTGACTGTGAAAGGGTGGATGGAGGAAAAGCCACAGGATGGGATGCCCCAGGTAGACGTGGGCGACTCAGCCCTGGGACCCGCCTGTGGTGATGTGACCGCATCGACAGTCAGGAAACCTTCACCTCGCTTTCCAGCAAAACCCTTCAGGACCCCCGCGCCGAGCCTCCCCGAGCCCTCGCACCCTCTGTGCAGCAGGCGTTGGCTCCCGCCCAGGCCGCAGGCAGCTGAGACAGGACGGCAGCCAGCAATGGCGGCAGCTAACACTCGCGGGACACAGACTAAGCGCAGGCACTGTCCCGAGACCTTGCCAGGTACTACCTCGTGCAATCTTCCCACCAACCCTGGAGGTGACATGGGCCCTCACTGCACAGACGTGACACCAACGCGCAGAGATCGAGTCGTCTCAAGGTCATGTACAAGTCGGACGTGGGGCGAGACTGGGCTTCAGGGGCAGGAAGCGCGAGTCAGAGCCTGCGCCCTAACACTCTATGGGATGTCCCTCTCGCCTGCCCCCAGCTCTCTCTCACACACAGACCTGTGTCATACCCGGTGCCACACAGGCTTAGCGGGTGGTCCAAGCTCTGAGTGAGGCTGAGGGACGGAGAGGACTGTCAAGGGGAGAGTGGCCTGCAGCCCAGGCGAGTGGAACGCCCGGAAGACATCTGGCAAATCTGGCAAGGGAAGGGCTGCACAGCCGCAAGCTTGGGGCTGCATTTCTGCAGGAGCTGGAGAGCTTGTGGACACCCAGGGCATGGGCGAGGACACCCAGCACGCAGTGGTGAGCGGGAAGAGGGCTGGGGGCCTCAGGAGGAGCCCTACCTTAGAAAGGGCAGAGGAACGAGAACCCCACGGGTTAACTGCCCCCTACCCCTCCCTGATGGTAAGAGAAATCCAGGAAAGGAGATAACTCATGACGAGGGGAGAGCGGCCGAGGGCTCCGAGCTGCAGACGTGCACACGGAGCATCACCTCGTGCCAGCGTCAACCAAGACCACAGCCCAGCCTGTGCTGTGCAGCCCGGCCGGCGCCCCCATCAGGAAGGGGAGGAAACAGCCGTAGGGCTGAGCTGAGATGAGGCCTCCACCGAGGCTCATTGCAGAGAACAACCAATATGGTGGTAGAAAGGGGGGAGTGAAACTGGTGTCTGTTTGTAAGTTAGGACAAGCTGGGTCTGGCAGGTGACGTGGTGATTAAAGCGCTGGACTCTCACATGGACAACAGCAGTTCATGTCCCAGACCTTGCAACTTGCTTTCTCACTTTCCCTTTCTCTTTTCGGTCAAATTAAAATAATAATTATAAATACAATTAAATAAGCAATTCTTTAAAAAATAAATAAGTTAGGACAAGCCTTGGTGCTGAAGGAAACAAGAGGGAGAGGCTGGAGACCCCAGGTAGGGGGCCAGCGGGGGAAGGCTGCTGCATGGGGAGGGACAGGCAGGAGCAGTGGGGAGGGCGGCCTTCCCCTGGGGTGGGTCTGGCGCAGACCAGCTGTGGACAGTGACTGCAGAGTGGACGCGACAAGGGGCCGACATTCCTGCCTCTGGCTTTCTACTTTCTCCTTAGAAATGGAGCCAGGAGGGAAGCGAAGGAGAGGAGGGAGAAACTGAGGAGGGACCCCAGGTGGCATGTGGCCACAAAGCAGGGGTGGGGGGACGTGGATGGAGCCTGGAGGATGCAACATGCAGGGGTGAGGCAGGGCACTGTTTCCCAGCGGCAGCTCCAGACGCGCGTCCTTACCTGCTCAGCACCTCGTACACCTCGGAGAGATTGGAAACTCTTGGGAAATTCAGCTCCTGTAATCGTGGGAAACAAGTCAGGTAATACATCTGTGCTTTCGTCTCTCCTGTGCACGAAAATGGCCTGGAAAATGCCAACTCCTGCCACCTCCCACTGCAGGACAGGATCAACATTACCCACAACCACAGTGTCAGGCACCCCGGAACCTGGGTTTCCTAGAAGCAGCCCCAATGACCCAGCCGCAGCCAGCAATGGCGGCAGCTAACACTCGCGGGACACAGACTAAGCGCAGGCACTGTCCCGAGACCTTGCCAGGTACTACCTCGTGCAATCTTCCCACCAACCCTGGAGGTGACATGGGCCCTCACTGCACAGACGTGACACCAACGCGCAGAGATCGAGTCGTCTCAAGGTCATGTACAAGTCGGACGTGGGGCGAGACTGGGCTTCAGGGGCAGGAAGCGCGAGTCAGAGCCTGCGCCCTAACACTCTATGGGATGTCCCTCTCGCCTGCCCCCAGCTCTCTCTCACACACAGACCTGTGTCATACCCGGTGCCACACAGGCTTAGCGGGTGGTCCAAGCTCTGAGTGAGGCTGAGGGACGGAGAGGACTGTCAAGGGGAGAGTGGCCTGCAGCCCAGGCGAGTGGAACGCCCGGAAGACATCTGGCAAATCTGGCAAGGGAAGGGCTGCACAGCCGCAAGCTTGGGGCTGCATTTCTGCAGGAGCTGGAGAGCTTGTGGACACCCAGGGCATGGGCGAGGACACCCAGCACGCAGTGGTGAGCGGGAAGAGGGCTGGGGGCCTCAGGAGGAGCCCTACCTTAGAAAGGGCAGAGGAACGAGAACCCCACGGGTTAACTGCCCCCTACCCCTCCCTGATGGTAAGAGAAATCCAGGAAAGGAGATAACTCATGACGAGGGGAGAGCGGCCGAGGGCTCCGAGCTGCAGACGTGCACACGGAGCATCACCTCGTGCCAGCGTCAACCAAGACCACAGCCCAGCCTGTGCTGTGCAGCCCGGCCGGCGCCCCCATCAGGAAGGGGAGGAAACAGCCGTAGGGCTGAGCTGAGATGAGGCCTCCACCGAGGCTCATTGCAGAGAACAACCAATATGGTGGTAGAAAGGGGGGAGTGAAACTGGTGTCTGTTTGTAAGTTAGGACAAGCTGGGTCTGGCAGGTGACGTGGTGATTAAAGCGCTGGACTCTCACATGGACAACAGCAGTTCATGTCCCAGACCTTGCAACTTGCTTTCTCACTTTCCCTTTCTCTTTTCGGTCAAATTAAAATAATAATTATAAATACAATTAAATAAGCAATTCTTTAAAAAATAAATAAGTTAGGACAAGCCTTGGTGCTGAAGGAAACAAGAGGGAGAGGCTGGAGACCCCAGGTAGGGGGCCAGCGGGGGAAGGCTGCTGCATGGGGAGGGACAGGCAGGAGCAGTGGGGAGGGCGGCCTTCCCCTGGGGTGGGTCTGGCGCAGACCAGCTGTGGACAGTGACTGCAGAGTGGACGCGACAAGGGGCCGACATTCCTGCCTCTGGCTTTCTACTTTCTCCTTAGAAATGGAGCCAGGAGGGAAGCGAAGGAGAGGAGGGAGAAACTGAGGAGGGACTCCACGTGGCATGTGGCCACAAAGCAGGGGTGGGGGGACGTGGATGGAGCCTGGAGGATGCAACATGCAGGGGTGAGGCAGGGCACTGTTTCCCAGCGGCAGCTCCAGACGCGCGTCCTTACCTGCTCAGCACCTCGTACACCTCGGAGAGATTGGAAACTCTTGGGAAATTCAGCTCCTGTAATCGTGGGAAACAAGTCAGGTAATACATCTGTGCTTTCGTCTCTCCTGTGCACGAAAATGGCCTGGAAAATGCCAACTCCTGCCACCTCCCACTGCAGGACAGGATCAACATTACCCACAACCACAGTGTCAGGCACCCCGGAACCTGGGTTTCCTAGAAGCAGCCCCAATGACCCAGGTTAGGAAAAAGCTGCACGCAGACCCACACCCCATCGCCCTCCGAAGACCCGTGCTCAAGGGCCCCACTGGCACGGGAATCCGAGGTGCTGGCCAAAGCCAAGTGTAGGCCTTCCAACTCAGACAGCCTCGGGGGCGAGACCAGGTCGCCAGGACCAAGGGCTCATCGCAGGCTTGGGAAGCTTAAGTAAGAGCTCCTCTGAGCAGACGTGCCTAGTACCCCACCCCTCGGTGGCTCCCTTCTTGAATAACTCACTCTAAGTGATCACCCCATGGCTCTACAACTCCAATCTGACTCCTCTTCCTCTGATCTTCAATTTCTAGGAAGCATTTCAGCTCAGGACCAGCAGTTAGCATAATGGCTATGTCGCTGGACTCCCACATAGTCGACCACGGTTCG
>NW_006159840.1:681761-693241 GCF_000334495.1 Tupaia belangeri chinensis | reverse complement strand
CAGTCCCCTTAAAAAAAAAAAAAAAAAAAAAAAAAAAACTCTCCAAAAAAAATATATATGTATTAAAAAAAAAAAAAAGAAGCATTTCAGCCCGCTGAATCCCTCTTCTCTGGGTAGCGGCTTTAGAAGTGCCACCAGCTCCAGTCTGGCAAGAAGGTGTCCGTTTTTATTTAGCTCCCCAAGGGATCCGAATGTGCGTTCAGGTTCAGACCTGTGACCTCAGGGCTTGGTAAAGAAGACATTTTCTCAAGATTTTTCACGAGGGGACCCTGTGCCCTGGTGCTCTTCAAACACGTTCCAAACATTTAGGAGACATGTACCAAGCTCTAGAATACGTCGGCCCCGTGCCCGGTCTAAATAAGCCCAAGAACTGCACGCAATTAGTCAGAACATAGACTCTGAATGCGGGATGGAAAAACATCCCTGTAAGCTGGGACATGATGTCCCTGAGGAGCCAAAGACAAAGGGAAACCAACACTGGCTTTAAAAGAGAAAAGGACTCAAGAAGCAAAAACAAACCCAAACCGGAAAGGAAGCCATGTGTCTCTGGTGTGGACAAAGCCACTCCTTCCGTTACCTTCCAGACGTCCTTTGTCACGTTCTTGGTATCAATGAGAACAGGAAACAGGTGGTGGATATTCTGCTTGAACTGGTCGTAGCTTTCTGAGGGGAGAGTCAGAGGGAGTGAGCTGCTGGTGGCGACGGACGGCGCGCCCTCTAGGCCAGTGGGCCAACAGCCCTGGCTAACCGCGAGCAAGCGACACAGGGACAGAAGATGTCCTGACTCCCGCATCGGGGGCTCCACCTCAAACCAACCTCCATCGCCACTTCCAGTACGAAAGGCTGAGTGGTTTCGTGAGCCTCACATGCCTTCTGCGGCCAGCGCTAGCTAAGGCAGTTTGAGAGGTTCTAGCTAACAGACACAGGGAAGCGGCCCTAGCGATGGACACAGAAGTGAGACCGTCACTGTAAGAGACCGTGCAAGGAAAATCCAAGAAAAGTCAACTAAGACCGCTATAGTGAGAAGTACTCCGATAGAAGGATTAAAAAGCAAGACGTCAAACAGCCGTCTACAGGAAAACGTGTCCCAGTCACACCTGCACATAGTTTATGTGAAAACGAAAACACGCACACATGGCCCTGAGGCCCTTCTCCTGTCCTCCCTTCCCTGGGCCCCAGCAGCACCCACTTTGCACTCTCCCCTGTGGTACTTGCTCCCAGCTCGCTCAGCAACCCCCCAGTGCACCGTCAGGCACCTCCCTGTGGCCTGCGCACTAGCTGAGAGGGTGGTGGGTCCTCAGCCCACCTGCCCTTACTCCCCAGGACGCGAGGGCTCCCACCTAGCAGCAGCGGCCCCTTACTCAGAGGGCGAGGGCCCGTCATTACGGTACTGCGCTCGGCTCACAGAAGGGCTGCGAGGGGCTACAGTAACCTTTCCTTGCTCACATAGCCTTTGTTTCCCAGCCATGATTTTGGTTAGCCATTTGCTTAGCATTTCGGTGAGCAGATCACCTCAAGTTGTCCCCTCATTCTCTCAATATGCTCAAAGTCACTCAGGTGTCTACCAACTCACGTCTCAGGGAAACCTCTCTGATTTTCATACCCTTCCAATCGAGTGTTCTCTGTACAGTCACTAATCCCCTCCACCCCACGACTCTGCTGCTGGCGCTATTACCCCACCTGACAGGTAAAGATGAGCTAAAGCAACTTGCTGACAATCACGTGCACACGGGGGTTGAACGCGCGCTCCACCCTGGCTCTGGGGCGCGGTCTTAAGCGCTGTGTGTGCGACAACACCCTCGGTCAGAGGGTGGGCAGAGCTGCAGGCACAGCACTCAACATTAAAACAAAGCTCACTCAGTATTTAACAACGCAAAATAATGCTCTGAGTAAGCAAAGGGGGAAAAAGGACCAAACATAAAATTGTACATACACGTAATCAAATATGTAAAAACCCAAAATGGAGGAGAAAAGCAGAAGTGTTAGCATTAGAGCTGACTGAAGGTGCCTTCTCTCCTTCACGTGCTCCTGCCTTTGCCAATTTTTACACAATGAGTGGGAAACATTTCAAGAAGGGGAATTTGAAGCTTTTTCCCTTGAGAAGACCTCCTGCCATCCCACTGGGGAAGACGGGAACAGACAGAGGGGAGCACAGGCCACTGCCCGACCTCCCCGGTAACCCGCGGCTCCAGCGGGAACGTGCCCGTTAGGGACCTCCTCCCGGGCAGGACTCAGGACCAACCCTTCACCAGGCTGAGAACCAGGATGAGAGGGAGGAGGCTGCCAGGGCGGCCCTACCTGGGAGGGGCCGGAAGAACTTCTCGTGGAGATGCAGCAGGTCCATCATCATGTTGTGTCCCACCAAGGGCTACTTGGAGCAAACCAACACGTGAGAGAAATGAAATCTTAAAGCATGGAGTACCAGCAGTTTTTCACACAGGATGTGGCTGTAGAGCCACTGTAATCTGGCGACCTGACAAGTCCATCCTCACCCTGGTTCTGCCCCAATAAAGGTACCTTAACTGCTTAAAAACAAAGAAGAGAGAAGCAAACAGGAGGATGCAAGACGGGGTGCATGCTGGGAATCTACACCAGGAAGCACTTCGTACTGAAATCCCTGCATGACTGAAAGGGGCAAAGAAGGGGCCGGCAGGGGGGACATGGTGGTTAAGGGCACTGGACTCCCACATGGCCAACCATGGTTCAAGTCCTGAACCTGATGGCTTGCTTTCTCACTTTCCATCTCTCTCTCGAATGACTAGACCTAGCTAACTAACTCACGTATCATAGTTACAACATTTATGGTGAGAACCCTTTATTTCACTGTCTTAGCATTTTTAAAAATACCTTTTTTAAATCAGAGAAAGAAAGAGAGATAGGCAAAAATTTTTTGACAGGTTTTGCCATGCCACAAAGCACCTACCCTAGTCTCCCAGCTATCCAGAACTAAATGCATTGCTTCCAGCTTTAAGTTAGTCCAGAAACTGACCCCAGGTCCACCACATGGCTCCAGCTTAATGCAACTCTTCACTACCTGCATCAACACTGCTGGGTCTCAAAATACATTATATTGTTAACTATTGTCACCGAGTTGTACAAGGGATCTCTTAAACTTATTCTTCCTATTTAACTGAAATTTTAAAGAAGGGGCCGGCAGGGGGGACATGGTGGTTAAGGGCACTGGACTCCCACATGGCCAACCATGGTTCAAGTCCTGAACCTGATGGCTTGCTTTCTCACTTTCCATCTCTCTCTCTCTCTGTGTCCCTCTCTGGTCAAATAAATAATTAAAATAAAGTTAAATTTAATTTTTTTTTTTAAAAAAGAAAGGAAAAATAAAGCGGGGCAAAGAAACAAATACTCCATACCGACAGTCTTTCCCCAAATTAATGTATCATGATTTAGTGAAAGCAAGGCTAGATCCAGGAAGCCAGTGATCAAGGACAAAGAAATGATTATCTTTTATTTTAAGAATTACTTTATTTAACTTTATTTATGTATGTATTTTAATTTGACCAGAGAGGGACAGAATGTGAGAGAGAGAAAGAGAGCGAACCACCAGGTCAGGGACGTGGACAACAGTCGGTCATGGGGGGGGTCCAGTGCCTTAAGCCACCACACCACCTGCCAGCCTCAGGAACAGTCCCTTAAAGAATCTTATCTAACTGTTGAAGGATCCTTCAGCATCTACCACCAGAAATACAAAAGACTACTAAAAGTCAAAAGAACACATACTTGTCCCTACCTTCTGGGCTTTTACCAGCATCTGGAAAAAGACAGAAAAACCCCTCGCAGAGAGAAGAATCCTCTCCTTCCAGCAGCTCTCTCGGTCACAAGAGGTGTTCTCGAGGTACCAGCGATGCTGTTTACTCACTTTCTTCACTATCACCTGAAATGAGAAGAGGAGACAAGCTCCCCCAGTCTGGCTTGTGGGAACAAAGCCCGAAGAAATGACTCTTCATCTCGAAATGAGAGAAAAAAGAGAAAACAGGAGAGAGAAGCCTTCCATGAAGGCCGCATCTGACTCATGAGAATAATAACGGGCCACTAGGGACACCCCATTCCCACGAGAACTCACCCCCCGATCTTTCAGCACCGTCCAGACATTGGGGAGAGCCTGCCTCAGCACCAGCTGGACCTCAAAGGCCTGGAACCCTGCGGCAAGGAAACAGGTGTAACAGGACCTGGAACGGCACTGCGCTTCCTCCGGAAGAGGAGCCCGGGGGAACAGGTGCTGTGAGATGGTGGAGCAAAGGGAGAAGACTGAGCCTCAGGGGTGCCTACACCGGGAGCCACAGGAGGCCAGGGCTGTCACAGCATGACCTCGGGCAGCATTCTCCAGGTACTTTCATCTCTTAAATTGAAGTCACCAAAGAGTTTTGTTTGTGTGGGTTAAAGTCATTGATCTAAGCCATGTTGGAAGTTAAAACTCTCTCTCTCTCTCAGATTAAAAGTAAATGAATGAATAAATAAAAAAATTAAAAAAAAAAATTAAAACTCAAATTTTTTTTTTTGGGGGGGGGAGGTTTTTGCTATAGGGCGCATGCGCTCGCCAGACAGACAGAGAGAGACAGAGAGAAAGCAGGAAATCACCCCCCAGGGGGGATGGTCACGCCGCAATCCCTACTCCTCCCTTCTCCTCTTGGGATCTTGGGCACGCATTCACAGTCACCCGCCGTGAGTTTAAGCCACCGGGTCTGGGACTCGAACCGCAGTCGACTACGTGGGAGTCCAGCGACATAGCCATTACACTAACTGCTGACCCCAAAACTCAATTTTTTTTAAATTAAGTTTTAAGGGACCAGCAGGTGGTGTGGTGGTTAAGGTGTTGGACATTCCCAACATGTCCAATCACAGTTTGAGTCCCAGACCTGGTGGCTTCCTTTCTCACTTTCTCTCTCTCTGTCTCTCTGGTCAAATTAAAATAAATAAATGAATAAATAAAATTAAATACTTTTTTAAAAATTAAGTTTTAAGATGACAAAAACCGTGTATATGTTTAAAACAATATTTTAAAAATCACTATTTTCCAAAACAAATTTAGTGAGAAGAATGACACTGCTCTACATTTCTGCAAAGCTAACATCTGGCTGGAATCTTACACCTGCTTCTGCATTCAGACTGTTGAGATAAGTTATGGTCGTTGAAGCATAAGAAGAAAACCCAGACTCAGAGAGATACGCCGATGGAAAAGGAAAAGGATTACGAGTCTTACCAAGTGACTGTGGATATTCTTTAATACTACACCAAAAACTCCCAGGTGAAACTTTAACGCTCGGTTGTAATGTGAAATCTAAAAATGTCACCAATGGATGTTCTACTTCTGTTAAACTCCACTGGCTGATCATGCCCCGAGTGAGACTTTTACCCACGATTTTGTAAAACCATACACCGTTATTTAGAAAACCCTGACCTGCAGAGTTCTGCAGAGCTTCCAAACGTACACCTTCATTACGCGACACCAAGAAAGGACCTTTGTAAACGTGACCACTGAGCCCATCAGAAAGGCCTTGGATGGGGACCAGCAGGTGATGTGGTGGTTAAGTGCTGGACACTTCCACATGGCCATCCATGGTTTGAGTCCTGGACCTAGTCGCTTGCTAGTAGCTTGCTTTCTCACTTCCTTTCTCTCTCTCTCTTTCTCTCTCTCTCTCTGGTGTCAAATAAAATAAATTAATTAAATTAAATAATTTTTTTTTTTAAAAAAAAAGGAAGAAAGGCTTAGTATTGGGAAACTGACTAGCCTATGGTGGCAGAGGCTAGTTCTTCAAAATTCCAATTTTCAATCAAAAGCTTGAATGTTATCACTAGTAAATTCTGTGAGTTATATTCCTTGAAGTGAGACTTACTTTTTTCATTTGGGAAAATGACTGTGAAATACTCAAGTCTAAACAATCATAGTCAGGAGCCAGAGGGTGGCACGATGGTTAAGGCTACACACTCCCACATGGCCAACTGCGGTTCGAGTCCTGGACCTGGTGGCTTGCTTTCTCACTTTCCATCTCTCTGTGTGTCTTTCTCTGGTCAAATTAAAATAAATGAATGAATAAATAAAATTAAATAAATAAAAACAATTGTAGTTATTTCTAGTAAAAATGATATCCCATGGGGAGAAAAAAAGCAGCCAATTTTACTGCTCAACTCAAAATACCGCACAAATACTCCTCCTCCCCTGACCACGGTACTTTCACATGCAGCAGCTGTTTCATGCAGGCTTTTTATTTTTCCATGCTTTCATGGAGACTTACAACTTTTTAAAAAATTATTTTATTTAGGGAACCAGCAGTTAGCGTAGTGGCTATGTCGCTGGACTCCCACGTAGGCGACCATGGTTCGCGCTGCTTAAAACTCATGCCAGGTGCGTGTGCATGCGTGCCCAAGATCCTGAGAGGAGAATGGAGGAGAGGGGAATGCGGCATGACCATCCCCCCTGGTGGGTGATTTCTCGTTTTCTGTCTCTATGTCTCTGTCTGTCTGTCTGGCAAGTGCACGCGCCTTATAGCGAAAAGCTCTCAAAAAAAATTATTTTATTTAATTTTATGTACATATGTATGTATGTATTTTAATTTGACCAGAGAGTGGGGGAGAGAGGGAGAGAAAGTGAGAAAGCAAGCCGCCAGGTCTGGGACTTGAGCCGTAGTCGGCCATGTGGGAGTCCAGCGCCCTTAACCACCACACCACCTGCCAACCCCAAGACTTAAAATATTTAAAAGATGAGTGATCTGGGACCAGCGGGTGGCATAGAGGTTAAAGCACTGGATCGTATAAGGCCAGCTTCATGGTTTGAGCCCCACACATGGCAGTCTGAGAATCATGCCAGGTATATGTGCATGCATGTCCGAAATCCTCACAGGAGGCTGGGGGAAAAGGGACTGCAGCAGGGCCATCCCTTCTGGGGGGCGCTCTCTCTTCTCTTTCTCGCCTCTCCTTTCCCCTCCCCTCTCCCTCCCCTCTTCTCTCTCCCCACCTCTGGTGAGTACACGTGGTAGGTACCCTATAACAAAAACTTTAAAAAAGAAAAAAAAAAAAAAAGATGAGCAATCAAGGCTGAGATACTTTTTAGTTTTTTGTTACAGGGTACATGTGCTCATCAGAGACAGTCAGTGAGAGAGAGGGAAAGTAAGAAATCACCCCCCGGGGGATTTCCCTTCTCCTCCATTCTCCTCTCAGGATTTTGGGTGGACATGCATGTACACATGCCCGGCTTGTTTTTTAAGCTGCCAGGTCTGGGACTCAAACCTTGCAGTTGGCCATGTGGGATCCAGCCACCCTAACCTCCATGCCCCCAGCTGGCCCCAAAAGCCGAGACTCATATAACTGGGAGTGCTAGTTCTTCACCAAGGAGGTGCTTAAGTAAAACTGGCTTTTCTTGTGGGGGTGAGGGGCACTACTGAGAGCAAATGGCAATGAACTACCCAAGATCTCCACCAGCACCGTCTGGTGCCCCGTCCTAGCTGTGCTGAGGGGCCGGCAGCTTTGCCTGCCATTTTTGTGGTGCCGGGGCAAATGGCACAAGGGCAATGTTAAGTGATAGCTGACACCAGAAGTTAGTGCTGGCCTCCGGGGCCTGCTAGCGAGGGTCTGACAGAGTCCCGGGCCCACAGACAGGCTGAGAAGTGCCCGCTGTGGTCCCACACTGCCCTGTGGGGAAAACTCACTGTAACCAGTCAGCGAGATCAGAGGACACGGGCACTCGGGACTGCAAATGCCGGCTCAGGAATGGAGGTCGTCTTCCTGGGTCTTGACAGTCACATAGGCTGGAAAGCCTCTGGCTTCAGCACTTAGGTCAGATCTCTCTCTGACCCAAGGACTATGTATCTACTGAGCACATGCTAGCATCAGATTCAGTCACCAGCACCAGTGACCAGATCAGTGGGACAGACAGGGGACACTTCCCTCAACTCCTGGTATGTGGCAGTGACCTGTCCCCGTGTGCCCAGGTGGCCCGTGATTACGTCCTGCGTACCGGTGATACCAGGAAGGGTCATCCAGTCGCCTTCCTCGGCCTGGTCCAGCCACCGTGTCACTTCATCGATCACCGCCTTGATTTGGTCTTTATCTAGAGAGCTGAAAACAGGCACAGAGAAGCGGAAACGCTGGAGAATGGCACCGAGGCCTTGGACTGCGTGAGCACTGAGGGGTTTCTGTGGCCTTCAGCTCTGAAGCTGCAACATCATGAACAAAGTGGACGGAAGACAGACCATTTTTCTGGCCAGCTGCTGCCGTGGCAGTTATGGCAGCTGGATCTCCCGGGGCCGACCAGCGGTTGGCGTCCCAGACCTGGTGGCCTGAGAAACACGCCCGACATACGTGGGGAAAAATCTCAAAAAGAGCAAGAACTGGAGTGGACGGGGTTGCGGGGTGACGATTCTCCATGGGAGGGTGGAGAGGGCGCTTTTTCACTTTCGCGCTTTCTGCCTCTCCAGAGAGTGCCCACACCCTCTGATGAATTAAAAAAAAAAAGAAAGAAAGAAAAAAGACCATTTATCCTCTGTGTCATTTTTTTTTTTTAAGAAGAAGGTAAATATTGGGCTTGTCTTCTTTCACAGCTGCACAGGAATACATCCAGCCCCTTTCGGCTCCACTGGGGTGAGGGAGGAAAAAGTATTGGGGTCCATGCTGTTCTAAGCATTACTGTCAGGACCACCTCTTTAGTCAGCTTCCAGAGGTGATCAGTTGCCCTCTGAGGAAAGAGGAGGAGACAGGGACTTGGGTAAACCTGTCCTCTGTCATAAGTATGAGAACATAATGTTGACTTAATGAGAGACCTTTCTCCAACATTTGAAAACAGGTTAAAAATTGGAATTGTGGGGACCAGCAGTTAGCATAATGGCTATGTCACTGGACTCCCACGTAGTCGACCGTGGTTCGAGTCCCGGACCTGGTGGCTTAAACTCACGCCGGGTGCGTGTGCGTGCGCGTGCGTACCCAAGATCCTGAGAGGAGAAGGGATTGCAGCATGGCCACTCCCCCCCGGGGGGATTTCCTGCTTTCTGTCTCTATGTCTCTCTCTGTCTGTCTGGCGAGCACACGCGCCCTATAGCAAAAACCTCTCAAAAAAAAAAAATTGGAATTGTGTCTTTCCCTTACAAAGAGCTACATTTTCATATGAAAACTGGCATCAAAAACAAAAGCAAACTAAACACTCCAGCATTATGGGAGACAATTCTCAGACCAGATAGCCACCATGTTTCAGAGCACAGTTCAAAGCTGTCTAATGGAAGCCCCTTTAATCCCTTCTGAAGACAAAGACTCTAAAGCCGGAAGGGCTTAGATGGCTTAGACAAAGCCAGCAACCGGCTGATGGCGCTGACTGCCCGGGGGTCCCCAGTGGCATTCCCCACACAACGCTGCTGTTCAGCGCTCGTCCTCCACCCCAGCTCCATGGCAATGAGACCTCAGGAACAAAGACTGGCACGAGAGGCCAGAGACACACGACATGAGAGACACAGACCAGCCTCGGGCCCAACAGGGTCAGGAACGCCAAGGCGATGGCGCGATCGCGGCCCAGCCAGGGCGTCAGTCAGTCAGTGCCCAGCACACCCGGCACTCAGGGCTAGCCGAGCGTTTCCCCTGAATTCCCTCGAGAAGACACACCAGACACCAACGCAGTGTCTCCGGCCCGGCAGACGCGGCTGGATCCACACTTCTAGCATCCGAGGGCAACTTCTGTTTCTAATTTGGGCACCAAATTAAGTCAGTTTTCCTCTTTTTTCATTTGAAACACTAACAGCCCATACGATGCAAAGCACTTACCATCAGACGGGAGCGGAAGTGATGGAGGGGACGGCTAATGGCCCTGTGCTCTCACCTCCAGGGCAGGAAGGGAGTGGCCAGCTAAGGGTGGTCACTGCACCCCAGGACGCCGCCCAGAGAATGCAGCAAAACAGCAAGAGACATGCCGACGACAGACCTTACCTGCGAACTTTCCAGCTCCCGGTCAGGAGGTTGTGTTTGATTTTCTTCTCCTGTTCTTCATTCATGTATGGGATTCCATTTTTGAGAAACTAAGACAGGAACAGAACAAGGGAGGAGTCAGGTCTCCCTGTGCCAGGAGCGGAGTGAAGACGAAGGGGAATGGCCCACGCAGGCCGCTCAGGTTCGAAAACTCCCAAGACACTCCTGTTTCCGGCATCGGGGTCGTACCTTGTTATAATTGAAGCCATACTGATTCAAAAACTGAACACTAGAGGCCTGGAAAGAGAATTCTGAATCCAAAACCCCAAACGTCGTAGGGAAGAGAAAGAAGTTACAGGAATGGGCTTCATACCTAGAAAACAAAGAGATAGCAGCGGCCAAAACCACCTTCAGACCTGGGCTCCCAAGGGCGGCTTTGGTGGGCTTTTCCTCTCTGTAAGAGGGATCTCACAGGCTGGGGGATGGAGGAGAGCAGAGCGCCCACCCGCAGGGAACAGGACCCGCTACCGACCCCGGGGCTGCTACTGAGGCAGGACGGGCAGTTCCCCAGCCCTGACTGTCCACAGAACAGCCGGTGCATCCTTTCTGCCCGCCAGTGCCTGGGAGCTACCCGCAGCTTGGACGTCCCTCTTGAGACAACATGCTGTTATTAATGGCTCTGATGGCGTCCTGCGTGAGAGCCAACGGCAGAGGGGATAAAAGCACTCGAGGTACAGAGCAGGGGTGTGAGGAAAGGCCCCACAGAAACGGTTCTGCACAAGACAGACTTTAAGGATAAGCTGGGACCGAGAGGACGGATGGGGTGTGTGGAGGAGTAGGAGAGAATATGGGGCCGGCCATGCAGATGCAGTTGGGTGGGCTGCGGAGGGGACAGCGTGCACCCCACGTGGGCAAGGGCCACGTGATTCACGAAATGCATACATACTTGTCGGACTCTCCTTCGACACTGGAGAACACAGACAAGCCTGCAAGAGCGAGAGTAGGGGAAATGAGTACCCAAGGGCAGCTCCCTGACGTTAACCCAAAGACCAACACAGTGAACAGCGTCTGCACCGTGGACTCACTCTGTGGGTGTACAGCACGACATCTTTACAGAAAGACAAAAAGCAAAGATAGACTAGAAACAAAGAACTGCCAAACTGTAATTCAAGAAGAAAGTACTCATTTAACTGTGGACAGTTCTTCAAACGCAGAAGTAAACATTAAGTTGACATGTTCATGGTTTTGAAACTAGCCAGAGGAAACACACCAAAAACTATAAAGTAAAAAATTTATAATTTTAGGGACTAGCAGTTGGAGTAATGGCTATGACACCGGACTCCCATGTAGTCGACCATGGTTCAAGTCCCGGATCCGCCCGGTGGCTTAAACTCATGCCAGGTACTTGTGCGTGCATTCCCAAGATCCTGAGAGGAGAATGGAGAAGGGACTGCAGCGTGGTCATCCCCCCCTGGGGGGGTGCGATTTCTCACTTTCTCTCTCTCTGTCTCTCTCTGGCGAGCACATGCACACTATAACAAAAAAACTCAAAAAAAAAAAAAAAAAAAAAAAGAAAAAAATTT
>NW_006159840.1:680713-681202 GCF_000334495.1 Tupaia belangeri chinensis | reverse complement strand
AAACCACACTAAAAAAAAAAACCCAAAAAAAAAAAAAAAAAAAAAAAGGAAAAGATTTATAAGTTTAACTATTTTAAAATGTCTTATTTGGGGTTGGATGGTGCCACCACAGTAAAATGTAACACTGAGAGACTGACCTACCTGGGAAGGTTCCAGGTTCAAATCCAGAGAATCCCCCGAGTATGCCAAGCACACATCTGACCATAACCCTAGACTGGCTAGAAGTAGGTCAGGGCATCAAGACCCAGTTAGGGGGGCCAGCAGGTAGTGTGGTGGTTAAGGTGCTAGAATTCCCACATGGCTGACTACGGTTCAAGTCCCAGACCTAGCGGCTTTCCCTCTCTCTCTGTCTTTCTCTGGCAAAACTCAAGTGAAAAAAAAAATAATAAATAATTCTTTTCTTTTTTTTTTTTGGAGAGATTTTTTTTAGCTATAGGGCATATGCACTCGCCAGACAGACAGAGACAGAGAGATAGAAAGCGAGAAATC
>NW_006159840.1:666723-680524 GCF_000334495.1 Tupaia belangeri chinensis | reverse complement strand
AAAAAAAAAAAAAAAAAGACCCTGTTAGGAGGGTTGTCTGAGACTCATGGTAGACACTCATGATAGAAGTAAATAAAGATTTTTTAAAAGCCTGTGTTACCCACCTCCCCCAAAAAAGAAATAAAAACTTAAAGTGGGGAGAGAACAACATAAGCATAAGAACTGTTTCTCATACTTCTCAAAGAAAAAAATATTTTAAGAGGTCTTTGCCATAGGATGCATGCTCTCACTGGAGAGAGAGACAGAGATAGTGAGAAGTGAGAAATCACCCCACCAGGGGGATGGCCATGCCACAATTCCTTCTCCTCCACTCTGAGATCTTGGGCATGCACACACATGTGCTCAGTGTGATTTTCAAGCCACTGGATCCAGGACTCAAACCACAGTTGGCCATGTGGGAGTCAAGCAACATAACCACTATACCATCTGCTGTCCCCCAACCAAAAGAACAAAAGACAGCAAAGGGCAAAGACCGAAAGGAAAACACAGACACGCGCACAGCGTCACCTGTAGTAAAGGCGGGGGTCAGTAAAAGCTGGCCTGTGCCTGCTTCCGTCAAACACATTTCCTTGGAATAGAGCCATGCTGGCTCCTGTAGTACCATGGCTGACTTCGCACTACGAAAGCACGACTGAGTCGTGGTGACGGGAACCACTTTGCCTCACCACCTGTGTACCATCTCGGCCTTTACAGAAAAGGTTGACCTCTGTATTAAGACATGTAAACCAGGGCCAGCAGTGGCATGGTGGTTAAGGCGTTGGACTCCCCTGTGGCTAACTGCAGTTCAAGCCCCAGACCTAGTGGCTTGAAAAATCACACTGAGCATGTGTGGGTACATGCCCAAGACCCTAAGAGGAGGATGGAGAAGGGACTGAGATATGATCATCCCCCCTGGGGGGGGGAGGTTTCTCACTTTCCTCTCTCTGTCTCTATCCCTAATTAGTGCCACACCCTATGGCAAAAAACTAAAACAAAATAAGATGAAACAAAAAACCCCCACCGGAATCAGAATAAGAATTATATCATTTTTCCTCTATCAGGTAGGCAAAAACTTAAAGACTGACGACACCCAGCGTCAGTGAGGGGAACAGCACATTCACAGCCAGTGTACCCGAGGACAGCTGCAGACAGAGGCACAGCAGGGAATATGCAGCTGTTTGACACAGACTCAGGAACTCTGCAGTTCTCTTGCTGGAGTATCCTGGATGCACACTCACAAACGTACAGTGATACATAAATGTGCAAGTTCACCCACGCACCTAATGTGCTACATGTTTTAGGCATAAATATAAGTAACATAAAGACAGTCAATGCAATCACATGTGTAAATGGTAGTCGAAGTATGAATTATTAGAAGACCAAGGAAACACACGTTTATAGTTTGGAATACTATACAACTGTTAAAAATGAACAGATTTATATGTGCTGATATAGAAAGATCTCTAAACCCCATCAAACCCAATGAAGTGAAAAAACACAAAACAAACAAAAAAAAAGCATAATTTTTATACTAGGATCTTATTTGTAAAATGTTTCTTTTTTGTGGGAACCAGCAGATGGTGTAATGGTTATGGGGTTGGGCACACACATCTATAGCAAAAAAATCTCTCTCAAACAAAAACTTTTTTTTTCCCCCAGAGTTTTTTTTGCCATAAGGCACATGTGCTCACCTGAGAAAGAAAGAGAGACAGAGATGGTGAGAGGGAAAGTGAGAAATCACTCCCCCGGGGGGATGGCCATGCCACAATCCCCTCTCCATTTTCCTGGGATCTTGGGCACATAAAGACAGTCAATGCAATCACATGTGTAAATGGTAGTCGAAGTATGAATTATTAGAAGACCAAGGAAACACACGTTTATAGTTTGGAATACTATACAACTGTTAAAAATGAACAGATTTATATGTGCTGATATAGAAAGATCTCTAAACCCCATCAAACCCAATGAAGTGAAAAAACACAAAACAAACAAAAAAAAAGCATAATTTTTATACTAGGATCTTATTTGTAAAATGTTTCTTTTTTGTGGGAACCAGCAGATGGTGTAATGGTTATGGGGTTGGGCACACACATCTATAGCAAAAAAATCTCTCTCAAACAAAAACTTTTTTTTTCCCCCAGAGTTTTTTTTGCCATAAGGCACATGTGCTCACCTGAGAAAGAAAGAGAGACAGAGATGGTGAGAGGGAAAGTGAGAAATCACTCCCCCGGGGGGATGGCCATGCCACAATCCCCTCTCCATTTTCCTGGGATCTTGGGCACACACACACGTGCCCAGTGTGAGTTTCAAGCCGCCAGATCCAGTAGACTGCAACTGCAGCAGACCATGTGGGAGTCCAGCGACAAAACGGCTACGCCATCTGCTGGCCCTGCAAAAACTCTCTCAAAAGGAAATTCACTCACATTTTTTTACTTGAAAGACGGAGCAGGCAACAGTGATTATTCCTTAGCAGTGATTTATTGAGGCATGGAGACAATGCAGCCAAATTTCCTGCTTGTCCCAAAGTGTTGGCCCAATAAGCAAAAGGCAGCAAAAGGCCAAAAATAAAACAAGCCTGCAAAAGGATACGCGGTATCGCTGAAGAATATCAAAGCTATTTCCCAGTAGAAAACACAAAGATCAAAAAAAATGAATAACTGGAAGTAACTGGAAGCAAACAGCTAAATATTAAACTCAACTCACCGATCTGACAGATTGTAAACTGCTGGACACTCTGACGGGTCTTGAGATACCACTCTGATGGCAAATCAAAAAGACTGTAAAAAACAGGCACGTTGTTCCATAGCTGACATCAGACCAAGGCACTGGGTCAGCCGGCTTGGCCTCTCCCAGCCAGGGCAGGCCTTCCTTCTTCCTTTCAACTAGAGAACACGTCTATCACGCGGACAAAGCGGGTCCCCAGACGCCTGGGAGCAACCCTCAGAGTATTCCTACCCTCCCAGATGCCAGCCAGCATCTGCTGAGAAACAATGCGGTCTGTCCTGGGTTAAGAGGGGACACCGCTCCAGGGCAAAGTTGGCTTTACCTGATCTGCTGGGGCCCAGACAGGTTAGACCGAAGGCCAGTGAACTCTATGTCCAGACCTGCAGGGGGAGGCAAAAACACTAGAGTCCCCAGGCACCGGCCACTGCCGCCGCTCTGCAGGTGAATGCGCAGGGTCCGAGCACGCGGCTCAGTCTGCTCAACAAGCCAGGTGGAGGCCAATGGGGGTTAGCGGAGAGTCAAGACAGGACCAGCCAGGCCTCCCCTGTTGTACTTGAACCGCACAGGGCTGTGGCTCACACAGGCGAGGCCCAGGGTGCCTTTGCTGCCCAGAAAGCCCAAGGGGCCCCCTCCAAGCCCCGGCGGCCTGGAGACGAGCCAGCCCCGGGGGCGGCCCCAACTCGCTGGAGGCAGGCGCTCCGGAGACAAGGCCCGGAATCCGGCCGCCTTACCCACGAAGTCCGCGCCCAGGACGAGCTCCTGTAGCAGGGGGAGGCTCTGCTCGAACTCGTCGGCGCACACGTCCATGGCCACGCAGCTCCGAGAGCGCCTCGCGCTGCCTCGCGCTGCCCACGCGCTTCCGCCGCGCCGCCAGCACCTTAAAGGGCTCGCGCGTGGAGAGCGGCCACCGCCCCGCCCCGCGCACCTCCACCCGCTGGGGCGCCCTCACCTGCCTGGGTTTTGATGGTCCAGCCTTGCCAGAAAGCTTAGGTTGCTTACGGTGTGCGGGTGGACGCAGCGGTTCTCCGGTTCTCCGCAGCCTTCAAGATGAGGTCATTAGGGAGGCGTGGGAGGCTGAGAGAGGGCAGCTGGAAGCCACCAGGGGGGCTGCAATGCCAAATGCAATTGAGGGCACCCTCCAAGCCAACCGTCCCGTTAGGTCCACAGCTCTTCGTGACAAGCCGTCACCGCCTGTGTCTGCCCCTGCTCTCCCCCAATTCAGACATTCCTCCTCTCCCTGCTTACGCACCTCACCAGTCTCCACTTGTACCAATCTGAACACAAAGCCTCAGGCTGCCCTGTGTGAGGAATCCCGACGCAGATTACAGGTGCACTTAGACGCCTTGCAGAAATCTCCCACACCGTCACTCACACCTGAGCCCCCAGCTGTCAATCCGGGGCTTCCTTAGTGTCTTCCCTTCAACCTTTGGCTTCTATTTGAACAGCCTCCAAAAACCAGACTGGTTTAGAGGTACTCCAATATTTAAGATGAGGGAAGAGGGGCCAGCAGGTGACGTGGTGGTTAAGGCACTGGACTCCAACATGGCCCATCATAGTTCAGGCCCTGGACCTGGTGTGTGTACCCAATCCTGAGAGAATGGAGAAAGCATTGCGGTGTGCCCCCTACCCCCACCACCCCAGTGATTCCTCACTTTTCCTCTCTCTCTCTGACTAGCGCCAGTGCCCTACTAGCAAAAACCGAAAAAAATAAAATAAAAAGAGGATAAGAAATACCAGAACAATACACTTTAAAGGTCTCCATGGGACTATTTACTGACCAGAAAGGGGCTAGTAAATCATTGGAAATTGAAGCTTTTTCAGAATTAAACATACTTTTTAAAATGTTGGTATAGGGGCCAGTAGGTGGCATGCTGGTTAAGGGTGCTGGATTCCCACGTGACCAACTGTGGTTCAAGTCCAGACCTGGTGGCTTTCTTACTCATTTTCTAACTCTGTCCCTCTCTGGTCAAATTAAAATAAATAGCTAAATAAATGAATGCTAAATAAAATAATTCTTAAAAAAAAGTTGATGTAGATTTGTCAACTTTTTTTTTTTTTTAAAGAATTGTTATCGTTATTTTTCTATATTGACCAGAGACAGAGAGCACAAGCCACCAGGTCCAGGACTCGAACCATGTAACCATGGCCGGCCATGTGGGAATCCAATGCCTTTAATCCATGCTGCTTGCCGGCCCCCTATCATCTTTTTAAAATAACACTGAATTCTCAGATTAGCAGCAATCGTGTTTTTCACTTCTAAATATGTAATTGGGTATACGTTAAAAATCTTGGAAGCTGCTCTAGGAGCCAGCCATCTTCACTATTTACAGGGGCTTCATCACACTGATCACATCGCCTGTTAACATCTGCTTTAGAGAACGGCTGTGGCTCCCACCTGCCAGAGCACCGACGGCGAGGCACTCAGGTGCATTTCCAGCCGCACCTCCTGCCTAAGCATCCACGTCACAGCCTGCTGAGCACATGCTGCGGCTGTTTGTTTCCACCTCCACTTCAGCTCCTCACAGCACTCGTCTTCCAAATCCAGCTGGTAGGGATGAAGAGCCCAAGGGAGGTTAGCCTTGGCCCCTTTATCTTCTGATACTAAGATCATATGTACTAATAAACAGACGCATATTGGCAATTCCTATTTAAAGATTAAAAGAAAATCCCCATGCCCTGAGCAGCAAACAACTACCATCTGTTGAGATCACTCATCACAAGGCGGACACACTAACACACTAAGCTCTTTACAGACTCGTCTTAGCTTTCCACAATGAATTCAAAGGCAGAGAAAAACTCATAGAAGGAGGTGAGTTCATGATAGACCTTTACTTTATAACTTTCACACAATTCTTACATACTTTCCTCAGGTCCAAGAGGAGGGCAAATTAAGCCCTTGGTTTTAATACAAACACAAGGAGTAGGGGAATGAACGGGATGACCATTAGTATAAATACTATTCATAACATTTCTGTCACATTATTGTGGCAACACTTCCCAGCCGGTGTTCTTCCAGATGCTTTCTTTTGATGGCTGTAGTAGCTGACAGTTTTACTTTATACTTTCAATAATTAATGCTTCTATTTTATTGATAGATTCTCCGAGGTTCCTGTAGCACCACACCACCTTCTGTCATGGCACATCGTAGTCGTTTTATCTGGTTTAGAAGAGCAGAAAAAAAGGGCAAAGATTAGGTCACCACCACAAGTAAGCTGAAAATAAATGGTTCACTTTCCAAGAGAGAGAAATAGCAAACTAATTTGCTCTTGCTAGCTTCCCAGCATATACAGGTTTTTCAGAAAGTGCTCTTAGGAATGACATGGGGGGGGGGAGAACCAGCAGTTGGCATAATGGCTATGTCACTGGACTCCCCTGTAGTCGACTGCAGTTTGAGTTCTGGACCCCGTGGCTTAAATTCACGCCAGGCACGTGTACGTGTGTGCATGCCCGAGATCCCCGAGAGGAGAATGGAGGAGAAGGGATTGCGGCGTGGCCATCCCCCCGGGGGGTGATTTCTCGCTTTCTGTCTCTCTGTCTCTCTCTTTCTGGCGAGCATATGCACCCTATAGCAAAAACTTCTCCAAAAAAAAAAAAAGAATGACATGGGAGGACCAATAGATGGCATAGTGGTTTTATCACTGGACTCCCACATAGTTGACTGTGGTTTGAGTCCTGGACCTGGCAGCTTAAAACTCACACCGGCCATATGTGCATGTATGCCCAGAATCCCAAGAGGTGAATGAAGAAGGGATTGCACCACCATGGCCATCCCCTGGGGGGTGGTTTCTCGTTTTCTGTCTCTCTCTGATGAGCACACACACCCTATAGCAAAAATCTTTCTAAAAATGAAAAGAAGAATGACATAGGGGAGCTGGTAATGTGGTGGTGAAGGCGGCTAGATCCCACATGGCCAACTATGCGGTTCAAGTCCTGGATCAGATGGCTTGAAAACCAGGCAAAGTGCCCAAAATTCTGAGGGGAGAATGGAGAAGAGACGGGAGCATGACCATCCTCCCAGGGTATGCTTTCTCACTTTCCCTCTCTTTTTCTCTCAAGCAAGCAAACATACCCTGTTGTAAAATTTAAAAAACAAAAGTGGCAGGGCCAGCAAGTGGCGTGGTGGCTAAGGGCGCTGGACTCCCACATGACCAATAACAGTTTGAGTCCCAGACCTGGTGGCTTGCTTTTTCACTTTCTCTCTCTCTCTCACTTCTTTTCTCTCCCACTCTGTCCCCCTCTGGTCAAATTAAAATAAATAAATAAATAATTCCTTAAAAAAAAAAGTAGCAAAAGAAACATGGAAGAATATTTTTATATCAAAGTAAAGTAAGCCTATTTAAGAAAAAGGGATATAGAGATGTCAAACGTCAGCAGCGTTTAAACAGATTAGATAAACAAGATGCTATACGTGAACGGGAAGCACAGCGGCTGACATCACGGGGTACAGGATCAGTCACTCTGGGTTTGAAAGTCACACATGGACTCAAAGCAGGTCAGCCTGTTTATCACGTTCAGAATGGGGGAGTAGTGCCCTCCCCATGGGCTGCTGTGAGGGGTAAATGCGGTAACACGACTTTTTTTTTTTTTTGGAGAGGTTTTCGCTATAGGGCGTGTGCGCTTGCCAGATAGACAGAGACAGAGAGACAGAAAGCGAGAAATCATCCCCCAGTGGGGATGACCACGCCACAGTCTCCTCTCCTTCATTCTCCCCTCAGGATCTTGGGCACACACGCACACGCGCCCAGCATCACTTTAAGCCACCGGGTCCAGGACAAGAATTGCAGTCGACTACGTGGGAGTCCAGCGACATAGCCATTACGCTAACTGCTGGTTCCAGGTAACATGACTCTTCAGGGTCTAACATAACAAAGCACTTACGACTCTTCAGGGTCTAACATAACAAAGCACTTAGTAAATGAAAATTACTGTGAAAGTATCTAAAGTCAAGAATTAACACTTTTAAAACATGAGAATAAAAATACCGAGTCTGAAGCTGCCTCCCAAGGGGTTGGTTGGTAGACCATGAAGTGGATCCCAGCCTCTAAGCAGCGTTCTGCCAAAACTCGTCCTACACTCTCACAAGCCACCACGTTTCTGGTGCTGTAAAGGTGCTTTTTAATAGCCCATTCACGAGTAGATGCCGAAACCACAACCTGGCCATTGCAATGCTCAACAAATGCTTCGATATGATGCTGCGTCCTTGTAACTCGCAACCTAAAAGGGGTGAGACAAGAAGAAAATCAAGAACCTATCCTAAAGTTAAATTACTTCAAATGAAGAACACCTAAGTATTTCTCCAGAATTCAACGTTTGGTTATTTACTTCAACATACTTAACCTGCATTTTATGAAGAAAAGGTATTTTTCCTCTGCCTTTATGAGAATAGCCTCAATAATAAATCAAATATTCCACTTAACAAGAAGTATCAAGAAGAAATTTGGTATTTCTCAGGAGCTAAGATTTATTTACAAATCACTTCAAAATAGGATTCAAAGGGACCAGAGCCGGCAGGTGGTGTGATGGTTAAGGACGCTGGACTCCCACATGGCTGACCGCGGTTCGAGTCCCGGACCTGGTGGCTTTCTCTCTCTCTCTCTGTCTCTCCCTGGTCAAATTAAAATAAATAAATTATTTTTTTAAAAAAGGGAACAACAGTTAGCATAATGGCTATGTCGCTGGACTCCCATGTAGTCGACTGTGGTTCAAGTTCCGGACCTGGTGGCTTAAACTCACGCTGGGCGCGCACGCCTCTGTGTGTGTGTGTGTGTGTCCAAGATCCCAAGAGAATGGAGGAGAAGGGATTGTGGCGAGGCCATCCCCCCGGGGGGTGATTTCTCGTTTTCTGTCTCTCTGTCTCTGTCTTTCTGGCAAGCGCACTCGCCCTATAGCAAAAAAAAAAAAAAAAAAAAAAAAAAAAAAAAAGAATAAAAAGGGGCACCCCAAAAAAAAAAAAAAAAAAGGATTAGAAGAGGCAGACCTAAGTTGCTGAACACACACTGGGTGGGGACATACAGATGGTCGACGGCTTGACTTACAATTTTTCAACTTTACTATGGTGAGAAAGTGATGTGCAGGGGCCAGCAAGTGGCATGGTGGTTAAGGGTACTGGACTCTCACATGGCCGACCATGGTTTGAGTCCTAGACCTGGCAGCTTGCTTTATCTCTCTATTTCGCTCTCACTCTGTCCCTCTCTATTCAACTTAAAATAAATAAAGTTAAGTAAAATAATTAATTTAAATAAAAGAAAGTGATGTGCATTCAGGAAAAGCCACATTCGAGTACCCACACTACCATTCATTACAGCACTGAACAAATTACATAATTATCTCTGTATAAAATAGGCTTTGTTAGGTGCTTTGCCCAACTGCAGGTCTAAGTGTTCTGAGCAAATTTAATGTAGCCTAGGCTAAACTATGAAGTTCAGTAGGTTATGTGTATTAAACAGAGATCTGTGATTTAAAATATTTTCTATTTATGATAAACTTACTGGTCTATAATCCCATTGTAAGTCAAGGAATGCCTGAACTTCAAGATTTTTATCTTCCCGGTAACATCAAAATATTGGGTGGCCGAGGGAACCAGCAGTTAGCGTAATGGCTATGTCGCTGGACTCCCACGTAGTCAACCGCGGTTCGTGTCCCGGACCCGGTGGCTTAAAACTCACGCCAGGCGCATGTGCGTGCGTGCCCAAGATCCCGAGAGGAGAATGGAGGAGAAGGGATTGCGGCGTGACCATCCCCCCTGGGGGGTGATTTCTCACTTTCTGTCTCTATGTCTCTCTCTGTCTGTCTGGCGAGCGTACGCGCCCTACAGTGAAAATCTCTCCAAAAAAAAAAAAAAAAATTGGGTGGCCGGGAAAGTCACGACGTATTTTTGCATAGAAAACTACATGATGACTTTCCCAACAGCCTAATAAATGTTTAGAGGAAAAACTTAAATGTAAAAGCTGAAATCGTAAACGTGGTAGAAGACTGGCCTCATAGCCTAGTGGTTAAGGGAGCCAGATCTCACATAATCAACCCGTTTTAATCCCAGCCCCAGCAGCTGGAAGAATATGCAGGCACAGGCGCATGTGTGGCCCAAATGTTCACAGGACAGAGGAAGGATTGCAGCGTGACCATGAACCAAAAGGGGTGCTTTCCCCTCACCTTTCTCTGGCAAGCTCTCATGCCTTCTGGCAAAGTAAATAGTAAGTGGTAGAATACCAGCCACTGGCACAGTGGTTGGAGCAGCTAGGACCCCCACAGCAGACTGTGCAGTTCAAGTCCCAGAACTGGTGGCTTGGGGAACACTCACACGCACATATGCCCGGTGTGAGTTTAAGCCACCGGGTCCGGAACTTGAACCGCGGTCGACTACATGGGAATCCAGCAACATAGCCATTATGCTAACTGCTAGTCCCCCAGAACAGTGTCATTTTAACAGCACATACCCACCACAGTTGGGTCTCCGATGTTTAAGGGTGTGCTTGGAGGGGTGGGAAAGAAAGAGGCATAAGGTGCTTTATGGTGTGCTAGGATTTATAATTTAAAATACACAAGTTTATGTTTATAGACTAGCTCTAGAAAGGTACACTCAAGGGGACCAGCAGATGGCATGATGGCTATGTAACTGGACTCCCATGTAGTCAACCGTGCTTCAAGTCCCGGACCCGGTGGCTTAAACTCATGCCAGGTGTATTTGCATGCATGCCCAATATCCCGAGAGGAGAATGGAGAAGGGACTGTGGCGTGACCATCCCCCTTGGGGGGGGGTGATTTCTTGCTCTCTGTCTGTCTCTGTCTTTTTGGCAAGCACACACGCCCTATAGCAAAAACCTCTCAAAAAAAAAAAAAAGTACACTAGAAACTGCATTTCCTTTAGGATTTTTAAGTACACATATAATACTTTTTTAAAGAAAGGTTTTTGGAGCAGGCATGGTGGCCTGCGGGGCGGCGCCGACTGGCGTGGCCTGGAGCTTCAGAGCCGCCAGGGTTCTGCTCCCTGCACCGGTCTCAGTCGCCGGCGGTTCTTGAGTCCTGAGTTTATTCCTCCAAGGGGAAGAACAAATCCTCTGAAATTTCAACTAGAAAGAAAAGATAAGTTAGAAAGGAGAAAAATACTCCATATTCTCGAGTTCTATGTTGGAAGCATACTTCGCGTTACTATAGCCGACCCATATGCCAGTGGAAAAATCAGCCAGTTTTGGGGGATTTGTATCCAGAGATCAGGAAAAGGACTTGGAGCCACCACCCCCAGCCACTGGCACAGTGGTTGGAGCAGCTAGGACCCCCACAGCAGACTGTGCAGTTCAAGTCCCAGAACTGGTGGCTTGGGGAACACTCACACGCACATATGCCCGGTGTGAGTTTAAGCCACCGGGTCCGGAACTTGAACCGCGGTCGACTACATGGGAATCCAGCAACATAGCCATTATGCTAACTGCTAGTCCCCCAGAACAGTGTCATTTTAACAGCACATACCCACCACAGTTGGGTCTCCGATGTTTAAGGGTGTGCTTGGAGGGGTGGGAAAGAAAGAGGCATAAGGTGCTTTATGGTGTGCTAGGATTTATAATTTAAAATACACAAGTTTATGTTTATAGACTAGCTCTAGAAAGGTACACTCAAGGGGACCAGCAGATGGCATGATGGCTATGTAACTGGACTCCCATGTAGTCAACCGTGCTTCAAGTCCCGGACCCGGTGGCTTAAACTCATGCCAGGTGTATTTGCATGCATGCCCAATATCCCGAGAGGAGAATGGAGAAGGGACTGTGGCGTGACCATCCCCCTTGGGGGGGGGTGATTTCTTGCTCTCTGTCTGTCTCTGTCTTTTTGGCAAGCACACACGCCCTATAGCAAAAACCCCTCAAAAAAAAAAAAAAGTACACTAGAAACTGCATTTCCTTTAGGATTTTTAAGTACACATATAATACTTTTTTAAAGAAAGGTTTTTGGAGCAGGCATGGTGGCCTGCGGGGCGGCGCCGACTGGCGTGGCCTGGAGCTTCAGAGCCGCCAGGGTTCTGCTCCCTGCACCGGTCTCAGTCGCCGGCGGTTCTTGAGTCCTGAGTTTATTCCTCCAAGGGGAAGAACAAATCCTCTGAAATTTCAACTAGAAAGAAAAGATAAGTTAGAAAGGAGAAAAATACTCCATATTCTCGAGTTCTATGTTGGAAGCATACTTCGCGTTACTATAGCCGACCCATATGCCAGTGGAAAAATCAGCCAGTTTTGGGGGATTTGTATCCAGAGATCAGGAAAAGGACTTGGAGCCACTTTTACTCTTAGGAATACTATTGAAGGACAAGGTGTTGAGATTTGCTTTGAACTTTATAATCCTCGTATCCAGGAGATCAAAGTGGTCAAACTAGAGAAACGGCTGGATGACGGCTTGCTTATCTACGAGATGCCCTCCCTGAATAGCGCACTTTGGATATGAGCATGAAGCCAGTAGCACAGAAACCCAGCAAAGAAGCTCCTGTCAGTAATCTAAAGGTAAAAATGAAGCCCAAGTCCTGGTCTAAATGCTGGGAACGTCCAAATTTTAATATTTAATATTTAATAATCAGATTCTTCTAAATGCTGGGAACGTCCAAATTTTAATATTAAAGGAATCAGATTCGATCTCTGTTTAACTGAAGAACAAATGAAAAACACTCAAAAGTGAAGTCAGCCATGGCTTGAATTTGACATGATGAGGGAACATGACACTTCAAAAACTGAAGCTGCAATGTGGGATAAAATTGAAGCATCAAAAAAGTCCTGACTGTGAGAACGAATTTGGTTACTTGCAGAGGATGTGTTGACTCTCAGAGAACTTACGTTGAGACCAATTTAATTTCATTTATTGAATTAGTCATTGGTCATTAAATGAACTAAGCACCCATTGTTTCACCAGTATTTAAAAAAATCACACCAGTTTATTCCATAAAGAGAAGTATTACCTACCCCCAAAAAAGAAAGGTTTTTGCCATAGGGTACAGGTACTCACTGGAAACAGAGAGGGAGAGAGAAATCACCTCACCTCAGTCCCTTCTCCATTTTCATCTCAGGACTTTGGGCCCATATACATGCCCGGAGCGTTTTTCAGTCCACTGAGTCCGGGCCCCATAAATAGCACACTTTAAAAAGCTAAGCCTGGGTCTGCCAGAGGTTAAAGAGGCTGGATTCCACATGGCCTACTGCACGGTTTAAATCCTAGACCAGGTAGCTTGAGACATGCCAGGCATATGTGCCTATGTGGCTAAAATCCCAAAACTAGGGGCAAATGGAGAAGTGATTGCTGCACGACCATGCCCACAGGTGTGGAGAGGGTGCGAGGGGGTACTCTCACTTTCTCTCTCTTCTCTCTCTCCCCAGCAAGTGAATATGCCCTCTGGCAAAATTTGAAAAACTTAAATAGAAAGTGCTAATCCCAGGGTTGGGCAGTGGCACAGCAGTGAAATAAGACGTTCTGTAAAGTAGTGCCTGGGTCTCATCCAAACACACAGAATATGCAAATGCCCATGATCCAGGGCTGGCTGAAGGCTAAAGACAGATCATGGCATCAGACCCCCCTACTGGGGAGTCCTATCTCTCTCATTCATGAAACTTTAAAAAAATAAAAATTTTAGGGTAGTTCAAGTCTTTGCCCCGACAGCTTGAGGAACATGACTATGCATATATGCCCACAGCCCTGATGAGATCGACAAATGGAGGAGAAGGGACTGCAGCATGGCCATGCCCCACTAGGGATGCTTTCTCCCCACCTCTCTCCCTGGCAGTGTTGGTTCACTCTGACAATTATGGCAGACTGGGGTTGGAGTCCTGGACTTAGAGGCTTGCTTTCTCTCTCTCTTTCTCTCTCTCTCTCTCTCTGGGAAACACACAAACCCTATACCAAGTTTTAAAGATAATAATACAATTAATAAGTCTTTAAAATTAAAAAAATAATAAAATTAAATAATTCTTTAAAATAAATAGATTTGAATCAACAATCAGAAACATGGGATCTGACTCCCTTAACCACTACAATACAGGGCTCGCTCCCCCCCAAAAAATCAACTTTTTTAAACAATTTTAATTTAATTTTAGAGACTTTTGCTATAGGGCATGCAGACTTGCCAGAGACAGGG
>NW_006159840.1:634259-666713 GCF_000334495.1 Tupaia belangeri chinensis | reverse complement strand
CAGGGAAAGATAAAGTTCAGAAACCACCCCACAGGGGGAACGGCCATGCCGCAATCCCTTCATTCTCATTTCGGGCTCTTAAGGATGCTCAGGCACGCACCCAGCATGAGATTCAAGTCTCCAGGTCCAGGACTGGAATTACTGGAACTACAATGAACCACATGGGAGTCATAACCACTGCGCCACCTGCTGGCAGCCAAAATATCAGCCTTTTAAACCAAGAGTTGACAAGCTTTTTCTGTTTTTCTTTCTTTTTTAAAACAATTATTTTATTTCACTTTATTTACTTATGTATTTTCATTTGGCCAGAGAGGGACAGAGTGAAAGCTCAGCTACACAGTAAATATTTGAGACTTTGTAAGTCATACTGCTCAACTCAGCCATTCTACTGCTACAATAGTCATAAAGATGATGGTTAGGTTCCAAAAAAACTGTCTATGTGAACAATGAAATATGAGTTTCATATCATTTTCACATGTCACAAAATATTTTTTCTAACCTTTAAAAAAATTAATAAATAAAATGTAGGGCCAGTAGGTGGCATGCTGGTTAAAAGTGCTGGGTTTCTACATGGCTGACCGCAGTTCGAGTGCTGGACCTGGCAGCTTGCTTTCTCGCTTTTCCTCTCTCTCTCTCTCTCTCTGGTCAAATTAAAAAATAGTAAAAAATGGGGGACCAGCAGGTGGCATGGTGGTTAAAGGCACTGAACTCCTACATGGCTGACTGTGGTTCAAGACTCAGACCTGGCGGCTTGCTTTCTCACTTTCCCTCTTGCTCTCTCTCTCTCTGGTTAAATTAATAATAATAATAATAAAATAAAAATTAAATAAATAATTCTTTTTTTAAAAAGAAGAAAAATAGTAACAAATTGAATTAAATAAATATAAACGATTCTTTTCAAAAATGTCAAAATGTTTTGGCTCACAACCCAACTGTTTTCCATGGATCATAATTAGCTGACTCTCATCACAAACGATTTGTCCAATGAAAGGGAAAGACTAATTATCTCTAGAATTTCCAAAATTCTTGGTTACATTGTAAGTAGGGCAGACAGAAAAAAAAGGGGGGGATAGATCTCTAGTCACTTAAATACTCCAAATATAATGAGAAAATAATAGGGTGAGTGCGTCAGAAGACTAACTTATAGACTTAAGATTAGATTATTTCCAATAATGAACTGCCTGGCCAGCTTGTGGCCTGGTGGTCAAGGCAGCTGGATCCTGTGGCCAGCTGAACTGCACGGTTCAAGTCCTAGAACCAGTGACTTGTGAAACATGCCATGTACATATTCATGTGTGTCCAAAATCCCAGAGGTAAGGAGAAATGGAGAAGGGACTACAGTGCCATAATGCCCCATGGAGGGGTGGGGAGATGCTTTCTCGCTTTCCTTCTTTCTCTCTCTGGCAAGTGCATGTACCCTCTAGCAAATTAAAAAAAAAAAAAAAAAAGACAACAGGGAACCTGTTGATGATGTAATCGTTATGTCACTGGACTCCCATGTAGTCGACTGCAGTTTCAGTCCCAGACCCAGTGACTTGAAACCCAGTGGCTTAAACCTCACACCGGACACATGTGCAGGCATGCCCAAGATCCCAAACAAGAATGGAGAAGAGATTGTGGCGTGACCCTCCACTCTAGGGGGTGATTTCTTGCTTTCTGTCTTCCTGTCTCACTGTCTCTCGAGTCAGGTTACTCGCCCTACAGAAAAAAAACTCTTAAAGACACATACACACACACACACACACCTGAACTGCCTACTCCCTAAACAAAAATGTATCACAGCAACTGTAACATTACTATTCCTATTCCATCTTTCACTTCAAAACTATTAAGACTTTGGTGTCAGAGATGACCTTAGTTTACTGTTCTCTCCTATATCTGGCACAATATCAACAAATGATATGTTTGTTGAATAAGTGACTATATTACACAGATATGACTCCTAAACTGCTTTTATAAGCCTTATATACTCCTTTTAAAAAATTCCATTTTGGGACCAGCAGTTGGCGTAATGGCTATGTCACTGGACTCCCATGCAGCTGACCACGGTTTAAGTCCTGGACCCGGTGCGCGTGTGCGTGCGTGCACAAGATCCCAAGAAGAGAATGGAGGAGAAGGGATTGCAGCGTGGCCATACCCCCTGGGGGGGGTGATTTCTCGCTTTCTCTCTCTCTGTCTCTTTCTGGCAAGTGCACATGCCCTATAGCAAAAATCTCTCCAAAAAAAAAAACTCCATCTTAACAAATCCTCACCAAGCAAGTGAGCATGCTACTATCTCCTACGTGTAACAGGACAGTGGCAATAATATAGTATCCTGGCTCTGAGGTCAAATAAAATGTATTTAAATATTAGCTATGTCTCCCTAGGCCTCATTTCCCTATTCCTACAAAATGGGTGACATTACTGTGTCTGCTTCATAAAAGATATATTTTTTAAGCTTGCTACAAGGTACGTATGTGTGCAGGGTGGGGAGGTGGTTGGTCGTGCAGGGGATGAGAAATCATACACACACACCCCCCACGCTCCCTGGCAATACCACCAGCTAGCCAACTGCAACCCATTCTCCTCTAGGGATTTTAGAGGCAGCGCGTACACTTGTCTAGCATGTTCTTCAAACCACTGCGTCTAGCATTCCAACTGCACAGACAGCAATGTAGTATCCAATTGCCTTAACCGCCAGACCACCTGCTGGCCTCATAAAACAGTTTTAAGGATTAAATTAAAAAACATAGACAAAGCAACTGGCATAGTTCCTGGCAAATAGAAAGTTCAATAAACAGCCATCTTTATAACAAAGCATATCATGTCTGTAATACATTCCTAATTGGTCTTCCTTTTATTCCTGCTCTCTTAAGAATTTATTTTTTAAGAAAATTATTTCCTCTAAAGAAGCCAGATTGATCTTTAAAAACCAGATTGTTCAGATTCCTCCCAGTTTCCTGCAGTGAAGACAGTCTAAAGTGCTCACCTGGACATACAAAGCTAATGAACTACCTCCTCTGCAGCCCTCCACCTTCGTCCCACCCATGCACCCCTTTGCCCACGGGGCTCCAGGTACACGCCGTGTGTTCTTCAAGCACGCCAAGCTCATTCACACCCTAGCTGTCTCCTTTGCTAGGAGTGCTCTTTCTGTCTTCCAGATCGTCAACTTTTTAAATGCCACCACCTCAGGGAGGTCTTAGGCAGCCAGTCCCCTACTCCGACATTAACTTCTTTATGTTTGTCCACCACACCTATTTATTGTTTGTCCAGCCCCTCCGTCGACCCCGCGGCGCGCTCTGTCGTCAGCCGCAGGAAGACCTAATTACCTGTGCCAGAACTCACGCGAGGGCCACACGGTCGCCCAACCCCGCTCTTTCCGGGCTACGCCTAAAAGCTCCAGATTTCGGGGGTTCCGGTTGGTGAACTCCGAGGCAACAGCTTCATTTTCCAGAGGATCCACTTCAGGCTTCACCGCCGGCTTAGAGGTGCTCGAGAGCGCCGCAAACCCCCTTTCTAAGAAATGGAAACGACCACACGGATCTTAAGAAATGGCTGAAACGGACAGAACAGGAAGGTGTTCTAACCTGGATCCCCACCACTCCCCCAATCTCAGGTCCTGGAAGGAGGGCGACTGTGTCTGGCCACAGGTGCAGCCCTAACGAGCTAAAGGGGCCTTCGCCTACTGCTGTCACCAGCGCACCCTAAGCTGCTCACTTCTCGTCCCGCTTCGTTTCCTTCCGACGGAGTTAACTGTAACACAGAACTCACATATTCCCATTTACACTGCGGGCCATGTGGAGTAAGCTGAGAGGAGAGGGGCAAGTTTATTTACCCGGGTTCCTGCAAACCAGTAACTCCCAAAACCGCGAGCGAAGCGCCATCGCTGAAAGGATTTCGGACAATGCCTCGGAAAACCTTCGCCACCTCCCCCTCACGCGCGGCTCCGCGGCTCACTGGCCGCAGCCATGTTAACTCAGGGAAAAGTCACAGGACCAAGTGTGCGAACCCTCCACGCGAGACACGCCCCCCAGGAGCTAACAAACTTCTTGCCGCTAAGTGGCCGGCCGGGCAATCTGTTACGCCCACTCCACCAATCATCGCATACGTAGGGGCGCACGCACTCCGGCCGACCAACCACCTCACAGCAGCGCCCTGGGGAGGGGGGGTTAGGCGGGCCAGCGTGAGTTTCCGGCAGCAGTTAATGCGCAGGTCCGCGCCCATGCTTCACGTTACTGTGTGCGGGCATTTCTACTCGCCACGCTGGGTCTGAGCTATGTCGGGTCTACCCACACGCCGGGTGGACACTGGGAGGTATTGGGGCACAGCAAAGTGCACGGCACGGTGCTCATGAAGGATGGTTGTCTTCGTAGTCAACCTGTCAATTTCCCTTGTGGCCCACGGAGAAACCTTGCCCCATCCCACCCAGGACCGGTTCCCGGAGCTTATACGCGAGCCTTGGGTCAAAGCCCGACCGATTCGCCTCACGATCCCCAAGCAAGAACTTGAAGACAGGAAGAGAGTTTAATATTCATCCCCAAGACTCAGAGCCCCGTGCTACCTTGGAATTGGGCACCTAAGCCACACCCAGACTGTAAACTCCGCCCGGCCAACCACCCTAGAAAGCACTAGAATTTCCAAATGCGCATGCGCAACCTTGCTGGGAGCCAAAGTTCCGCGGAGCACCTGCTTCTGTCAACGCTCCCAGACCGTCACTTCCGTTTCCCACTCTCGCGCCCTTCTCATTCACTCTGTAATTGGGCAAAAATAGTAATCCGTCCGGTTTAACTTCCGGTGCGTTCACACTTCCCTCCGCCCTTTTTTTTACCCGCCATGCTTCGCGGGCGGGCAAGGGGCGCGGGCGGGGCGGTCCTACCCGGCAACCTTCGCGGCGTCGCTCGGGCTCGCTCCACGCCGTCGCCGCCGCTGTAGTGGCCGCCTCCCGGCCTAGCGGTCGAGGTTCTGGTTTCCCGCGGTGTGAGTGATACTCGACGTGTATCCTGCCTTGAAGATGGAAGGGCCTTTGTCCGTGTTCGGGGACCGCAGCACTGGCGAGGCGATCCGCTCCCAGAACGGTAAGGGCGGGCGAGGCCTGGGGCGCACACCCGGAGGCCCCCTTCCCTTTTTACGCAGAAAGGGCCTCCGGGGGTCACCCTGTGACCACCCCCGGCGCCCCGGCCCGCCAGCCGTTCTCTCCACGCTGGGCGGGGCAGCAGGGCAGCGCCCCCTCTCTGTAGGGGAAGAAATCGTGAGAGCTGCACTGGGTGGGTGTGGATGTCCAGGCCGGGTACTGGAAAGCCGCTCCCGGGCCTGAAAAGCGAGCCCTCTGCGCCGACACGTGCGGGCCACGCCTCACATCCCTTTTATTCTGTCTCAGCTCGGGCGTCGTTTCAGGACCATTAGCCGGAAGAGATTAGGTTCAATTGCTCATTTTTACAGATGAGTAAATGGCCATGGAATATAGCTGACTTGTCTACTGCACACCTTTGCTAGCCTCAGCTGCCCAGTGCTCCACCTCGACCGCTTCTTAGAGTGTAACTATTTGCGAAATGTCCGTTTGGATGTCCTTGTAAACAACACTAAAAGCGTATTTATCCTAGTTAACAATGTGAATTGGTAAAACATTAGTCATTAAGCCTCCTTCGAGAGCATAACTAGGGCAGATTTGTAGATTTGGTAAAATCTGGTGCTCATAGTATTTTCTTTTCTTTTTCCCATTGATTGATTACAGTTATGGCTGCAGCTTCTATTGCCAATATTGTAAAAAGTTCTCTTGGTCCAGTTGGCTTGGATAAAATGTTGGTGGATGATATTGGTGTAAGTATATACTTAACGGTTTCTAACTTTGGTTGTCTTAAAGCATGAAAGATCTTAGGTATCTAAAGTTCTTTTATCGGAATCATGGTGTGGAAGGTGTACTGAAGGTGCATACATAACAGCAGGGCTGTGTTCGTGACTTCTGTTCTCATTTCCTCGTGCGCATTTCATAGGATGTAACCATTACTAATGATGGTGCTACCATCCTGAAGCTACTGGAGGTAGAACATCCTGCTGCAAAAGTTCTTTGTGAGCTGGCTGACCTGCAAGACAAAGAAGTTGGAGATGGAACCACGTCTGTAGTGAGTAGTCATTAAGTTTTCTCAAGCAGCAAAATTTGAAAGTTGATGTTATAGCTAGTTTGTGCCACTTGAAAAGGAAACTTGAGATAATACGGTCCTGTTGAAGTGTAAAGCTTTGCTTCCTCCTCTCATCACCTAAGACTTGGGGATTTCAAGTTTTTGGAGGAGAAAATGTTACTTTTTTTCTCCCTAGAGGGCGCTTGTGCTGCTAGAGAGAGAACAAGAGGCAAAAGCACTTACTATGGGGGCTGGTTACACAGCGGTTCCTTCTTCATCTCTCCCTCCTTTCAGGAGTTTGGGCACACAAGCCCAGAGTATTTCTCAAGCCAAAGCCACTGGCTCTGGGGCTCTAACCCCAGGGTTGGCCATGTGGAATCTGGCTACCCTAACCAAAAGGCTACGGATCCAGCCCTGTTACTTGATTTTTTTTTTTTAAATAATAATTTTATTTTCAATTTTGACCAGAGAGGGACAGAGTGAGAGAGAGAGGGAAGGAAAGTGAAAAAGAAAGCCACCAAGTCTGGGATTGGAACCATGAAAGGTCATGTGGGAGTCCAGCATCCTTAACCACTAGCCCCTATTACTTGATGTATTAAAAACTAAGTATTTTCCTATTTAAAATGTTGTCAGGCAAATTCAGGGATTCAAAATGGGAATGCGTGAGAAGGTAATTTCCCGTGATACAACATGTGACCTGTCAGAGTTAATAGCATAAACTCCATTGATGGTTCAGTACTCTGGTGTAGTAGAAACACTGTTGTTTGGTGAGATGTTGATTTTACTAAGAAATAGTGTTTGGGTTTTATTTTTGGTTTTTTCTTTTTTTTGGAGAAGTTTTTGCTATAGGGCGCGTGTGCTCACCAGAAAGGCAGAGAGAAACAGAGAGACAGAAAGTAAGAAATCACCCCCCAGGGGGGATGGCCACACCGCAATCCCTTCTCCTCCATTCTCCTCTCGGGATCTTGGGCACGTACGCACACGCGCCCGGCGTGAGTTTTAAGCCCCCATGTCCAGGACGCGAACCGCAGTCGACTACGTGGGAGTCCAGCAACATAGCCATTACACTAACTGCTGGTTCCCTTATTTTTGGTTTTTTGACAGAGAAATTTGCTAAAGGGCATGTGTGTTCGCGGGAGAGACATAGAGATTTCACAGGTTTTGTTTTTTTAAGAGAGCAATTTTTTTGTTTTTGCTTCCGTGGGCTTTGTGTTGGCCAGAGAGAGGTGGAGAGGGATATGATCACACTACAGTCTGGTCTTCATTTCTCTAACCTGTCAGAATTCGGGGCACATGTGCAGCACAGCCAGCGTGTTTGTGCAGCTGCCAGAGGAGGGACTTAAACCATGGTTAACCATGTAGGATCCAGACTCCCTTAACCTCCAGGCTGAAGGGCTGGCCCAAGAAACAGTTTCTAGGTTGATGTATTTCTAGATTAAACTTCAGCCATGGAAGAATAGCCTCTGCCACCTCTAAAATGTGAAAATGTTTGTCTGGGTGACTTGCTTATGGTATTGTGACTTAGGTAAGTATTCTGTTTTCCTTCATTGAGACACGTTTCATAGAGTTCCTTACAGGATGATTTCTTAGGTAAACCAAACAATTCTAAAAGATATAAATTGTTTGATATTTAGGGTCTCAATTTAGCGTCTGTTGAGCACTTAATCTCAAGGGGGTAGATATGTCATCAGCTGCTTTTTATTCTAGTTTCTTAGAATATTTTTCTGTCTCCTGTCTGGTTTGAGCCATTTGTGCACAGAAAATGTACAGTTCTCTTTTGGGGGGTTTCTGATAACTAGTTCATTTCTCTACCATCCCTGTTTCAGTTAGTAATACTTGACCTTTTGAGTGGTGCGTTTGCTTTGGCATTGCACATGTTGAAAATCAGACTTATCCAAGAATAATGGATGTTTTTCTCAACAGGTTATTATTGCAGCAGAACTTCTAAAAAATGCAGATGAACTGGTCAAACAGAAAATCCATCCTACGTCAGTTATTAGTGGCTATCGACTCGCTTGCAAGTAAGATGGTTCTGCATTCAGAGATATTTTGTCTATTCCCTTCATGTTTAAGGACTAAAGTTTAATTTGAGAAAGCTATGTTTTCTCTGTGTTTGAAGAACTAGTCAGTATGTTACCTTCCCGTTTGACTACCACATTTTCTCCTTGTAATAGATTTTAGTGGCTATGCTTACGGGATAGATTAAAATCGCCATGATCTGAAGAGGGAGGGTTTTTGGTGTCCTCCTCCTATATGAAATGGCTGAACAGAACATGGTTGTCTATGATACTTTGACACTGTGCAAAATGTGATAAATCCGAAATGTTCAAGTTGTAAGTTTACGTATTTTTCACCCCCACACGTTATACAGGGAAGCAGTACGTTATATCAGTGAAAACCTGATTATTAACACAGATGAACTTGGAAGAGATTGCCTGATCAATGCTGCTAAGACATCGATGTCTTCTAAAATCATTGGAATGTATCCTTGCGATAGTCCAATAAAATATCAATTTATAAAAGTTAATATTGACTAGAGAACTGGAAGTTCCTTTACCCTTGATACTCTTTTTCTAAAGAATTTATTTACTTATTTATTTATTTTAATTTGACCAGAGAGGGACAGAGAGAGAGAAAGTGAGAAAGCAAGCCGCCAGGCCCGGGACTCAAACCGGGCCATGTGGGGGTCTAGCGCCCTTAACCACCACGCCACCTGCTAGCTCCTAATTTTATTTATATTTTTATTTTTTTATTTGAGCAGAGAGGGACGGAGTGAGCTAGAGAGAGAGAGAGAGAGAGAGAGAGAGAGAGAGAGAGAAAGTGAGAAAGTAAGCAGCCAGTAGGTCTGGGAGTTGAACCACTGTTGACCATGTGATAGTCTAGTGCTTTTAACCACCATGCCACCTGCCGGACCTAAATACCTTTGATTTTCAAAGTGTGCCTTGTTTTCATTCCAGATCTGTTATCCTTAACTATTGGTTTTAGAAATGGTGACTTCTTCGCCAATATGGTAGTAGATGCTGTGCTTGCTGTTAAATATACAGATATAAGAGGCCAGCCTCGCTATCCAGTCAATTCTGTTAATATTCTAAAAGCCCACGGGAGAAGTCAGACGGAGAGTATGCTGATCAATGGCTATGCACTCAACTGTGTGGTGGGGTCTCAGGGTAAGGTTCAGAATGAGATTACTACAAGGGAACGCTAACTTCTTGAAGGCTATACATAGCACATTGTTATGTAACTGAGGGATTTGAAGCTATTAAGATGAATGTTAATTAAAAGAAACAATGTGCTTTAATGCCATTAAGTTTTTCAAGGTTAAAATTTAACAGGTTACTATGTAAATTCAGTAACAATTTATTATGCTGTTAAGGACAAGTGTATTTTGAAAATTGTGCCATGGTTATTCCAAAAGACTTTAATAATGTGTTCACTTGTAGGCATGCCCAAGAGAATAGTTAATGCAAAAATTGCTTGCCTCGACTTCAGCCTGCAGAAAACGAAAATGAAGCTTGGTGTACAGGTGGTTATTACAGACCCTGAAAAATTAGACCAAATTAGACAGAGGTATGTTGAAAGGGCGTATTTGGCTTTTGAAATGGTTATTCATACAGTACCTTTGTGTTGGGCCAAAAGAAAATAAACTTAAAAGAATGAGTTTTATCTATAGTTTAACAGCAAGTTATCAGAACCATTTAATAGGCAGCAAAGTGTGTTTACAGAACTGGAGTTTTAAAGTGTGAGTGTCTTGGAGGACAAGTCAGACTAGTTCATCAAAACTTCCTCCAAAATCAGTAAGCGTGGTGTTTCAAGGGGCACCTGGTGGTGACGTAACTTATGTAAAAATGGGTCTTCTGGAATTTTTGCTCTCTGAATATAGTGGCCATGACTGTCAGGACGCTGGTCCCGCACAGAAGCAGTAGAGCGGAGCGCTCAGTGGCGTGGCACAGTATTGATGTGTGCTGCGTGCCAGGGCTCCAGGTGGTGCTGGTGATTGATTAGCACCTGGAGTTGCAAACTTGGAGTTTGGCTGCCTCCTACCAGCATTAACTCACACTTTTTTTGAGAGGTTTTTCCTACAGGGCGCGTATGCTCACCAGAAAGACAGAGAGAGACAGATAGAAAGGAAGAAATCACCCCCCAGGGGGAATGGCCACACTGCAGTCCTTTCTCCTCCATTCCCCTCTCGGGATCTTAGGCACGCACGCACATGCGCCCGGTGTGAGGTTAAGCCACCGGTTCCAGGATGCGAACCGCAGTCGACTATAGGGGAGTCCAGCGACTTAGCCATTACGCTAACTGCTGGTCCCTTTTTCTTTTTAATAGTAGTTTGAAAGGAACAGTAGCTACGTCATATCCACAGGAAACATTTACCAAGAGATCTTACTTGCACCTGTATTCATTCTCTTTCCTGATTTTAACAAACTGGTTTCTCTTCAGTCAGAGGCCAGTCCCTCTGCCTGTAGTATTCTGGGGTCAGTTGCCATCTGCCTTAGAGCTTTGTTTCATTGATAATGTTTCCTCAGCTTCGACTAATTCTCTTCTTTTCTAAATTCCACTTCCAGCTTTCTTATTCTTAAATGAAAACCTCTTAAGGGCCAGCCAATGGCATGATAGTTAAAATGATTAGCCCCTACATGGTTGGCTATGTGGTTTGAGTCCCAGAGCCAGCAGCTTGAAAAACATGCTGGACACGTGTGTGCATGCCCAAATCCCAGGGGGAGAATGGAGAAACAAGGATTCTATCTCTGGCAAGAGCACACACTTGTAGCCCCCCCCCACCCCACCCCCCCAAAAAAAAGGTGATCACACATAGTAGAGGTTTTCAAGAAGTTAATGTATATTTAAAAACTATGCATGGATTTCTTCATTTTTCTTTTTCCTTTTTGAATTGCCAAAGGGTGAGTACACTGGGGCAGAAAGACATCTCCTAGGTGCGTGTTTACGCCACATTCTTTTCTCCATTTCTCCGTCCTGTTGACTCTGGGGCACACACCCAGCGTGTCTTTCCCCCACCAAGGCTGGCGTTCCAACCATGTAGACCATGTGGGATCCGGCTCCCTTAACTACTAAGCTGTTAGGTGAAGCCCTCAAGGTTTGTTGACACCCAAATGAACTCATATTTTAATTCCATTTTTACATGAATATTTGAAGTACCATCAGACCACTCCGGTTACTCCCCGTCCTCCTCCATCTCTTTCGCTAGGTCTTGCTAGTGATTTACATAAAAATGTCTTCTTTACAGTCCTGTTTACCAATGGAGCACCTCTTGTAAAATTAAGTAGCCATTTTTATCCTTCTTACTTGACCTTTAGCTTATTGCTTAATGGGAGTGTTGGGGCTAAAATCTGTGTAATTACTTCGTTTTTCTTTGCGTGGGCGACCATCTCACAATACCTTCCCCAGGACGGGCCAGTGTTCCATGACTTCAGATATCATATTCATGCTAGAGACATGTAAGTCTCTTCCTCTGAGCTGCATGCACACACCTGCCTAACTGAATGCTCCTTAAGCACCCAAAGGTCAGTATGTTAAAAACTGAATTCACGATGATACCCCCATCCACTCTTCATCAGTTTAGTGATGGGACAGGAACTGCCGTGTGCGCAGAAAGCGCGCGCGCTCTCTTTTTTTTTTTTTTTTTTAAGAATTATTTACTTCATTTTATTCATTCATTTATTTTTAATGTGACCAGAGAGAAGTGAGAAGGCAAGCCACCAGGTCTAGGACTCAAAAAGTTGCCAGCCATGTGGAAGTGTCCAGCGCCCTTAACCACCGTGCCACCTGCTGTGCTGGTCCCGATAGGAAATGTTTCTTTTTTCTTTTTTGGAAAGGTTTTTGCTATAGGGTGTATGCACTCCCCCAAAAAAGAGGCAAAGAGCGAGAAATCTCCCACCCAGGGGGAGGTGGCCACACCACAATCCCTTCTCGTCTCTTCTTGGGATGTTGGGCATGCACGTACACATGCCCAGCATGAGTTTAAGCCACTGGTTCTGGGACTCAAACCACAGTCAACTACATGGGAGTCCAGCAACAAAGCCATTAAGCCAACTGCTGGTCCCTTGATAGGAAATATTTTTAACTCCTATTTTTTACTTAATGTCCTTTCTCCTCTTGATTTGTCACTGAGACCGTTTGATTATTATCTCTAAACAAAAGTCACCCACTTTCCATTTCTTTGCTCAGACTATTGGAGAAGCACCCAAGCTAGTCAGTCTCAGAACTGACTTGGGCTTCTAGGGCTTCCTGCTTCTGTGTGTCTGTGTGTCCGTGTCCGTGTCCGTGTCTGTGTCTGTGTCTGTCTGGATTATCAGTGCTGTGGGGGAGATGGTGATTTTTTTTTTTTTTAGAGAGGTTTTTGCTTTAGGGTGTATGTGCTCGCCAGAGAGACAGAAAGTGAGAAACCACCCTTTGGGGGGATGGCCACACTGCAGTTCCTTATCCTCCTGGGATCTTGGGCGCACACGCGCCCAGCATGAGTTTAAGCCACCGGGTCCAGGACTTGAATGGCAGTCGACTACATGGGAGTTCAGCAACATAGCCATTACACTAACTGCTGGTCCCAAGACAGTGATTTCTTTAGGACAGTATCTAGCACACTGTACTTGTTTCAGTAGCTGGGTTTAAGGATTTTTCTTTTTTAAGTGGTTTTTGCTCTAGGGCGCGTGCGCTTGCCAGAAAGAGTGACAGACAGAAAGCGAGAAATCATCCCCGGGGGTGGGTGGCACACCACAGTCTCTTCTTCATTCTCCTCTCGGGATCTTGGGCACACACACCCAGTGTGAGTTTAAGCCGCCAGGATAGACGAGTACACCCCCATCCCCTCTTCATCAGTTTAGTGAGGGGTCAGGAACTGCCGTGTGCGCAGAAAGCGCGCGCGCTCTCTTTTTTTTTTTTTTTTTTTAAGAATTATTTACTTCATTTTATTCATTCATTTATTTTTAATGTGACCAGAGAGAAGTGAGAAGGCAAGCCACCAGGTCTAGGACTCAAAAAGTTGCCAGCCATGTGGAAGTGTCCAGCGCCCTTAACCACCGTGCCACCTGCTGTGCTGGTCCCGATAGGAAATGTTTCTTTTTTCTTTTTTGGAAAGGTTTTTGCTATAGGGTGTATGCACTCCCCCAAAAAAGAGGCAAAGAGCGAGAAATCTCCCACCCAGGGGGAGGTGGCCACACCACAATCCCTTCTCGTCTCTTCTTGGGATGTTGGGCATGCACGTACACATGCCCAGCATGAGTTTAAGCCACTGGTTCTGGGACTCAAACCACAGTCAACTACATGGGAGTCCAGCAACAAAGCCATTAAGCCAACTGCTGGTCCCTTGATAGGAAATATTTTTAACTCCTATTTTTTACTTAATGTCCTTTCTCCTCTTGATTTGTCACTGAGACCGTTTGATTATTATCTCTAAACAAAAGTCACCCACTTTCCATTTCTTTGCTCAGACTATTGGAGAAGCACCCAAGCTAGTCAGTCTCAGAACTGACTTGGGCTTCTAGGGCTTCCTGCTTCTGTGTGTCTGTGTGTCCGTGTCCGTGTCCGTGTCTGTGTCTGTGTCTGTCTGGATTATCAGTGCTGTGGGGGAGATGGTGATTTTTTTTTTTTTTTAGAGAGGTTTTTGCTTTAGGGTGTATGTGCTCGCCAGAGAGACAGAAAGTGAGAAACCACCCTTTGGGGGGATGGCCACACTGCAGTTCCTTATCCTCCTGGGATCTTGGGCGCACACGCGCCCAGCATGAGTTTAAGCCACCGGGTCCAGGACTTGAATGGCAGTCGACTACATGGGAGTTCAGCAACATAGCCATTACACTAACTGCTGGTCCCAAGACAGTGATTTCTTTAGGACAGTATCTAGCACACTGTACTTGTTTCAGTAGCTGGGTTTAAGGATTTTTCTTTTTTAAGTGGTTTTTGCTCTAGGGCGCGTGCGCTTGCCAGAAAGAGTGACAGACAGAAAGCGAGAAATCATCCCCGGGGGTGGGTGGCACACCACAGTCTCTTCTTCATTCTCCTCTCGGGATCTTGGGCACACACACCCAGTGTGAGTTTAAGCCGCCAGGTCCGGGACTTGAACCACGATTGACCATATGACAGTCCAGATACCCATTACGCCAACTGCTGGTCCCATAGGATGATTTTTATCTTACTTACAAAATTCTTTGAATAATCTCATGTATCCACATACCTTCATCTACCATTTTCCCCCATAGTTTGCTCTTAATTTCTGTGCTATGTCTGACTGCCTTTTGGCAGCTTTCCCTTCAACCTCCCTCAACCTGAACTCCGACTTCCCATCTGAGCCCAGCCTGTTGGCACTTATTTTACTCCAGGAGCCAGTGGCTGCACCTCCCAGTTACCCACGCCATAAACTTACACTTCTCTGTTTAGGCCATCTGTTCTCAGCAGCCATACTCCTGTATTTCTAGCTCCTGTTGCCTTGCTTTCAGTCATCCGTCTTTCCAGTGTACTTTCTACGATGATATCAGGAGATCTTTTTGAAAGCACAGGATTGGTCATACTGATCTCTTAAACTACCAAGCTTTGGGGCAACCAGGTTGTATGGTGGTTAGGGCAGCTGGATCCTTCGTGGCCAACTGTGCAATTGGGTTCCAGACCTGGCAGCTTGAAAAACACACCAGGCACATGTGCACATCTGTCCAAAATCTCAAGAGGGGATTGGAAAAGGGATTGCAGTGTGGCCAGGGATGCTTTCTCACTGCTTCCCTCCTCCTAAGCTGCATTATGTGTTTGTGCCTATAATCTCTGCATACGGCCTTAGTGATAGTTGCCCACGAGAGAGATTGTTCAAACCTTTGCCATCTAGATCCTTGAGGACAGCCCTGGTTTTTCTTTCTAACAGTTCTTGATTAGGAGCTCAAATTGGAATTGGGGAGTGTTGAGTGGTCATTTTTAATTTCTTTACATTTTCTATAAATGGAAACTAATTTAAATTCCTGGCCATAGGTGGGGAAAAAATTAATCTACACTTTTATGAAAAATACCCAATGGAAGTTAGAACTATATTACAGAGGGTGACTTTGGGTTACTTAAATATTTTTTCTGTAGAGAATCTGATATCACCAAGGAAAGAATTCAGAAGATTCTGGCAACTGGTGCCAACGTTATTCTGACCACAGGTGGAATTGACGACATGTGTCTGAAGTACTTTGTGGAAGCTGGCGCCATGGCGGTTAGGAGAGTTTTGAAAAGGGACCTTAAGCGCATTGCTAAAGCATCAGGAGGTAGGTCTTCTGCCACATCTCCGCTGAAGTATGTCATGTTAGCGTACACGGCCATGTCGGGGTCTTTCCACGTTGGAATATTGACACTAGGCAGCGTCAGAAACATGTTTACTCCCTTATGCTTATGTTTTATTTGCTTAAGTATTACAATACAGGGACCAGCAGATGGGGTAATGGTTGTGTTGCTGGACTCCCCCGTAGTCCACCACGGTTCAGGATCTTCGACCCAGTGGCTTAAAACTCACGCCAGGCATGTGTGCTCAAAATCCCAAGAGAAGAATGGAGAAAGGATTGCAGAGTGGCCATCCCCCCAGGGGTGATTTCTTGCTTTGTCTCTGTTTCTGTTTCTCTGGTGAGCACATGCACCCTATAGCAAAAATCTCTCTTTAAAAATTTATACACACAAAATAACACTCATGCAATTGGAAAAGTTCCTTAACTGAGTTTTGTTAACTTCAAAAATAACAAAGCCTCCTTTTTTCTTTTTTTGGGGGGGAGGGAGAGATTTTTGCTATAGGGCGCATGCGCTCGCCAGAAAGAGAGACAGAAAGTGAGAAATCACCCCCAGGGGTTTTGGGTACGCACGCATGCACACCCGGCATGAGTTTAAGCCACCAGATCTGGGACTCGAACCCTAATTGACTACATGGGAGTCCAGTGACATAGCCATTATGTCATCTGCTGGTCCCCAAAGTCCCATTTTTTAAATATAGTTATTTAACTTTAATTTGAAGAGTGGGAGACAGAGTTAGGGGAGGGAGGTGTGAGAAAGCAAGTTGCCAGGTCCAGGACTCAAACCACAGTCGGCCGTGTGGGAGTCCAGCATCCTTAACCACTGTGCCACCTATTGACCCCAACTAAGCTCCATCTTTTGAATAAAAGGACAGTTGCCTATCCTCTGTTAGCCTGAAACTTGTATTCTTATACATCATATCCACAAGTGTTTCTGAATCTAAGGCAGGATATTTAAATCATGATGGATGGATAGCCTTACAGATCTTTATAACTCTTGGCAGCAACTATCCTGTCAACCCTGGCCAATCTGGAAGGTGAAGAGACCTTTGAGGCTGCGATGTTGGGACAAGCCGAGGAGGTGGTACAGGAGCGGATCTGTGACGATGAACTGATCCTGATTAAAAAGTAAGAGCTATGTTTTAAATTGTACAGCTGCATGGATTTTGTTGAGTAAAAGCCTACTTCCTTCCCATTTATTTGCTGCTATTGTCTTTCAGTGATATGAGCAGTTATACGCATGGGATAAAATAATGGTGCACCATTGTAAATTGAGATGAGCTGATTACCCATTTCATCTCTTCGTCATGGTCTACACATTGCTTTTGTACAATGTCTAAATACCCTTTTTAAGCAGGATTAAAACAAGGATGTTTGCAGTGAATACTGTTTTTAAGAATTTTCCTTTTTGTTTTTAATAGCACTAAGGCCCGTACATCTGCATCAATTATCTTACGTGGAGCAAATGATTTCATGTGCGATGAGATGGAGCGTTCTCTGCATGATGCTCTCTGTGTGGTGAAGAGAGTTTTGGAGTCAAAATCTGTGGTTCCTGGTGGAGGTGCTGTAGAAGCAGCCCTGTCCATATACCTTGAAAACTATGCAACCAGCATGGTAAGAAGAGTTACTTATTTTTAAGAAGGGAATGGAGGACAGTCTGTAGCATTTATTAATATACCTCTTCTGCAACCTTTGGTATTTTTTTTTTTATGAAAAGACATCTTACTGTCTCTCTTCTTAGGGATCTCGGGAACAGCTTGCTATTGCGGAGTTTGCAAGGTCTCTTCTTGTTATTCCCAATACACTGGCAGTTAATGCTGCCCAGGACTCCACAGATCTGGTTGCAAAGTTAAGAGCTTTTCATAATGAAGCTCAAGTTAACCCAGAACGTAAAAATCTAAAATGGTAAGCATGGAAGTTCCCTGTCTTATTGTTTCTGACTCTTGTCCGGTTTATGTACACAGACTTGGTTCCAGGACGCCCGTGAATATTAACATGGGCATATGCTTAAATCCTATACATAAAATGGAGTATTTGCATATAACCTGTGCATAGCCTTCTCTATACTTTTAGTTGTCTCTAGGCTATAATTACCTGATAGGATGCATTATTGAAGTAGTTCCATTATATTGTTCAGCGAATAATAGCAATAAACAAAGGTTAAAAGGATGGTTAATACTCAGGGCAGATGCAGCCATTACAGTTCTAACTACAGGGCCAGCCAAGTAGTGTGGTTAAGGTGGCTAGATCCCACACAGCCGACTACATGGTTCAAGTCCTGGACGCAGTGGCTCGAAAGACATGCCGTGTGTGTACGTGTGTGTACACGTGCACACGCACACATACGTGGCCAAAATCCAGAGAGGAGAATGGAGTAGGTGGGATTGTGTGTGAGGGAGTGCTTTTTCACTTTCTCTTATCTCCAGCAAATGCCTATAGCAAACCTAAGGGGGAAAAAAGTGTTGGCTACATAGCAACAACGTAACACTTCCACTGGAGGTTGTTGAAGCAGAGCGTGCAGTACTGTCCAACTAAGTTCTGTTTCTTCTATGGCAAACTAGGAAGAAAAGACTTTGGCTACATCTACACTGAGTATTAACCATCTTCCCCCCCCTCAATGATTTTTGTTATGAGGTGTGTGCACTAGCCAGAGACGCAGAAAGTGAGAAATCAAACACTCCCATGCCCCCCAGAGGATGGCTATGCTGCAGTCCCTTCTCAAGATTTTGGGAATATGCACACACACCCAGCATGAGTTTCAGCATCCAGGTCCAGGATTTGAACCACAGTTGGCCATGTGAGAGTCCAGTGACATAGCCATTGTGTCATGTGCTGGTCCCTAACCATCCTTTATCTTTTTTTATTGCTATTCCCTGAACAGTGTAGTGTAACTACTTAAAAATCACTAGGGTCATGTGCCTGCCTGCACAAAATCCAGGATGGAGGAGTAGAGAAGAGACTGCCATGTGACCACACTCCCATTAGGTAGCGTTTCCGGTAGCGTTTCCTCCCGCTCAGTCTTAACCAGTGTTTGTTAAGTCATTCATACCTAGTTCAAAGGATAGTGATGAAACGATGATTATTAGCACTGGTGTGTTTTAGTTAACAACTAATTCCTCACTTTCTGCTTCTATAGAGGCAGTGAGATGATCTTAAGGTAAATGATGGTTTTTTTACACCACCACCCAGGCATTTTCTACAACTCTCAGTGCTGTTTGTTATTCGTAACTAATTTAATCTAAGAGGTGTTTGCTATAGGGCGTGTGCGCTCCCCAGAAAGAGACAGAGAGATAGAAAGCAAGAGAAATCACCCCCTGGGGGGGGGCCAGGCCGCAGTCCTTTCTCCTCCATTTTCCTCTCAGGATCTTGGGCGCACACGCATCTGTCGTGAGTTTAAGCCACCGGGTCTGGAACTCGAACCGTGGGAGTTCAGCGACATAGCCATTATGCTAACTGCTGGTCCCTTTTTTTTTTTTTTTTTTATTTGAGGGATGGTGTTGTATTAATTAACTTTTTTTTTTTTTTTTAATTGTAGGATCGGTCTTGACTTAATCAACGGTAAGCCCCGAGACAACAAGCAAGCAGGGGTGTTTGAGCCGACCATAGTTAAAGTTAAGAGTTTGAAATTTGCAACAGAAGCTGCAATTACTATTCTTCGGATCGATGATCTTATTAAATTACACCCAGAAAGTAAAGATGAAAAACATGGAGGTTATGAAGATGCTGTCCACTCTGGAGCCCTCGATGACTGATCTCTTTTTTATTTATAACAATGTTAGATGCAATTGTCTTGCTCTCTGGTATTACACATTAAAGAACAGCAAGCTGTCTGTGAAGTAGATGGTTTTCCATTCTCACTTTGATCCTCCCATTTCCCATTTACATCATTCACATTAGTTCACTTAGTTGAAGTATGCTTTAACCGTTACGCAGTTCATCCTCTCTGAACACACATCGCTATTCCCATCCCACCCCCCACGCACAGCGCCGCAACACCGCGTGTCCCGCCTGTCCTCTCCAGCGCGTGCAACAGGGTCACGAGAATCCGGCAGCCAGATGCTCCAAGGGGGTGTCCCAAGGCTATAGCCCCTCCTTGAATGTTGACCTGAGAGGAAGAGAGGTTTTCATTTACACATTTGTGAACATGGGTTAAACTTCTAAGTTTGTCTTTTTACCTCTTAAACTATCCATTCAAACTCAATATTCATGTCAAGGATTTAGGAGTAAGTTGGTGCTTCAGTGATACCTGTTCCTGACCACCTCCCATTTCATAGTACAAAAATGATTTTCAGAACATAAGATGCCTACTTGTATCTGGGCAAATTATTACAGTAGACCAGACTTGGTCCAGTGTACTTACTGCACTGCAGTACAGGTTCAGAGCCCATGTGAACCTGAAGACATGCTAGGTGCATGCACGCCCAAAATTCTGACAAGCTTGGGGAAGGTACTACAGCCTGATGAGACCCTGGCTTCCTGTGATGCTCTGCTCCACTTGGGCGTATGCATGATTATGAATAAAAATACTTGAAAAACCTACAGTCACGGTTGTTGGCCTTGGAACACAACAAAACAAGTGAATTCCTCAGTCCCAGTGTGAACAAGTATCTGCCCATTACCAAACAGCCAATACCTGGAAATAATTACCATTTCGAAATTTAACACTATGCAGGGGGGAGGGCTGGCAGGTGGCGTGGTTAAGGCCACAACTCCCACATGGCTGGCTGCCTTTCAAGTCCCTGATCTGGTAACTTTGTCACTTTCCTTCTCTCTGTCTCTGGTCAGCTTCAAAAAAATGAAATAATGACGATGAGTAAAATTAAATATTTTTTTAAAATAAAAGATTGCATGGGGGCCAGCAGGTGGCATGGTGGTTTAGGGCCCTGGACTCACACATGGTCAGTCAGTTTTGAGTCCCACTCCCTCTTTCCTTCCTTCCCTCTCCCTCTGCCCCTCATTAAAGTTCAATAATTCTTTTAAGAAAAGACAGATTAATAGGGCCAGCAAGTGATGTGGTGCTTAAGGTGCTGGACACTCCCATATGGCCAACCATGGTTCAAGTCTCAGACCTGATGGCTTGCTTTCTCACTTTCTCTCTCTAGCTCTTTGGTCAAATTAAAATTAATTAATGAATAAAATAATTTTAAATAATAGACTGCACTGGGAATATTCAGTACTGAGCTCTCCTTAGAAACTACTTGCTCATGTTTACCTTCTCTGGGTTTAATCCAAGTTCTTTGGCTATTGCAACGGAGAGGGCTGCAAAGGCTTCATTGATTTCAAATATGTCCACGTCCTCCAGTGACCACCCTGCTTTTGCAACCTAAATGAAGGATTAATGAATAACGGTCTTAAGAATCTGGGTTTAATGTAAACTAAATACAGAAGAATATGCTGCATGATGCTGAAGGATCTCAAAAACTCCCACTGACTAGCCAGCATTACACGCTCAGCCTGAGTGACATCGAAAGATGACAGGTATGCTCTTAACACATTCCTTGGGAATGCTGAACAGCTGGGCTAGCCAGGTAGTGCAGAAGTTAAGGTGGCTGGATCCCATATGGCTGGCTGAGTCCTGGACCCAGCAGCTTGGAAAATGCTGGGTGCATATGCACATGCCCAAATTCCCAAGAGTAGAGTGGAAAAGAGATTATGGAGTGGTCATCTCTCCTGCGGGACACTGCTTTTTTCCAGTGAGTACATGTGCCCAATAGGAAAAAAAAAAAAACTCTCAACTGCCAGGCCAGCCAGTGGTGTGATGGTTAAGAGCTGGATCCCCTATGCCCAATTGTTTGGTTCGCGTTCCAGACCTGGGAGGTTAAACATGCCGAGTACATGTGTGTGTATGTCCACCCCTCATGAGGGAGGATGCTTTCATACTTTCTCCCTCCGTCTCCCTCTAGCGAGCACATGCAGCCTATGGTAAATTTTTAAAAACTCAAATTTGGACCAGTAGCATCTGTTTTGTGATAGAGTGAATCAGTTCTGCTAAAAAGCATGTATGTTGGTGGCCGCTCTTCGAGAAAGACTAGAGATCCAAGGAAAGGTAACAGGAGACAAGTTCTGTTTCAGCAAATGAAGCCTGCCAGGGAGAAGTAGGAGAAAAGCATAATCCTGGCATTTCGGAGCTGACACAAGATCAGAGCAGAGTCTAGAGGGGGGAACTAGCAGAATTAGACAACACTGGCTGACCCTTGAGCGGTTTTAGTAACAAAGGTAAGTTCACTCACAGCTTGCTTTATCGCTGGAATCGGTCCCATTCCCATAATAGAAGGCTCCACACCTGCTTGAGACCAGGAAACTATCCGTGCTAAAGGGGTGAGCCCACGATTATCGGCTTCTGACTTCTTCATAAGAACCACGGCTGCAGCACCATCGTTTATTCCTTTAAAACATGGAAGGCTGGACTTTTATAATACTCATTAACCTCAGTTACATATCTGTACCTTCTTTCCACTTGAAGACATGAAAAAAACGATTCTTACATATTGGCAAAACCCGTTTGCCATTATTCAACAGACCACAGTGTAGTTAAAAATGGTAAGTTTTGGGGGTCAGCAGGTGGCATAATGGTTAAGGCACTGGATTCTCACATGGTTGACCACAGTTCAAGTCAAGGATCCAGTAGCTTAAGAACACTGGGCATGTGTGCCCAAAATCCCAAAAGGAGACGAAAAGAGACTGGCATGGCTATCCCCCCAGGTGGTATGATTTCTTCCTCTTTCTCTCTTTTTTCCAGCTAGCATACATGCCCTATAACAAAACTTTTTTTTTTTTTTTTTTTGCAGAGATTTTTGCTATAGGGAGTATATGCTCACCAGAGAGGAAGTAAGAAATCACCCCAAGGAGTATGGCCATGCCACAGCCCCTTTTCTTCCATTCTCCTCTCTGGATTTTAGGCACACACGTGCACAAGCCTAGCATGTGTTTCAAGCTGCCAGATCTAGTACTCAAATCACAGTCACCCATGTGGGAGTCCAATGCCTTCACTATTCCACCTGCTGGACCCAAAAAATATTAAAAAAAAAAAAAAAAAAGAAAAACAAAGAAAAGGCTACGGGCCAGCTGTGGCACGGCGGTGAAGGTTGGAAGACTCCACTCCACAAGGCTGTGTGACCTGCATGCTGGCCCCAGCAGCTTGAACAAAACACTGGGCATGTGTGTGCCCAAAATCCCCAAAGGAGCAATGGAAGCAAAAGGATCCAGAAGGTTGCTTGCTTTTTCTTTTTGGAGAGGTTTTTTCTGTAGGGCACATGCACTGACCAGAGAGGCAGAGACATAGAGACAGGAACGAGAAATCACCCCCCCCCCGGGGGGTGGTTGGCTATGCCGCAATCTCTTCTCCATTCTCCTCTCGGGATTTTGGGAATGCACGCACACGCGCCCGGTGTGAGTTTAAGCCATTGGGTCCGGGACTCGAACTGCGGTCGACTATGTGGGAGTCCAGCAACACAGCCATTACACTAACTGCTGGTCCCCCCAAGGGTTGCTTTCTTATTCTCTCCCTCTCCCCCAAACCTTTCTGTTCATCCAGTGAGTGCATGTGCCCTATAGTAAAATTACAAAGGAAAAAAAAAAGGTTTTAGGACAGCCGGTGATGTGGTGGTTAAGGCACTGAGATCCCACATAGCTGACTACACAGCAGTTTGAGCCCCAGACCCGGGTCTGAAAAACACACGTGCCCAGAATTCCAAAACGAGGGCAAAATGGAAGAGAAGGGATCGCAGTGTGACCATTCCCCATGGTGGGAAGTGGGGAGTTGCTCTCTTCCTTTCATTTTCTCTCTCTCCATCAAGTATTCACACCCTCTAGCAAATTAGAAAAGAAAAGGTTAAGTCTGGCAAGATGATGTGCCTGACCATACAACATTCCAACCAGAGGAGGTAGAAAGATTATCACAGGGAGGGTGGAGAGGTTTACTAAAGAAATGGAAGAAAGTGCAAACTCGATCACTAGCTCTGCGAGATGTGGCGGACGCTAAGGGACCAGGCTTGCTAAAGTAATTTTGGTGATAGAAATATGTAGTTAGCCTCAAGCTATTGAGGTGGCCCGTTCTATCCTGTACAGTATATACATACCAATTACTGCCTTTTTTCTTAGGGTTCCCCAAAGAAAAGTGTTCTTTTAATCTTTAATTTTTTGATCTTTATTTGGAATAATAAAATAATACTTTAACAAGCATTTAAGCATTGTACTAACACGGTTTTTACTGGATTTTGGACCCTGAATTTATAGGATAGCATCATAAGAGTTGGGGTCTGGGAAAGTTGACTTTAAAATCTTACGTAAATACATGTATTAAGGCTTAGATTGATTAAGCCTCCATCTCATTACAAAGTATGTCTTTTTTTTAATTGAAATTAAATATTTTTGTCCTTTTTGGCTTTTGTTCCAAAATTCTTATTTTGTAGAAAAAAGGAAATAGAAAAAATAAGCTCAGGTCTCATAGGCAGGTACTAAGTTTCTAATACTGGAAAAGAGCAACGGTAAGTAAACTCTGGAGGGAGTTTCCACGTTATTTTTTCATCCATATATCTATATGGGACAGCAAGAAACCAATCGATTTTTATAATATCAAGTTAAATCAATGATTATAGAAAAACTACATTTTTTTCTTAAATAAGGTTTTAGAATAATTTTATGTGTAGTTAAATGAAAAAACATTTTTTAAAGACTTATTTAACTTTAATTTTTTGAAAGGTTTTTGCCATAGGGCGAGTGCACTCGCCAGAAAGGTAGAGAGAACCAGAAAGAAAGGGAGAAATCACACCCCAGGGGGGATGGCCACACCACAATCCTTTCTCCTCCTTTCTCCTCTCAAGATCTAGGGCATGCACACACATGCGCTGAGTGTGAGTTTAAGCCACCAGGTCCGGGACTCAAACCACAGTTGATTAATGGGAGTCCAGCAATATAGCCATTACACCAACTGCTGGTCCCTATTTATTTATTTATTTTAATTTGACCAGACAGGGACAGAGTGAGAGGGAGGGAAGGAGGAAAAGTGAGAAAGCAAGATGCCAGGCCCAGGATTCGAACTGCAGTCAGCTATGTGGGAGTCCAGCACCCTTAACTACCATGCCACCTGCCAGCCCCAGTTAAATGAATATTTTAAAAAGGTATTCAGTTACAGGACCAGCAGTTAGCATAATGACTATGTTGCTGAACTCTCATGTAGCCGATGGCAGTTCAAGTCAGAGACCCAGTGGCTTAACCTCACGCCGGGCGCGTGTGCGTGCGTGCCTAAGATCTCGAGAAGAAAATGGAGGAAAAGGGATTGTGGTGTGGCCATCCCCCCTGGCGGGTGATTTCTCGCTTTCTATCTCTCTGTCTCTGTCTTTCTGGTGAGCACACATGCCCTATGGCAAAAACCTCTCAAAATTTTAAAAAAGGTATTCAGTTGGTAGACCTTGCAGTAGATGGTTTTTCCCCAAGTGCCCTTCAGAAACTAACCTGAGGCATTGGCTGCAGTGACGGTTCCTGTCCCGTCTGTAAGGAAGCAAGGCTTTAGCTTGGACATGGCTTCTAGTTTGCTCCCATGGCGAGGAAACTCGTCTGTTTTAACTTCTGTAAGACCTGAAAAAAGAAAACCAATCACCCAAGATTAGTGCAGAGATGGCAGTAAGTGTGTTGGGAATGAGAGTTCTCAGACATGAAACAAAGATTTGTATTTGGGAGAAAGGTGTATTAATGTATATCCACTTTCATCCCAATAGGAGAAAAATACGAGAACTTTCATCTGTTAAAATATTTTATCAGGATTGTCCTCATAAGACACTTAAATATTTTCAAATCCATGGCTTTACCTGAGAAAAGCAGTTACAGAGTTGCTTGTGCAAAAGGTTGCTGTGTTTTGCATCCTAGCATTTGGCTAGTTTCAGTGAGTGAGTTGGGGAATTTCAAAGTCAATACTGAAGCGGCTGGCCAAAGGAAACATCAGTTACCAGTAAGGGCGTGTGACTGGAGCTCTCTGTGTTAGACAGTAGCAAGTGCTAAGGTGTGAGTGCCCTCACAAAGATACCTGGTGCAACAGTGTTGGGAAATGCAGCCTAGAGGAGGGCTTCCCTAAATAGATCAATGCCAATGCCTAGGAGTTAGGGAGTGCTCCCTGTGCAGGTCCCATGAGAGCCAGTCACACCCGAGCGCCCCTATCTTTGCACATGCCCACTGGCCTGTCTGCCTCTCAGCCACGTTGTGACATTGCACCAGAGCCTGACCAAACGCCAGCCCCATGCCTGTAACTTTCCAGCCGCCACCAGAACTGTAAACCAAATAAACCTCTTTATAAGTCACCCAGTCTCAGGTATTGTTACAGCAACACAACAGAGTACGACAGCCAGGGACCACAAAAGATCCACCCTCTAAGCACGTGAATGTGAGGTGCACACGGAAGCAACAGGAAGCAATGGAGGTCACCTCTGAGGAGGTTCAGCTTAGGGGAATAGATCGGCTCTCGCCTCCTCACAGCCAGGAGCCAGTGCTCCAGGGTCTTACGAAATGTGCTGTACACACACAGCAGCTTGGACACTGAGACCAAGGGTGACTGTGTGACGCCACCACAGCCTCCCGCGATGCTGTGCCCGTGAACACAGCACCCATGTCCACGTTCAGATGTATGCAGAAGGTTACTTTGCAACCCAAAAACCTAACTAAAATACAACTTACAAATATTCCTATATATTACTCTTTTACCTCCATTGTTATGTTTCTCTTATAAATAGGTTGTTTAAGCCATTGTGATTTACATATTCACCTTTCCTTTTTTATAAAGAATTTTTTATTTTTAAATTTATTACTTTTTTTCACATGAGTTTTGCCAGAGGAAGACAGAGAGCGAGCGAGAGAGTGAGAAAGCCAGCCGCCAGGTCTGGGACTTGAACCGTGGTCAGCCATGTGGGAGTTCCAACACTGGTCCCTACATACTCACCTTTTCTAGAAGACACAAAAACTGGTACAATTTCTTTGTCAAAATGGCCAGCTTTCTGTGCACTTTCTGTCCTGTTCTGGGACAGAACTGCAACTTTGTCCTGATCTTCTCTATTCACTTGCCATTTTTGGGCTACATTTTCAGCTGGGAAAGAACGAAGAAAACAAAGTATGTTCATCAACGGCTTTGGTGCCCGGCTGTCCACACGCAGGCGTGCACCACCAGCACAGTGTAGCAGGCACACTGGGCCATGTAGGACTGCGAGGGGAGTGCCTGCTGCCACAGCAGTGGATCTAGTGGATCTTGGAAAGCTGCTTTCTTCCTCCCTATTCTCCCATCTCCACAACCGTAAACCTTCCGAGACTGCCTGTACCGGTTCACCGTGTACATTCTGTCCCATCTGCATTACTATTCTGTGTGAATCACTTGGCCACTGGAGTTACGATGCCTTTTACCCCTAAATTTTAATTTACGTGTACATGTCCCCAAAACAAGACAATTTTCTTACATGAGCAGAGTTATCAAAATCAGGAAATGTGACCAGCCACATTGCCACAGTGTTAATGCAATGCTTCATGATGCTGAAGCCACGGGACGGTCCCTGGTGCCTGTCCTGAGACCTGTCACGTCGAGTACACATGCCCATGATTCTGGCTGGCTAAGGCTGAGGTGGACTACAGCATGAAGACCCTGTTGAGGAGCCGCTCTGTCTCTCATGGAAGAAGTAAATAAACTTTAAAAAAGGAAATTTAGGGGCCAGCAGGTAGTGTGGTGGTTAAGGCACTGGATTCTACAGTCAACTCCAAGCTTCAAGTGTCATACCCAGCAGCCTGAAAAATATACTAGGCACATGTGAATGGGTGCCCAAAACCCTGAGAAGAGAATGGAGGAAAGAGACTGGTATGGCCATCCATGGCTACCCCCGAGGGGGTGATTTCTTACTTTATCTCTGTCTATCTCTCTCTCTGTCAAGTGCACATTCCCTATGCCCCCTCCCCCACAAAAAATCTTTAAAAAAAGAGAGAAAGAAATTGAATGGTGACATGTAAATGTTTCCACCTGTGTCTGCCTTACCTGTAACGCCCATATGATAGTTGTGAAATGCATCTGTGAGACCATCACAGAGGATACTGTCAACGAGTGGCATCTCACCCATTTTCACTCCCGTTCTCAAGTGAGCCAGGTGAGGAGCCTAGAAACCAGAAATAAAAAGAGATTTTGGTGCGTCCTGTGGTCCCCCCCTCAAAGATCATGGTGAAAAGCGTGGCTCCAAGCATAAGGCTTTGGGAGCAGGGAGACCTTTAAGAAGTGAGACCTAATGGGAGGGCACCATCCAATCAGGTTGGCCCACCCTCCTCTCTGCTTGAGATGTAGCACCAGTGGCCAGCCTAATGCCAGCCCTTACTGTGGACTTACCAGCCAATGGGATGGTCAGCCAAGTACATTTCTACTCTGTGTAAATCACCCAGTCACAGGTATTTGTTTAGCAACACAGTAACAGACTAAGGTGGCTATAATCAGTTCTCTCCATAGGCTTCTGCTCAAAGCTAGTAGCTAGTCTTTCTTCAGTCTTCACCTCGTCCCCTTTGTAGCCCTCCTCCCTGGTTCCAGCTCCCACGCAGGTCAAGGCCTAAGGACCCCTAGAATTATCTATTACTCTCCCCTGCCTACTCTTGGGAACCCATTACTCCCCTACCTATGCATTTCCATTTCTCATCATACCTATTCATAGTGTGTCCTATTTCTTAAGAAATTCTATTTATTCTTTCCAAAATGACAACTATTTATTTGTTAAATGAAGAACTCTCAAAGGGCCTAAATAATGCTAACAATGTGCTACTTAACAGATACAATGCCAGGGCCGGCAGGTGGTGTGGTGGTTAGAAGCACTGGATTCCCACAGGACCGACCACGGTTTGAGTCCTAGACCTGGTGGCTTGCTTTCTAGCTTTCCCTTTCTCTATCTCACTTTCCCTATCTCTATCCAGTCAAGTTGAAAAATAATAACAACAACAAATAAATAATTTTTAATAATTTTTAAAAAGAGAGAAAGAGACATAATGCCAGGGCCAACAGATGGCATATTGGTTACATTGCTGGACTCCCACATAGTCACCTACAGTTCAAATCCCAAACGCAGTGGCTTAAAACTCAGTCTGGCCATGTGTGTACGTATGCCCAAAATCCTGAGAAGAGAATGGAGGGGACCATTATGGCATGCCCATTTCTCCTGGGGGGTGATTTCTCACTTTCTGTCTCTCTGGTAAGTGCATGAACCCTCTAGCAAAAATCTCAAAGAGACATAATGCCTACAGGAGAATAAGGCTGCTTTATGAACTGATAGGGAGGAACTTCTAACTAAGAGGTGCTCTTAACCCCCACCAACTCAATAGCAGCTACAACGGAATGGAAAGACGATTAGACTTGGAGTCAGAGAAGCAGTACTTGAACGCTGGCTCTGGGCCTCAGTTTCCTCACCTGGAGACTGGGAATACTATCACCTACCCAAATGGGCTGTGGTGATCACATGTACAGAAGCACCTGATAAAACACAGATGTTAGCAGTCCCACCAAAATCCTCCGATCGTTTTTGCTCCCTTCAGCCTGCCTCCTTCTGAGAGGCAGAAACAGTTGTGCTGAAGTGGCCCCTAACAAAGGGACTCTCGGGTCGGAGTGTGAGCTGCCTCAGTAAGCAGGAGCGGGTACAATTTTCCCTTTCCCTGCTGTGTTGGTTTGAAGGCTGGAACTTGGTAAAATTAACCCCTGCCAAACCTATTGAAAGAGGCACCACTCAGCGGCCTAGTTTTGCAAGTTGAAGTATCTCCAGGAGGGCCTGAGTCAGGTACCTGGGATTCCCTTTGTCATGTGCAGGACGGTGGATGGCAACATCTGTATTTTACTTTCCTTTACAATGACAAAGAAACTGAAAATAGAAGAAGTCAACTACGTAACATTATGGATTTAATCAGAAAATATGTATTTCATACTTTAATAACAATAATTTAGGAAAAACACATTCTGGGGGCCAGGAGCTGGCGTGTTGGTCAAGGATTCTGGACTCCCACATGGTCAACCATGGTTCAAGTCCCAGACCCAGTGGCTTGCTTTTTCACTTTCCCTTTTTCTCTGTTTCTCGCTGGTTAAATTAAAAATTAATAATAATAACAAATGGAATTAAATTAAAACACACACACACACACACATTCTGGGGGCCTGGGGGTAGCATAGTGGTTAAGATGCTGGACTTCCACATGGCTGATCACAGTTCGAGTCCCAGACCCAGAGGCTTGAGACTCACAGAGGGCACATGTACATGTGTGCCTAAAATCCCAAGAGGAGAATGGAAGAGAAGGGACTACAGTGTAGCCATTCCCCCAGAGAGTGATTTCTCACTTTCTCTCTCTGTCTTTAGTGAGTATACATGCCCTATAACAAAAAAAAATAAAAAGAAATACACGTTATGGGAGCCAGGAGGTAGGTGGAGTGGTGGTCGGGATGCGAGACTACCACATGGCTGACTGCAGTTGAAGACTCGGACCAGTCGGCTTTCTACCTCACGCCCCTACTCCTCTGGTGAGCACACGTACCCTGTAGCAAATTTAAAAATGAAAGTAATACTGGGGGTCAGCAGGTGGCATGGTGGTTGTGGTGGTGTTGGATTCCCATCTCAGACCTGACAACTTGCTTTCTCACTTTCTTTCTCTCTCTCTTTCTCTCTCTGATCAAATTAAAAATTAATGAATAAATAAATACAATTAAATCTTTTTAAAAATAGTAATAATGGTATGTAAAAAAATAATTCTTAAAAAAAGAAAACACATATACACATTGCTCCAATTCAACTGATTAACAGGCTTTTCTTCAACCTGGATTTCTCAACCAATTTGAAGAATCATTAACATTCAAGCAGACTTCAAGGTTGAATCCACTTTTCGTTTATTAGTTTATTGTTTGGTCCCAGCTCTGATAAGCACCGATTTTTCTGTAAGGCCACAGACATGAGTTTATCAAAGAGAAGGTTGGAACTTAGCAAAGTTAATCCTCAGCAAACCTACTGAAAGCAGCGCCACTTTCAGTCACAGCCAACTCCTCAGAGGTCTTACCTTGCTCATACTTTCCATGCCTCCTGCAACCACAATGCTGGAGTCTCCTAGCACTACTGACTGGGCAGCAAGACACACGGCTTTCAGGCCTGACCCACAGATCATCTGACAGCTCCATGCTGGAACAGAATAAGGAATTCCTGCACCTACACTGGCTTGTCGAACAGGATTCTGCCCACAACCTAGAGGGAAACAAAATATTGGATGAAAGTGCATGTAAAATGGCCAACTGGATCAGCTGTCATTTCTGAAAGACTGGCTGGCTGAGTTTCCGCCAGAGACAAGAAGGCCTGCACGCGCTCTCCCATGATCACAGTCTAGCCCTTAAACACATACAATGGGTCTTCGAAAAGCTCATAGAAAGTGTATATTATGATAAAACTGTATGGGGACCAGCAGTTGGCGTAATGGCTATGTTGCTGGACTCCCATGTAGTTAACCATGGTTCAAGTCCCAGACCCGGGAGCTTAAACTCACACAGGGAGCGTGTGCATGCATGCCCAAGATCCCGAGAGGAGAATGGAGGAGAAGGGATTGCGGCACGGCCATCCACCCTGTGGAGTGATTTCTCACTTTCTGTCTCTCTGTCTCTCTCTGTTTTTCTGGTGAGCACACATGCCCTATAGCAAAAACCTCTCAAAAAAAAAAAAAAAAACGGTATGGATTTCAAGTGTTTGTAGTTTGTATCAAAATAAACTCATATTTTGATTCCATTTTCCATGTATTGCCTTGTACTGTTCTCTAAGTATTTCAGTAATAAAAAGAAAATTGGTGGGACCAGCAGTTAGCGTAATCGCTATGTCGCTGGACTCCCGTGTAGTCGACCACGGTTCGAGTCCCAGAGCCGGTGGCTTGAACTCACACCAGGCGCATGTGCGTGCGTGCCCAAGATCCCAAGAGGAGAATGGAAGAGAACGGATTGCAACGTGGCCATCCCCCGGGGGGTGATTTCTCACTCTGTCTGTCTCTCTCTCTCTTTTTCTGACGAGCGCACAAAACCTCTCAAAAAAAAAAAAAAAAGAAAGAAAGAAAATTTGTCCTCCACAAAGAAAGACTCAGCAGTGCCGCCAGTAGTGTACTAACTCCATGCTAGAACTGCAGGCTCAGATCTCCTGCCCGGTCAACCTGAAACTCACTGGGGGTGTGTGTGCATGTGTTCAAGCTCCTGAGCTATGGAGGACTATGGGTAGGAGACCACTGCAAGACCAGACTCTATTGGGGTGCTCTTCTCTTTCAGATGCATGCCCACAAGTGCACATGAATGCACACACACATACTCTACCACATATTAAACAAACTACTCCTGTTTTGCAAGATTCTTTCCTCCTCCAAAGCATAGGCCAACCAGAGATGCAGGGAGGTGGAAAAAGGCACGACGCACTGAGGTCGTGTTGTTTACTGGCTGAGTTTAGTGGGAGCTCACAGAGTTCTTAGTAGACTCTCAAGGCCCATAGCAGCACTTGCAAGTGTTTCCTCCCTCTTGGAGCTGTAAGAGCGACACACATGGAGAACACTCACAGAGCAACTTTCTCCCTCTCAGAGCTCACAGTGTGTCTGGGGATGAGCTGAATTGAGCTGAGCTGAGCCAAGGCCATCAGGGCTCAGCAGGCTGAACTAAGGCCAAGTTGAGCAATTCTAGCGAGCAGGGCAGAGTTGCACAGGGCTAGATGATGAGACGCTTCTTTCTCTTAAAGGGGCTGCAGAGAGTAGTGGCTCATTGCCAAAATGAGATGTTGTACATGCACGTGAGTGTCACATTCAATGGCATAAACAGCAAAGTCATCATCACACAAGTGCACAAGCACAACACAAGTAATAACGTAAGTTGTTTACACTGTGGTCTTCAAACATAAGATAGGGGGTGAGGGAGCCAGACTAAACCATCCTGACACCATTTGCAATACACCCCCAAATCCTTAAAATAAAATGATCATCCTCATGTTATGACAGAACTTGAATTAAGCACACACTCCACATAAACACAGGGCATAACTTGGGCATTATACACATTTCTTTTTTTTTTTTTTTTTTTTTTTTTGAGAGGGTTTTGCTATAGGGCGCGTGCGCCCCCCAGA
>NW_006159840.1:629418-634057 GCF_000334495.1 Tupaia belangeri chinensis | reverse complement strand
TTTTTTTTGGAGAGATTTTTGCTATAGGGTATGTGCGCTCGCCAGATAGACAGAGAGAGACAGAGAGACAGAGAGAAACCACCCCCCAGGGGGGATGGCCATGCCATAATCCCTTCTCCTCCATTCTCCTTTTGGGAGCTTGGGCACGCAAGCACACGTAACGTGCCCAGCGTGAGTTTTAAGCCACCGGGTCCGGGACGCGAACCGCGGTTGACTACATAGGAGTCGAGTGACATAGCCATTACGGTAACTGCTGGTCCCATTATACACATTTCTAAATAGAGTCATTTGCTTCCATGACTGTGGTCGAGGAGACACTACTTCAAAAAGAAAGCCAGAACCAGAAGATGGTGTGATGGTTAAGGTGCTGCACTTCCACATGGCCGACTGTAGTGACTTGCTATCTTACTCTCTCTGTCACACTCTATCTCTCTCTCTTTTTCTCTCTGGTGAGTGCATGTACCTTATAGCAAATTAAAAAATAATAATAGGGAACCAGCAGTTAGCGTAATGGCTATGTCGCTGGATTCCCACGTAGTCGACCGTGGTTCACATCCCGGATCCGGTGGCTTAGAACTCACATTGGGCGTGTGTGCGTGCGTGCCCAAGATCCCGAGAGGAGAATGGAGGAGAAGGGATTGCGGCGTGGCCACCTGGGGGATGATTTCTCGCTTTCTGTCTCTCTGTCTTTCTGGTGAGCACATGTGCCCTATAGCCCTCTCCTCTCAAAAAAAAAATAATAATAATAATAAATAAATAAAATTAAATATATAACTCTTTAAAAAAAGAAAAGACAACCTCTAAAATAAAGCAGCTTTCTTCTTGCTAACTGTTCATCACATCATGGTTAAGTGGATATGTAACAAGGTATGTGAAAATCAGAATCAACAAATGACTTTCTATTATTCAACTGTGCTTCCTTCAGTTGGGAAGAAACCATTTACTTCAAGTATCACAAGAGGGGATGGAGTTAAAATTTTCAAATATTGTCACCACTGTCTGCTATCATAGGTCAACAGTAAATGTTTACACAGGGGTTATAGTCCATTACGAGTTTCAGATATGTCCATGGTCAGCACCTTTCCTTTGGTGAGTGTGCTGGAAAAAGCTAGCAGATGGGTCGCTGACAAAAACTTAAAACTATCTTCATCATGGTGTTAGTAACATGGGAAGTTAAAATCAAGTTACTTGAGACTGAAAATAGATGCAGGGAAAACTAAAAAGACAGTATCAAAATAGTCTTTGAATTAAGTTAATAGAAGGCTAGTTATAAAGAAGATGTTAATATGTAATCCACTGTAGCCTTTTAAGCTACAATGGATTAGCAAATATATTTAAATAAGTAAATAAAGTTGAATTTAAAAAAAAGGAATTGGTTTCAAGCAACCTTTAACAATTATCATGATAAATAATTAGAATTTATACTACTGGGGCCAGCATGTGGAGTGGTGGTTAAGGCACTGGAATTCCCACATGGCCGACTGCAGTTCAAGTCCTGGACCTGGCACCTTGCTTTCTTTCTCTCTCCCTGGCAAAATTCATGCAAAATAATAATAATAATAATAAATAAATAAAATAATTATTTTTAAAAAAAGAATTTATGGGACCAGCACTAGAATTTATACTACTGGGGCCAGCATGTGGAGTGGTGGTTAAGGCACTGGAATTCCCACATGGCCGACTGCAGTTCAAGTCCTGGACCTGGCACCTTGCTTTCTTTCTCTCTCCCTGGCAAAATTCATGCAAAATAATAATAATAATAATAAATAAATAAAATAATTATTTTTAAAAAAAGAATTTATGGGACCAGCACTTAAGAGTAATGGCTATGTCGCTGGACTCCCATGTAGTCAACCATGGTTCGAGTCCTGGACCTGGTGGCTTAAACTCAAGATGGGCGCGTGTACGTGCGTGCCCAAAATCCCGAGAAGAGAATGGAGGAGAAGGGATTGCGGAGTGGCCATCCCCCCTGGGGGTAATTTCTCACTTTCTGTCTCTCTGTCTCTCTCTGTCAAAAAGCCCCCAAAAAAAAAAAAAAAAAAAAAAAAAAAAAAAAATTTTGCCTCCAAGGGAGCATAAAACTTTTTTTTTTTTTTAGGTTTTTCCACAGGCTGGAAAAGCCATAGTTTGCACCAACTGGAACCATACACCCAGCACACAGCACAGTGCCAGGCCCATAGAAGGAATTCAGTACCTATTTGTTGAACGTGTAACACTTTAAGTGAAGGGGAATGACCGGGAATACTCTTCTGTCAGGCTAGTCCTACTTCTGAAAATTGGAAAGGCAGGCTTGTTCTGTGACTTATGGTTGATGGAGCTGGATGCTATATGCCTGACCACATGACTCAAATCCTGGCCTTTGTCACTTGAGAAAAACACTGGCATTAAGAAGGCAGTGTATTGGGGCCAGTGGGTGGCGTGGTGGTTAAGACGCTGGATACTCCCACATGGCTGACCATGGTTCAAGTCCTGGACCTGGTGGCTTTCTCTCTCTCTCTCTTTCTCTCTCTCTTTCTGAGTGTCTCTCTGGTCAAATTAAAATAAATGAATGAATAAATAAAAGAATTCTTTAAAAATTAAAAAAAAAAGAAAGAAAGAAAGAAAGCAGTATATGTTTGTGTGCAGGCCCAAAATCCAAGCATGGTTTCTCCCTCTTTCTCTGTCAAGCACATATGCCTACTAACAAAATTAAAAAAAAAAACAAAAAAAAAAAAAACCCAGAATGAAAAGGCAATGTGGGTCAGTTAGGCAACCATATTAAAAAAGCTGAGTCTTGGGTCCACAGATGGTGCAGTGGTTGAGGCACTAGACTCTCATAAGGCCAACCAGTTTGAGTCCCAGACCTGGCAGCTTGCTTTCTCACTTTTCCCCTCTGTCTGTCTCATCTAGTGAATGCATATACCCTGTAACAAATTAAAAAAGAGTAACACTGATGATAAATAAAATTAATAATTTTTTTGTGTGTGCAGAGATTTTGCCTTAGGGTGTGTATGCTCAGTAAAGAGAGACAGAGACAGTGAGAGGGAAAGTGAGAAATCAGTCTGGGGATGGGGGAGATGGTCACATCACAATCTCTTCTCCCAGGATCCTGGGCATGCACACACATGTGCCTGGCATGAGTTTCAAGCACCCAGGTCTAGGATTTGAACTGTGGTTGGCCATATGGGAGTCCAGTGACATAACCACTATGCAATCTTCTGGCCCCTAAATAAACAATTCTTTAAAAAAAATAAATAAAAAGCCGAGTCTTAAGTTTGATATAGAATCTAGTAACAGAGATCAGAGGAGAGATGACAGAAGGAATATTTTTTTTTTTTTCAGATTTTTCTTATAGGGTACGTGTTTTTTTTTTTCAGATTTTTCTTATAGGGTACATGCTGTCACCAGACACAGAGAAAGTGAGAAATCACCCCCCGGGAGGATGGCCAAGCCACAATCCCTTCTCCATTCTTCTCTTGGGATTTTGGGCACGCACGCACACATGAGCCCAGCATAACACATGAGCCCAGCATAGTTTCTAAGCCGGAAGGTCTGGGACTCAAACCAGAGTCAGCCATACGGGAGTCCAGTGTCTTAACCACTACACCACCTGCTGGACCCATCTTTTTTTTTTTTTAAGTTTATTTCTTCCGTGAAGAGAGTCAAGTACAGAAAGCCCTCAAGAGGGCCTGCCTTCTACTCTCAGCCCCCTGGATCATGGGCGCCTGGCATGCTCAGGGAGGTCCCAGGAAGTGAACCCAAGACCTTTCCCATGCAGGTCCAGTTGAGTTACCACGGAGCCACCACCTGGCCCAAAGAGGAGGGAGTCTACCAAGAACGCAGAGGAAACAGGGACAGGCGTGTGTGTGGTAACAGCTTTCTCTCAGAATCCTGCCCTCTCCGAGGGTCACCGAGGAGTTACCTGCTGCCAACACATGTCCGAATATGACCTCGGACACCTCCTCCGGAGCCACCGAGGCCCTCTTCAGGACTTCTCTGATGACCGTCGAGCCCAGCTCATGCACAGGTACAGTGGACAAGGCACCATTGAAAGAGCCTACAACAGAAGGCGGAGACGCGGAGACCCGCCGCTGCGGCCGGCCGAATCGGCGCTACCTGGAAAGGCCACCGCGAGGCGGCGGAACCCTCGCCCCACAGCGCCCACACCCCGGATCCGACAAAGGGCAGAAACGGCCCGGGCCCGGCTGACTCCCACGGCAGCCCACGCACGCCGCGGGATCCCGTCTCCTTCCCCAAACCCGAGCGGATGGGATGCGGCCCCAGCTAACCAAACAAAAGGGGTCTGCGGTCCAGCTGGCCAGGGGAATGGAAGGCGATGGAGGGAACAACCACTAACCCCGAGGGGAACAGCCCGACCCTCGGGAGCGCCGGGCTCGGACCACCGAGCGGACCCGCCCCCTCACACCGCAGGGCGGACCGATAGCGCCTCCCGTAGCTGCCCAATCAGGGGCCTCATATCAGGACGTCTTTCTGCACTGGCCAATGGGATAGCCAAGCTGCGCAGTGGCTCTACCCCCGGGAGCCAATCCGAGCACGAGGGGTGGAGCGGGCTGAACAGACCAGAAGGGGGCGGGGCCGCCTGCCCGGGCGCGGGTTCCAGGGCTCCTGGTCCCGGGGTCCCAGCTGCCTTGCCCCGCCG
>NW_006159840.1:583866-629197 GCF_000334495.1 Tupaia belangeri chinensis | reverse complement strand
GCGCCGGGGGCGGAGCCTACGGCCGTCCCGCCCCTGCCGCCTACGCGCAGCGCACAGTGCGCAGGCGCGGGACCGCGGGAGCCGGGAGCCTGGAAAGGTGTCAGGCTCTGGGCGGAAAAGGCACAGAATTCGGGTCTCCTGCTCAAGATCCAGGACGCAGGTGCTAGGTGCTGGGGGCTGCGGTTGGAACCGCGATGTGGAAAGCGCACACAGCACCCGAATTCCTTACCTGGACACCCCAGTATTGCAGTCCCTTATCTTTGGCGTTTTGAGATTTGCTTTTTTGTTGTCTTGGATTTTATGGGAGAAAGGGCAGGAGGAGGAAGGGAAGAAGGGAGTAGGTGCCTCCTAGGGCCTCCCTGTTAGCCGCGATCAGGCTCAAGTTCGCCCCTGTCCTGTTCAGCTGGCCCAGCTCTGCACTTCTGGACTCTGCTTTTAATTTTGCTATAGGATGTGTGCGTGAGACAGAGAATGCACCCCACCCCATGGGGGGGGGGGTTCTCCTCCATTCTCTTCTCGGGATTTTGGCATGCTTCCACACACCAGAGTATTTTTCAAGACACAGTTCAGGAAATCCCATAGTCAGCTATACGGGATCCAACTGCCTCAACCACTGTGCTTCTGGCTGACACTTTAGGGTTTTTCAAAATAATAAGGGGGGGGGGAGTTAATAAAAAAATATCTTGCTTACAGCCCAACACCTGAACCCTACAGGTGAGAGTCTCGGGAATTTTGCCAGCTGCAGGACTGAAGACAATTCTGATGTGTCCTTTTACTCCTGTGACTTAAAAACCTCTTCATTTTACTTGGGTGCCAAAAACCATTGGTTGAAGTGAGGCAGTAACAGTTCTCTATGTGAGAGACCTGGGGGAGGTCTGAGGTCAGCATCCCTTGTTCATCTTCTAGAAGATCAGTTCTAGTGTTAAACAGGCAAGGAAGTCAGGAGAGCCTTCATGGCCTACAAGTCAGAAGTTCCTGTGATTGGCCGGTTGTAGCCTAGTAGTTATGGGAGCCATAATAGATCCTGGTTTTTTTGTTTTTGTTTTGTTTTGTTTTGTTTTTTTGAGAGGTTTTTGCTATAGGGCGCCTATGCTCGCCAGACAGAGAGACAGAAAGTGAGAAACCACCCCCCAGGGGGGATGGCCATGCCGCAATGCAATCCCTTCTCCATTCTCCTCTCAGGATCTTGGGCACGCACGCACACGCTCCCGGCATGAGTTTAAGCCACCCGGTCTGGGACTTGAACGGCGGTCGGGGAGTCCAGCGCCAGCCATTACGCTAACTGCTGGTCTCTTTTTTTAAAATAATAATTTTATTTAACTTTATTTACTTATTTTAATTTAACCAGAGAGGGACAGAGAAAGCAAGCCTCCAGGTCTGGGACTTGAACAGTGGGCCATGTGGGAGTCCAGTACTCTTAACCATGATGCCACCAGCCAGCCCCAATAAATCCTGTTGTTAGCCAACTAAGCCAGGTTGCTGCTTCTCATGCTTGGTGAAAACGGAGGCAGAGGCTGGAGAAGAAGGGAGTTTATTTCTTTAGCCAGTTACAGAGAACTAGCAAGTACTATCAAGGTGACTCAAAAAGCTCAACATGTATAGGTACAAAATAGAAAAACACGCAAATTGGGACCAGCAGTTAGCGTAATGGCTATGTTGCTGGACTCCCATGTAGTCGACCGCGGTTCGCGTCCTGGACCTGGTGGCTTAAAACATGCTGGGTGCATGTGCGTGCGTGCCCAAGATCCCGAGAGGAGAATGGAGAAGAAGGGATTGCGGTGTGGCCATCCTCCCTGGGGGGGGATTTCTCGCTTTCTGTCTGTCTGTTTGGAGAGTGCACGCTCCCTATGGCAAAAACCTCTCCAAAAAGAAACAAAAACAGAAAAATGTGCAAATTGTTCCTTACTGCAGAGTTTATTGCTTTTTCCTGAGTAATTATCCTGATTTCTTCAAATATCCATTTCTGGGGATAGCAGGTGGCGTAGTAGTTAAGGTGTTGAACTCGCCACATGGCTGACCATGGTTCCAGACCTGGTGGCTTGAAAACCACACTGAGCACATGTGTATGCATGCTCAAAATCCTAAGAAAGTAGAGAAGGGATTGCAACATGGCCATCCCCTTGAGGAGTGATTTCTCACTTTCCCTCTCTATCTGTCTCTGTCTCTCTCTCTCTAGCAAGCATATGTGTCCTATGGCAAAAACCCTAAAAAAAAAAGATAGAACAACAAAACAAAACAAAAAGATTCTAAACGTGACAAGAGAGAAACATCAAGTTACTTACAAAGATTATCCTATTTGGGCATGGTGGCGCCCAGCCGCCCGATGGCAAAGGTTATCCTATTAGACTAATGTCAGACCTCTCAACTAAACAATGCAAGCAAGGAAGGAATTGGGCAAATATTCAAAACACTAAAAGAAAAACAGTTTCAAACAAGAATATTACACCCAACAAGGTTAGCCTTCAGATAGGGAGGAAAACAGCCACTCCTGATTTCTCTTCTAACCCCTCCAGCAGATCTCCCTATATCTCCTACTTGGAGTAGTTTGGCAACGGGAGAGGGTGTGTTGTACCATGACTGGATCTTCACTTTGTGATAATAGTAATAGCTAACATTTACTGAACAGTCACCCTGTGCTTGGCATTTGTACCAACTGTCTCTCCCCCCAAATTCATGCTGAAGCTCTAATCCCTAAGTGACAGTATTACATGGGCTTTTGGGAGGTAATTAGGTTGAGGGTGGAAACCCCATGGATAGAATTATTGCCCTCAGGCTGGTAGGTGGTGAAGGTGCTAGACTTCTCACTTTCCCTCTCTCTTTCTCTAAGAGGTTGAATTTAAAAATAATAATAAATAGGGGTCAGCAGGTGGTGATGTGGTTAAGGGTGCCGGACTCCCACGTGGCTGAACCCTGGACCCAGTGGCTTGGTCTCGCTATCCCTCTTTCTCACACACATACTTTGTCCTTTTCTGGTCAAATTAAAGTAAGTTTAATATTCTTGCCACCAGGTCCGGGACTTGGACCGTGATCAGCCATGTGAGAGTGTCCAGCGCCCGAACCACCATGCCACCTGCTGGTCCCCATAAGGCTTAATATTCTTAAAAAACAGAAAGTAATAAACTTAAAAGGTGCTGGACTCCCATATAGCTGACTGTGGTTCAAGTCTTTGGACTTGCTTGCTTTTTCACTTTTCCTTTCTCTCTTTTTCTGGTCAAATTAAAAATAATAATACTAATAACAAAATGGAATTAAATATTTTTTTTTAATTATTCCTTTTAAAAGAACTGAGACACAATAGATTTTTTTTCTCTGCCATGTAAGGATACAGCAAAAAGGTAGCCCTCCCTCTGCAAGACAAAAAAAGAGGACTCCCACTAAGAACTGAATCGGCTGGTACCCTGATCTTACTTCCTGGTCTCCAGAATCGTCAAAAATAAAATACCTGTTGTTGGGACCAGACCAGCAGTTAGCATAATGGCTATGTCGCTGGACTCCCACGTAGCCCACCGCGGTTCACGTCCTGGACCCGGTGGCTTAAAACTCACTCCGGGCGTGTGCGTGCGTGCCCAAGATCCTGAGAGGAGCATAGAGGAGAAGGGATTGCAGTGTGGCCATCCCCCCTGGGAAGTGATTTCTCGATTTCTGTCTCTCTGTCTCTCTCTGTCTGTCTGGCGAGCGCACGCGTCCTATAGCAAAAGCCTCTCCAAAAAAAAAAAAGAAAACGTGTTGTTTAAGCTGCCAGTCTATGATATTTTGGTTATAGCATCCTAAAACAGGACAGCATTTTATAAGCACTTTCACAGAAGGAAAAAACAAAAAAGGAGTCACAGAGGAGTAAGTAGTTTGCTTAAGTCATTCCAGGATTGAAATCCATTTCCAGAAACCACATTCAACATTGACAGGGTCTATCATCTCTTTTTTTTTTTTGAGAGGTTTTCGCTACAGGGCACATGCGCTCGCCAGACAGACAGAGAGAGACAGAGAGACAGAAAGCGAGAAATCACCCCCAGGGGGTATGGTCACGCCGCAATCCCTTCTCCTCCATTCTCCTCTCAGAATCTTGGGCACGCACGCACACGCGCCCAGCATGAGTTTTAAGCCACTGGGTCCGGGATGCGAACCGCAGTCGACTACGTGGGATTCCAGCGACATAGCCATTATGCTAACTGCTGGTTCCCGGGGTCTATCATCTCTTTACCACAGTCATACCAGCTAATAAGGTGTCCAATTTCAGAAAACAGAAATATTGACTCTATATACAATCACAAATCCTCTAAGTTATTCAATGAGGCAAAAACATCAGAAAATTGAGATTCCCTTAACAGCACATTAACAGGTCGATACAATTATATTGCTCGTTGAGGGAACCAGCAGTTAGGGTAATGGCTATGTCGCTGGACTCCCACATAATCGACCGCAGTTCGCGTCCTGGACCCAGTGGCTTAAAACTCACGCAGGGCATGTGTGTGTGCATGCCCAAGATCCCGAGGGGAGAATGGAGGAGAAGGGATTGCGGCGTGACCATACCCCCTGGGGGTGATTTCTCGCTTTCTGTCTCTCTGTCTCTGTCCGACAAGCGCACGCGCCCTATAGCGAAAACCTCTCAAAAAAAGAAATTAGATTGCTAGTTGAAAAACTGATTTTCTACCACACACCAATCATTACTTAACAAAATCAGGACAGGAAAATCCCATTTTTATTTAAATTGGGCTAGCTAAAAGGAGAAAACAAGACCAGCAAGTGGCATGGTAGTTAAGGTGCTGGATCCCACATGGTTGACTCCACAGTTTGAGTGCTGAATCTGGTGACCTAAAAAACATGCCGGTTGTATTGTGCGCTGTGTGCCTAAAATTTCAGGAGGATAATGAAGGGATTAGAGTATGGCCAACCCCCTTGTAGGGTGATTTCTTCTTTTCCCCTCTGGCCAGCACTCACACCCTATGGCAAAAACAGTTTTTAAAAAAGTAACAAAAGCCAAAGCCTACAGTATTTGACAAACCAAGAGAATTTTAGTGTACACCAGAAATGTTCAATCATATACAACTTATTTTTCATTCGAGCAGACTGTACAAAAGGTTAATTGAAAGGGTTTGTGTGTGTTTTTTTTTTAAGTTTTTGCCAGAGTATGTGCTCTCACCGTGGAGAGAGAGACACAGAGAGGGAAAGTGAGAAATAACCTCCCAGAGGGGATGGCCATGCCGCAATCCCTGTTCCTCCATTCTCTCGGATTTTGGGCACCCATGTACACACCCAGTGTGAGTCTCAAACCTCTATGTCTGGGGTTCGAATCACAGTCTACCACAGTCACTAAACCACCTGCTAGCCCTAGGTGCACTTTTAAAACACTACTGAATACCATATACTTGCAAACCAGCTACACAGGCAAGTAGTTCTTTCCAGATATGCTGTACCTGTTTAAGTGGGGTATTTTAACTCCTACTTCTGAGTTCGACAAGTTATGTATACTACTACTTTGTTCTTAGTAGAAATGTTTTGTGTCAACCATCAAAACTACAGACATTTCTTGTTATGTCAGAGAAAACAGAGCAAACTCTGGCAGGTCCTGCCCCTTAAAAACATTTTCTCAGGGCCAGAAAATGGAGTAAGGGCAACCACGGGACCCACATGGGAAGACCCCGCATTGCCATTCTGTGGCCTCCCTGACCATCCAGGCTGGCACACTTGCCTGTGACCTGGGCTGACTGGGGTGGATTGTGACATGAAGGCCCTGTTGGTGGTCTCTTTCTTCTGCATTCTAACACCCCATAGGCTTACTGATATAGTATTAGCAGACATGCTGTTAGTAGAAATCAGTAGTACTAACGAATGTTTTAAAGCAAATATTACTGATTACGGTAGATACACAACCTGAAATCAGGTCACAAAAACTACTTAAGCAAATGAATACTTAGGTGACAATTTCTTTATGCTTTTCTACATTTTCAAATATTTAATTATGATTACTTTCATAAACTGGGGGGAAAATGTTTAGCCGTGAACTGCAACTTCTGTAAATTATGGTATAAATTAAATATAAAAATATGGGCACAATCAAGATCACTGCATGGAGTTAAGTTTCTCCTTTGTGGTATCTTAAGGGTAATGAGTAGAAATTCAGAAATTCAATAAAAATAAAAGGCAAGTCCTAAATACATGCTCAAAATAAAACAAACTAATGAAGGAGTTACAATAAAAATCTTTATTTAGGTTTGGTCAGTACAGATAAGATATACTGGAGTCACAGAGCAATATGCATTAACAGGGTACAGCAGTTCATAAAAACTGAGTAACTATGCACACAAATTTCTTAAACATTCAGTCACCTAAAGAGAAAATGCACAGATGTATGGTGGAAAAAACTGTATCTAACACTGAAACTACTATAGGACTCCATCAACAAGTCCAGCTTTTAGTGATAAAAACTACTGTACTGGGCAAACTTGGCAGTCGTAAACCCACATCTACTCTAACAGTTTGAATGGTGCATAAGTATAATAACAGCATGAGTAAGAATGCCCTTACACAGCACGGGTTCTAGATAGACACAGATTTATACAGACATCATTGTGTTATGCTTTAAGGAAAAATCTCCATTTACAACTTCACATTAACTCATATAAAAATAACTTGACCCTACACAAAATGTCTTTTTTAGCAACAAAGTAATTAACTGTTACAATTTCCAAAGAGGCAGAGGTATTGAAGCAGAAGGGGAAAAAAAGAACAGCAAACAAACAAACAAACAAAACAAAACAAAAACAAACACACACATCCACAAAAAGGCAAATTGTGACAAAAGTATGCATTAATTTTCTAGACAGTATCCTCTCCCAAAGTAAATGACACTGTATAAAAATTTGCTGGAAAAATATTACAAAACTGAACCCTGTACATTTACACTTGAGTCCAAGCCATTCTGAATGTGGCGGGAACCCACAGTTCGATTACCTTTCCCACTCACTGCTTTTTCCTCTTGAGGATCATGACTGGAGTCTGTGTCATTTGAGTGGTGTGTGAGAGAGTTTTCACTGCCCGTGGGAGAGTCTACACTTTCATACCCCGCACTGAGCTGGTTTACGTAACTACTACCTCCTCTGCCAGTTCTCTCCTCTGAGCTGTTGGAGGCCTTATTATCATTCCCTGGAGAAGGAGGAAAGTCATCTTCAGCTGCGTTCCCCTCCCTGTGAAATCCAGACCCAGACGTCCTCTGACGGGAGGAGCTGCCATTACTTGGTCCGTTTGCTAGACGACTGCAGTCTTTACTTGTGGCCTCTGCCTGTTCTACAGGTTCAGAAGATGTAGTCCTGCTGGTACTTGGGGCTGAGGCTTGAGACTGCTGCTGCTGGTACTGAGCCAACTGCTGGCGCGTCTCCTTCAGCTGTTGCTGAAGAACTAGAATGGTACTCTGCATACCCTCCACTTCTTCGTCAAGTTGAATGATGAAGTCATTCAGTTCTGTGCAAAGGAGAGTCAAATCCACTTTAATATCTCTCATAACATATTTTATAATATTTCTTGACATGCTTGCCAAAGACAGGTGGTCAACAAATATTTGGTAAGTGAACAAATCTAGAACAATAATAGTGTATCTTTTTTGCTCAGAATTTTGAAAGAGCCATTCAAAAATGAGTTTGTTTTATGAGAAGTCAGATGTTTAATATACTAAAGCAATCAAGTTAAAATTGATTTGAACAATCTTGCCACATACAATTGAATACAGCCTGAACATCTGAGCCAGGTTTACCAATGGGCCTACCATGGCCAATCCCCTTATTCCTCATCCTCCTAACCAGTGTCTTAGCTCCACAGCAGGTATAGCCTTAAGGACAGTGGGCCCCTAACACTCCAAAGAGGCATTTGCTTTAACCAAGGACTATTCCATACACAAGAACAAACATAATTCTTAAAGGTTGTTTAAATACATGTATCTATTAAATTCTAAAAAGGTGCCCCCCCACCAAAAAAAAAAAACAAAAAAAAAACCAAAAAACAATTCCTTCACTGGTTGCAATTAGGAGTTAAAAACTGGGACCAGCAGATGGCATAATGGTTACATTGCTGGACTCCCACATAGTTGATCACGGTTCAAGTCTGGGACCTGGTGGCTGGAAAATCATGCCAGATAGGTGTGCATGCATGCCCAAGATACCAAGGGGAGAATGGAGAAAGGGCGGCAGCATGGCCATCCCCCTAGGGGGATGATTTCTTGCTTTCTGTCTGTCTCTCCAGCCCTACAGCAAAAATATATATTTTTTAAAGTTAAGAACTGTAAATTTGAAAATAAAGTTTTAAAGATATTACTTGGCTACTGATCTTTGCATTTGATCAAAAGATAAACTAATTCTCAAATTTTCAAAGAGTTGAATATTTTCCTATTAAGTTTCCTCTCCTGAGGAGATGAAACACAGATGCAGGCACACTTGCACAAAAAAGGATGGAAGCTGACAAACAAGTCTGGTTTGTCTTAGTAAAAACGTTAAATCACTTATTCACCAACTAGGATCCTAAAAGTATTACCATTATACCATTTTAGAACACTGAAAATTGCCAAATATTTCCAAGACTTACAATTAAGAGAAACATGTCCTCCCATTCAAGTGGCAAATATAAATCTGAACATATTAATACAACTTCCTTTTTATTTTTCACTGAAACCCATCCAACTTAAAAAAAAAAAAGCTTCCTGGGGACCAGCAGATGGCATGGTGGTTAAGGTGCTGGACAGTCCCACATGGCCAGCCATGGTTCAAGTCCCGGACCTGGTGGCTTGCTTTCTCACTTTCTCTCTACTTGTCTCTCTCCCTGGTCAAATTAAAATAAATGAATGAAAAAATAAAAATTACAAAATTATTTAAAAAATAAAATTCAGTACTTAAAAAAATGCTTATGACATTGTACAGTAAACAATTAGGAGACTTGAGTTAAAAGTATACTAAAATTAAATGGCATTGTTTGCTGACTCAACCAGAAATGCTTCACTCATCATTTTATATAACCATGGGCAGAGACTAGCATGTACAAAAATCTACTTGATAATATTCACGCCTGGCATTTTTTTTTAAAGCCAGTGCAGTTAGGCAAACTTTTCAAAAAACCCCTTACCATCCTGACTGCTTTTTAGCTCCTCACTATATTTCTTCTGTAAAGCCAACTCTGCTTCAAGTTGTGCAATACGTCCCTGGGACAGCTGCCTTCCAAGCTCTTGATTCTCCTGGATAAGCATTCGACACTTCGCCATTAACTTTTTGCCTGTTTGGCTGCAAAGGAAAGAGCCATCCATCACAAAATGAAGACAAAACTCTCCACAACCTTCTTTGCTTTCCGTGATTACAGTGATAGATATAAGTACCATCTTCTTTTCCGGAACACGTCCATCTATCTTTCACATTTCACTACTTTCCCAACACAGCAGCAATAAATCCTAAAAGAAAAGTGCACAAATCGCTGCTTTTTGTTTCTAATACATTGACAATCAATTCTGAAATCTTCTATCATCCCAAACCAACATTTGAAATAGAAACAGACTAGTTAATCAACACACACCTTAGATATACCAGTATTAGTACAGCACTAAGGTATTTAGCATTATCAAATAGAAAAAAATTTTGAAGTTACATGTCACATCAATTTACAAATATGTATTTCTTTAAAATACCTAATATATGAATATCAGTAGCTATGACTATGACGTGTATGTATTCCTGCTAGAAAATCCTTTAGAATATGGATTCCCCTTAATAGGTAGTTCCCTGGTACATCCCTCTTCCATACCTATCAAGAATATATTGATTTCATGAACTGATTTTTTTTTTAAGCCTCAAGACTCTACTTATCAATCCCTTAAGTGATATATGTACTGTTGTGCAGTCTTTTTTTTTTTTTTTGGAGAGGTTTTTGCTATAGGGCGCGTACGCTCACCAGAAAGACAGAGAGATAGAAAGCAAGAAATCAACCCCACCCCGGGGGGGAGGGGAGGGCGCGATGGTCACGACACAATCCCTTTTCCTCCATTCTTCTCTCGGGATCTTGGGCACACACGCCCGTCTTGAGTTTAAGCCACTGGGTCCGGGACTCGAACCACGGTCGACTATGTGGGAGGTCAGCAACATAGCCATTTTGCTAACTGCTGGTCCTACTTTTGTGTAGTCTTCAACTAATACTAAGTATATTTTATTTATTTACTTAAAAAAAATTACTTAATTTTATTTATTCATTCACTTAGTTTTTAATTTGACCAGAGAGAGACAGAGGGTGAGAGTGAGAGAAAGAGGAAGTGAGAAAGCAAGATTCAGGACTTGAACCCTGGTCGGCCATGTGGGAGTGTCCAGCGCCTTAACCTCCACACCACCTGCTGGTCCCTTATTTATTTACTTTTATATTACTAATATGGACTTAGATTTTATTCATGTTTAAAAGATCATCTTGGGTTGGCAGATAGTGTGGTGGTTAAGATGCTAGACTACTACATGGCCGACCACAGTTCTAGTCCTGGACCTGGTGGCTTGCTTTCTCACTCTCTTTCTTGCTCTCTCTCTCTGGTCAAATTAGTAAAAAAATAAACAAATAAAAATAACAATAGGGACCAGCAGATGGTGTAATGGTTGGGTCACTGGACTCCCCACACAGTAGACCACAATTCATGTCCTGAACCCTGCAGCTTAAAACTCTCACCAGGCACAGTATGTACCTGCCCAAAACCCCAAGAAGGGACTGTAGTGTGGCCATCCCAGGGTGATTTTTTGCTTCCTGTCTCTCTCTCTCTTTCTGTCTCTCTGGCAAGCGCACACGCCCTATAGCAAAGTTCTCTGTCTAAAAAATAGTAACAATAAAATAATTCTTTTTTTAAATGAAATCATTCTTTAATAATAAAAATAAAAGTTCATCTTTGTAGGGCCAGCATTGGTGGAGTGCTTACAGTTCTGAACTCTCACGTGACTAATGGCAGTCTGAGTCCCCAGACCCAGTGGTTTGAAACTCACACCAGCGTGCATGCATGATGCCTGAAATGCCAAGAGAAAAATGGAGGAGAAAGGATTGTGGCATGGCCACCCCCCTTGGGGAGGTGATTTCTCACTTTCCCTTTCAATGTCTGTTTCTCTCTAGTGAGTATGCAGACCCTATGGCAAAAACCTTAATTTTAAAAAAAGGAAGACCATCCTTGTGATATAAAAATAAGATCAAGGGTTACTTATTACAAGTAATGCAAACACAGAAATACCTGCCAAAGTAGGAATACCATACTTACGACCAATTAGTTTCCAAGTGTTAATGCAACACACACAGAAACTATATGAATACACTTAACAATAGCAAAAATGAAATCAAAATTACAAATACCAATCTCCCAATAAAACTTTACTACTTGTTAATTAACTTCAGCGATAACGGTAAAAATTACCACTTATGAAAAGATCTAAGTATATAATTGTGGTATAACCTTTGAGATTCAGATTGGACAGTGTGACATTCTTGTCATTAGGTTAAGTCCAAAATGACCTTACTGGTTAAAAACAGTTTTATTCTAGTCTTTCCTTATTAAATAAGATTTTCACTTGCCCAACAATTTCGTTTAAAAAAAAAAAATGCACCTGATCTTATTGAGTCTTAGATCTTTAAAAAAATAAGAGCACTTTTAAAATAATTCTTTCTTTATAGTGTAGCAAAGTTCTTTTATATATAGCATTGTGTTCTGACCTGATATGATTCAAAGAGGTTTGTAATTAAGTTTGCTTACAAAATCTGTGGAAGCCTGGTCCCATAGTCTAATGGTTAAGGGAACCAGATCCCACATTGCCAACCACAGGTCAAATCCCAGATTCAGTGAATTAAAAATATGCTGAGTGCACATGCACCCCAAATCCCAACAGAACGGAGAAATGGAGATGGGACTGTGAAGTGACCACACCCTATTGGGGAGTGCTTTCTCCCTCTTCCTCTCTCTCAGGCAAGCACACATGCCCTCTAGCAATTAAAAAAAAATCCTATGAAACAGTAAAAGGAACCCAAGATGAAAGCAATGAGTTGCCTGGGGTAATATGGCAACTGTATTAGCTGATGCTATTTAATTGCCTGTGGAGCTCCGATTTCCTCTTTGCCATCAGGACCCTGACAGGTTAGCTTCTACTGGACACATGAGCTTCTACTGAACAAGTGCTTAGAAATTAAACAAGAAGGAATGTGGAGAGGACAACTGAGCAAACATGGTGACCTTTAGACACATGCAGAAACAAGCTTCTGTGAGCTTCCTTTACATAGTTATGAAAATATTTGTATATGAAAAAGCTAACTGCCTGTTGTTGATATAGCAAAGCAGTATCAAGCTAACGGAAGCCACAAGTGTTTATCAGATTTTATACCAAAAAGATCAGAAAAATTACATGGTACCAGTCGTTTTCACATCTTCAGACGATTTACATAAAAAAACTGGCATTGTATTCCATTTCCTCTTCTCCCATTTTCTGCCCTTTGAAAGAATAAACCTGAGGCTGGTTAGGGGGGTCAAAGCTTTTCATCTGCGAAGTTGGGCCCACCCAATCTTCACTTCACTTGTATATCTGTGTGCTCATTTTTATATTTATTTCTAATTCACAGCCTCCCCACTCAGAAAAACCCGTTCTGCAAAGCGGGTCCTTGCAAAGGAAGTTAGAACTCACTGTCAAAGATAGTGAATGCCATTTCTCGTGTAATATGTATCACTGGTATTTTCCAGGTAACCTGAAAATTCTTGACTTTTATATAAATGTAATAGAGATTAGGAAAAAACATTCAATTGTAAGGTACATTAATTCATGACTCAAATTAATACCCCTTAATTTTTTTTTAAGTCTTATCTTGGGCCAGCAGGTGGTGTGGAGGTTAAAGACGTTGAATCCCAAATGGTTGACTTTGCACTTCAAGTCCTAGACCCAGTAGCTTGAAAAATCACACTGGGTACGTGTGTACATGTCCAAAATCCCAAGAGGAAAGTGGAGGAGAAGGGACTGTGGTACGGACAACCCCCCCCCCACGGGGGTGACTTCTCACTTTCTCGCTCTTGAACACATATGCTCTATTGCAAAAAAAACTAAAGAGGAAAAAAATATCTTAACTTTTTATAAGTAAATGCCTGCTCAAAACCACTGCTCTTACATATTCTGTAATTTATAATTTGATGTCATTTTATTAATTATGCCACATAAAATCTGTATTGTGCTGACATCACAAAAAAGTGAGAATTTTAAGTTACTGTTTGGGGACCAGCAGTTAGCGTAATGGCTATGGTGCTGGACTCCCATGTACTCGACTGGGGTACTGGACCTGGTGGCTTAAACTCACGCTGGGTGCTTGTGTGTGCGTACCCAAGATCCCGAGAGGAGAACGAGGGAGAAGGGATTGCGGCGTGGCCATCCCCCTGAGGGGTGACTTCTCGCTTCCTCTCTCTCTATCTCTGTCTTTCTGGTGAGCGCATGCGCCCTATAGCAAAAACCTCTACCAAAAAAAGAAAAAAAAAAAAAGTTACTGTTTGTGGAATTAAAAAAAAAAAAAATGACAACCCATTCCTAAAATCAAAATAATTGACAAAGCAAACAGCATAGAAAATACTCCAAGGCAAGAGTTCATAAAAAGAGTGCTGGTTAATCCCATGGTTCAAGTCCCAGATCTGGCAGCTTACTTTCTCACTTTCCCTCTCTCTCTCTCTGTCCCTCTCTGGTCAAATTAAGAAATAAATAAATCAGGTTAAATAAAATGATATTTAAAAAAATAAGTGAACACTGTACAATGCCTCAGTTATTAAGGGAGCCAACCTCCAAAATATGTACACATGAATAATTAAATATAAACTGAAAACTACTGAAATATATCCCCTTCTCAAACACTCTAAAATGTATGCACTGTTACAGAAACAAAGTATTTTAACTAAAAGCAGAAAAGAAAATTCAGAGAAACTCTCTCAAAATCAAAACTGAGGGATGGAGATCAGCAAATGGCATAAAGGTTATGCTGTTGGACAATTACATGGTTGACAATGGTTTGAGTTCTGGACTCAGCGGCTGAAAACTTATGCCAACACATGTGCATGTGTGCCCAAGATCCCGAGAGGAGGAATTTGGTGGTGTGGCCATCTCCCTTACAGGATGATTTCTTGCTTTCTATCTCTCTGGCAAGCACACACAACCTATAGCAAAAATTTCTCTTAAAGAAAAAACAAGAAAACAAAACAAAACAAAAACCTGTGGGCTGGACTGATAGTGCAATGATCGAGCACTCTGCATATAGAACAAGATCCAATATGGCCAACATTAGTTTAAATCCCTACCTAAGTGGCTTGAAAAACATGCCAAGTGCATTGTGCATGTATGCTCCAAATCCTGACAGGATAGAGAAATGGGTAAAAAGGTTAATGGCATAACCATACCCCACTGGAGGATGCCAAATGCATGTATCATCTGGCAAAAAATAAACAGATAGGAAAGTTAAAAAAAAAAAACCAGACACAAAACAAAACCCAGGGCCAGCTGTGTGGCATGGTGGTTAAGGCAGCCGTATCATGCGTTACCAACCACATGGGGCAAGCACCAGCCTTCATGGCCTGAAAAATACTATTGGTTCATGTGCACTCATACACCCGATAAGTGGAGACTAGGAGAAAGAAATTGTGCTGTGACCGTGCTCTTTTGTGAGTGTTTTCTCCCTTTCCCTCTGTTTCTCTCTAGATAGCACACATGCCATCTGGGGAAAAGACAAAAACAAAACCATTCCATCTGAGTTATTCCAGACAGACATGATTTAGCATTATTCATTTCAAATTAATGATGTAGTTATAGTATCTAACAAACTCTGGCTCATAGCCTAATTTTACAAAACAAAACTCACCTATTTATAAGTGATTAAAAGAGACTATGATTCTTTAATATAATGGAAAAGCCATGCAATCATTAAAAGCACAGTAGTTTAGATGTATGCAAAAAAGAGAAAAAAGTCCAAAAAATAAAGTAGGAAAAGGAAAAAAAAGTTTCAAGTCCTTTGTATGTATGGTATGATCACACTTCTTTGATATACACAAAATGATTGTACATGAATAAAAATTATCTTGATGATATCCATGAAACTGAACAACGGTACTGCTCCTGGAGAACAGAATGACCCTCATGTTTCATCTCCTCCTTTCTCAACAATGTTTCAATTTTATACATGAGTATGTATTACCTTATTAATTAAAAGAAGAAATTTCAAGAACAAAAAAAAGTCTACAGATCTCAAAGCAACCATTACCTAAGTGGCAAAGAAAAATGCTAGCTAAATTAGAGTGTTATAATACATTTACAAATTACTTCTTGACCTATAAAAATATACATAGGTTACTGCTGTGTGGCATAAAATATATACAAGTCTTAATGGAAGAACAAACAACTAATTTCAAACACAGTTGGTTACTTACCCTGCAATCTCCACAAATAAGAATTTTGAAGCAAATTTCTTGTTCAAAAGTGACACAAAAGACTTCTTCAACCCACCCACTGCCCCACAATCAGTTCCCTAAAGCATGAACATACAAGATACTTACAATTGATTTGAGTGATTAAGAGAGAACTTAAGTCACCCTTGTTAAAACTGCACTTAAACGTTGGGACAAGCTGGAACATTTATCTTCCACTCATCTTAGACTCCATTATCACCAAGTGTAAATTCGAATTGGTGACTTAAAGAATGATCTGAGGAAAAAATTGACCTCCAGGATTGGATGGAAGCATGAAGAAAATAATGCCTCATTTATCTAAATGATCAAATGAATTTACTATAAATGATCACTAGACCTTTTGTCAATTCACACAATATCTTACTTGCCAGCCCACAGTTCCAATACAGTATTTCCCCAGTCTTCTGACAGGCACCCTGTGAAGCTGTCCCACATTAACTTCTACTGCAATATCCTGGGACAAGGTGTCAAAAAGTAACAAATGTCAAGTCCCCTTGTCTTTTATGATACCAGCTGGAATTAAGTAGGTTTTTCAAAAATGAGATACAGCCTTTTCCTTCACTTTGAAGAGCACAGCAACAATTTTTCCAAAATCAATCTGCTCTCTACAGCGCCCCCCAAATTAAAATGTTAAGAGTGCAACAAAATCATAGTATTCCTAGAACTTAAAAAAAAAAAAAAAAAGCAACTATTTCAAGGCACATTTAATTTAATATAAAGAGTGCAATACAAAAGGTTTAAATACAATGAAGGAACACATTCCCCCATTAACACCAACGACAATGCTCTTTTAACATGTGCCTGTTGAATGGAATGGGGATTTCATAATGTTCACTACTGGAAAAAAAAAAAAGTAACACAGTAGGTCTCATCACAGTCAATGTCCTTATACAATCTAGTTGTGAAATGAATGCTTATAATGCTTCAAACAGTTTTGACCTGGAGTTTGATACCACACCTTCATGTTTGTACAGTCCTCAGTAAGATTATCTACAGTTTTTGAAACCATTCAAAGAACAAACCATTGATTAAAACCACATCGATTTAAGGCTCAATCAAGTAGAACAGAGCCCCAAATTAAATGGTTAAAGATATGCACTACTTGTACTGACATCTATCATTTGATTCTCTCATGACTATTAGAGTTCGTTCTTAGCAAACTGGAATTTTACATGTTCAATTCATGATTTAAAATCTCTAGGTTTTCATTCCTCCAAACAGTCTGAAGACACAGTGTGCCACAGACTTAAGACTTCTGTTTCTCCCTCTATTTTCTTCAAACAGAAACATTTCTCAAGTGTCTACATGTTCTAGGAGGGGAATTTTTCGGAGATGACCACGTCTTCGGAATAGTCCGACGGCATCAGGCCTCTGAAGCAAGGGGAAGGGGAAGAGAAAAAAGCTGAAATACAAGGTTCATCTGGTAAGTTTACATTAACCATTACAAGCTGGACAGAATAAGAATGTGGCTTTTTTTTGGCTCAAAAAGTCTGAGTCTTGGTGTGGAAACGAGTACTTGGCTGTCCCACCACAGCTTTCTCGTAGTGGGACTGTCAGGGAAGTCTTGACTGGGGAGTATGATTTGTTTACCTATCAGGCGTAAACTTCCAGGCACTCAGTTCATTTTGGGCTTGTTCCAGTTTGTCTTTAGTCTGTTCCAGTTCACCTTTCATTTTTAGGAAAAACAAGTTGATCGCTGGGTCTACCATTGTTGATCTCAGTTGGGCAACACTCGGCTGCTGGACTTGCTTGAGGTACTGGATTTGAGTCTGCGCAAAGCAAAAGAACCAATTACTAACAAATCAAAGGAAACACACATAAGAGGTAAACTCCTTCCTATTTGATTTATCATCTCATTAAGCCCTTCTCCCCTTTGACCTTAAACTGTCTAGAAAAGGTACAAATTAAAAAGAACTACTGAGCGGCCAGCATGTGGCATGGTTGTTAAAACACTGGGCTCCCATGTGGCCTACTGCAGTTTGAGTCTTGGACCTGAAGGCTTGAATATCAAACTGGATACATGTACTGAGAGAAGCATGGAGGAGAAGGGATTGCTGTGTGAACCACCACCCTAGGCTGTGAGATTTCTCACTTTCCCTCTCTCTGGTAAACACAGGTGCCCTATGGCTAAAACCTTAAAAAACAAAAACAAAAACTCTATTTAGCCAGTCTGTGGTATGGTAGTGAAAGCAGCTGGATTCCACATGGTCAACTGCATGGTTGGAGCTTCAGACCCAGCAGCTTGAAAATGCACCAGGTGTACATGTATGTGTATCCAAAGTCTCAAAAAGAAGGGGATGGAGAAGAAGGGATTATGGCATGGCCATTCTCCCACAGGGGATGCTTTCTCATTTTCATTCTCTTTTTCTTTCTTTTTTTGGAGAGGTTTTTTTCGCTATAGGGCGCGTGCACTCGCCAGACAGACAGAGAGAGACATAGAGACATAGAGACAGAAAGCGAGAAATCACCCCCCAGGGGGAGTGGTCACGCAGCAATCCCTTCTCCTCCATTTTCCTCTCAGGATCTTGGGCACGCATGCACATGCGCCCGGTTTGAGTTTTAAGCCACTGGGTCCAGGATGCGAACTGCGGTCAGCTACGTGGGAACCCAGCGACATAGCCATTACGCCAACTGCTGGTTCCCATCATTCTATTTTTCTAGTACACACACTCTTGTCAAATTAAAACCTTGCCTTCCCCTCAAGGGAACAAAAACACCAACTATTTATTTAAGGTTATTTGTGTAGAAATCAAGGTCATGTTACTGCATCCCCACATTTGGGACTTTAAAATAAAAAAGTTCTATCTTTGCCACCAGAATAAAAACAGTACAAAAAGGACTGACTCATGGCACAGTAGTAATGGACTACTAAAGAAAAGCCAGATCTAGGACCAGCAGATGGAGTAATGATTACATGGCTGAATTCCTATGTAGTTGATCATGGTTTGAATCCTGGACCTGGCAGTTTAAAACTCATGCCAGGCATAAGTGCATGCATGCCCAAAATCCTGAGAGGAGAATGGAGAAGGGATTGTGGTGTAGCCATCTCCCCTGGGTGGTTATTTCTCATTTTATGTATCTCTGGTGAATGGATGCACCCTATAACAAAAATCTCTCTCTAAAAAAAAAGAAAAGAAAAGCCAAGCCAGATCCTACACGGGAACTACACTTAAAATCCTGGCCCCAGTCGCCTGAAATGTAGAGGGTTCCTTTGTCATATATGCACTCAGTCATGAATAAAGAAAACAAATAAAATAAAGTCCCCCAAAATCATTATAATTATTAAAAATGCTCACACCAGCCAAAAGAAAAAAAAAAGTTTCTCACTTTCCCTTTCTCTCTCTCTCTGTTTCTATCTGGTGAAATTGATAAATGATAATAACAAATGCAATTAAATAATTAATAAGCCTTGGGGAAAAAAGGAAACATTTCAAAAAAAGGGGGACCAGCAGTTGGTGTAATGGCTATGTCGCTGGACTCCCATGTAGTTCGAGACCTGGACCCGGTGGCTTAAACTCATGCTTGGTGTGCGTGTGTGCGTGCCCACCCAAGATCCTGAGAGGAAAAGGGATTGTGGTGTAGCCATCCCCCCCTGGGGAGTGATTTCTCCCTTTCTATCTCTCTTTCTGGTGAGTGCACATGCCCTATAGCAAAAACCTCTCAAAATAAATAAATAAATAAATTGATTGATTATAAAACAATACTTATATCTACACGAGTTTCAAAAGAGCTTTATAAAAGCAAACTCAAGAGCACGTTAAGCCAAAATAAAGTGTATGTTCATTGTTTTCCCCTTCTGAGCAGAACTGAATTGTAAATCAAGAAGGTAAGTCAACTAGTCTGAACTGATTATTAAAAAATAATAAGCTGGGGCCACCAAGTGGCGCGGTAGTTAAGGGCGCTGGATTCCCAAGTGGCCGACCACAGTTCAAGTTCCAGACCTGGTGGCTTTCTCTCTCCCTCTCTGTCTCTCTTACTATCCCTCTCCAGTCAAATTAAAAAAAAAGAAGTAAATAAAGTTTGATGAAATAATTATTTTTAAAAAGTTTTAAAAGCCAATTGTTCAAGGATATGGTTACAGTTCAATGTCTGAAACAGAACTAGAATTTTAATTCTCAGGTTTCTTGATTCCCAATCTAGAGTTTATACCACCTTACCAGAACCCTTCTACTTACACATTAAACCTTCAATTTTGACTTCAATTGTACTGTTTGTAAGTACACTAAAAATACATTTCTAAAATGTGAAATACAATTATTAGCATATAATTTTACTCATACCCAAAGTAGATTTAATGCTTTAATCAAGATTACAGTTATAATTTCTGACCATAAATTGAGTAAAAGTCACAAATATATTAAGTGGACTAAGAAATATATTTAATCGAGCAAATGAATATTCCTCATTTAACTTAACGATGATTTTAAAAAGTAATTAATTATTAAATTCCCACCTGCTGGGACCTGCAGGTGGCATAGTGGTTAGGGCACTGAACTCCCACATGGCCGACCATGGTTTGAGTCCTGGACCCAGTAGCTTGGTTTCTCATTTTCCCTCTCTCTTTCTCTCTCACTCTGTCCCTCTCAGGTCAAATTAAAATAAACAAATAAAGTTAAATAATTCTTAAAAAAAATAAATAAATCCCAGTCGACTATTTTAAAAAAACAAACAACAATAGCTTTGATCAGCAGGTGGCACAGGGTTAAGGCAGCTAGATGCATGTCCGTGCCCTGAATCCCAAGAGGAAAATGGAGGAAGGGACAGTAGTAGTGTGGCTATCCTCCCGGGGGGTGGGGGGTGATTTCTCACTCTTCTCACATCTCTCTCTGGTGAGCATACTCACCCAATGACAAACCACAAAAAGGGGAGAAAAAAGAAAATGTACAACTACTTATTCAATACAAGGCCAACAATGGGACATGCCTTATAGTGCATATATCATGTGCTGTGGTTATAAAACAGTCTCTACAACACAGCTTGGACATAGTTACTAGTTAAGTTTACAAAGTCCCAATAGTCATATTTTTTGTCATAAAGAGAGGCAAATCTGAGTAGGATAAATTCCATGTGAAAGAGAAGAAAAAACCAAGCAATATGTTTTAATTAGTTTTTACTCCTATTTTGACTAGCAAAAGACTAAATGAAAGTCAGGGTACCATTAAGAGCAAAACACAGGCTTTTACCTATAAACAAAATAGAGTTAAATGAATATTATAAAAAGCCAGGAAAAAACAATTTCTTTGGCTAACCCATGCCTTACACTGAAAATTAGTAAATGGGCTACCAATAGACAGAAATATAAAAAATAATGAGATTAAAAAGATGGGAGCTGGCAGGTGGTGTGGTGGTTAAGGGTGCTAGACTCCCTCCCACATGGCCCACTGAGGTTCAAGTCCAGGACCCAGTGGTTTGCTCCCTCACTTTCTCTCTCTCATTCTGTTCCTCTCTGGTCAAATAAAAAACATAAATAAAAGTTAACTAAAATAATTATTAAAAAAAAACCTAAAACATGATACCAGGGAAACAGACCTACGGAGAAAAAACAGATTCCTAAGGATATATATTTTTTTTACCCTGTGCCTAGCTTAATTCAAAACACCTGGAGTAAAAATGGCAGCTCTTTTTTAAACAAATAGAAACAACCCTGCTGAAAGTCAATCCACTATTTGCTTTACCCATTTATCCCCCTCCTCTGGTATCACTTTATTCCTCTTTTCTACCCTTTAAATTCTGTTACCTCCAAATTCCTATTTCACAATTCCTCTAGAGCCTATATATTTTCCATAGTCTCACTTAAAAAAAAAATCTCAATCTCGTCTATCACTAGTAACTCCCTGTGTAAACTCAATCTCATTAAGGAAATGATCTTTGGTCAGCTGTGGGGTGGTGATTAAGGTCGTTGTAGTTCGAATCCTGAACCTGGTCCTTTGAAAAACATGCCACGCTCAAAATTCCAAGAAGAAAATGGATAAGGGACTGTGCTGTAGCCATAATCCACCCTGAGAGGTGTTACCTCATTTTCTGTCTCTCTACACATATCCTCTAGCAAATCTAAAAAAGGAAAAGAAAAGATCTTCAGCTGGCCCTGTGCCACAGCAGTTAAGGGCTATGTGGAGGAAGTAGATCTCACATGCCCAACTAAAGTCTCAAAGCCAGCTTTGGTGGCTTCAAAAACATGCAAGGCAAGTGTACATATACACCCAGGATCCTGATGGGATGGAGTAAAGGAGATTGCCATGTGACCAGGTCTCATTGGGAAGGGCACATTCTCTCCTTCTGGCATGTGTGGTATTTATTTAAAAAACAAAAGAAAAACACCTCTCAAAAAAAAAGAAAAAAAAAAAACCACAACAACAAAAAAAACCACTTATCTCTTTTTGATGTATAACTACCTCCTACTCAAATGGCCTCAAACTTACTTCTTGCCCCAATTCTCAACAAACAACCTTTTGCCAAAGTGGTCAATAGCCTCGTAACTGCCAAACCCAACAACTTAAAAAAATCTCTATCTTAGAGAACCTTACTTATGCCTTTGACATCATTAATTGCTTTTCTTGGCAAGCACACAATGCTCTATAGCAAAAATCGCTTCAAAAAAAAAAAAAAAAAGAAAAAAATCCATGCTGGGTATTGAATGCATGTGTGCCCAAAATCCCGACAAGAATGGCGAAGGGACTGCAGCATGGCTATACCTTCTGAGGAGTGATATCTTGCTTTCTATCTGTCCCTCTGGTGAGTGTGTGTGTATCTATTAAATAAAAATCTAAATAAATAAATAAATAAATGCTTCCTAACTGATTTTCTTGCCATAAGTGCTGATCCTCTCAAATCCATATTCCCTACTCAAGCTACAAAGATCTATCTAAAATGCAAATCTGACCAACGACATAAATCTGTTTAAAAATTCTTTAGTCCTGGGACCGGCAGGTGGCATGGTGGTTAAGGGTACTGGACTCCCACATGGCTTACCACAGTTCGAGTCACAGACCTGGTGACTTGCTTTCTCACCTTGCTTTCTCTCTGTCCCTCTCTGGTCAAATTAAAACATAAATAAAGTTAAATAAAATAATAATTATTTTTTAAAAAATTCTTTAGTCCTGCTGATTCCTCTGCCTGGTGGTTAAGGGAGCCAGATCCACATGGACAATAACAGTTCAAATCCCAGTCCCAGTGGTTTGAAAAACATACTAGCACATGTGCATGTATGCCCAAAATCCTGACAGGATGGAGAAATGGAGAAAAGATTGTGGCGTGTATATACTCTACTGTGGGGTGACGCCCCAACCCCTGACAACAGTAATAATAATAAAAAATTCTGGCAATAATAAAAAAAAATTCTTCAGTGGCTCTCTCTCACCTAGAATCCCACCTAAGATTCTAGATCTTGACCTGAATGACTCTTTTCACCTTCACCTGAAATTTCATCTGAGACTGCCATGTACGAGGATCTTTAAAAAAAATTCTTTAGAAATAATAATAATAAAAAAACTATGGATGCATTTTACTTTTTTGGGGGGGAGGGGGAGGTGTTTGCCTTAGGGTGTGTGCACTTGCAGGAAACAGAGACAGACACACACAGTGAGAGAAAAAGTGAGAAACCACCTGGTGGGAGGGATGGCCACAGTGCAATCCCCTATTCTACATTTTCCTCCTAGGATCTTAGGAATGTATTCACATGCAACTGGCTTGATTTTTTTTTTGGCGGAGGGTGGGGGGAGTTGGGGGGGTTTGCTATAGGACCCATGCACTCACCAGACAGACAGAAACAGAAAGACAGAAAGTGAGAAATCACCTTCCAGAGGGGAATGACCAAGCTGCAATCCCTTCTCCTTCATTCTCTCAGGATCCTGGGCATGCACACACACGCGCCCAGCGTTGAGTTTAAGCCACCAGGTCTGGGACTCAAACCATGGTCGACTACATGGGAGTCCAGTGACATAGCCATTATGACAACTGCTGGTCCCATACCTCACATGATTTTTAAGCAACCAAGCCCAGGACTCTAACTGTGGTCAGCTATGTGGGAGTCCAGTGCTGTAACCACTATGCCATCTGCTGACTCCTATATATTTTTAATTTCCTAAAGGATGAGTATGCTCACTAGAGACAGAGAGAAAGTGAAAAAGCATCTCCAGAAGAGATGACCACACTGTAATCCCTTCTCCATTCTACTTTCAGGGTTTTAGGTACACATGATCACATGTCCATGCTTTTTAAGCCACTGGGTCCAGGTCTTGAACCAAGTAGCTGTCCATGTGGGATCCAGTTGTTTTAAACACCACGCCACCTGGCTGGGCCTGGATTTCAAAATTTCTTGTACAAAAATAAAACTTATATTTCATTTCCACTTTTCAAGAACTTTTAAAAGTTCTCTTGTATAATCTTGTCCTTTGTGCTTTTTTTTTTTTCCTGCTACCCTACCTATAAAATCTTACTCTGTATTGTAACTGAAATGATGGTGTAATGGTCACATCACTGGATTCTGACATGGCTAACTGCAATTTGTGTCCAGACCCAGCAGTTTGAAACTCATGACAGGCACGTGTGCGTGGGTGAACTATGATGTCAAAACTAAAGATTGAGGGACCGGCTGGCAGCACAGTGGTTAAGGCACTGAGCTCCCACATGGCTGACCACAGTTCAAGTCCCGGACCTAGTGGCTTGAAAACCACACCAGGTCTATGTGTGAGCATGACCAAAATCCCAAGAAGATAAAAGAGAAAAGATTGTAGCATGGTCATCCTCCCCGGGAGGTGATTTCTCATGTTCTCTCCCTCTCTGTCTCTAGGCCAGTGCACATGCCCTATGCAAAAACCTCAAAAAAAAAAAAAAAAAAAGTAGGAATCAAGGAGAGGGAAAGAATTTAAGACAGCTGTGTTAATGAATCACTACCAATTTCACCATTCATCTAAGTGTTGGCACTTTAAAGGTAAAATTTATTCCTTTGCATAATACAGAAATCTGTTAAAACATTAATGATGTGCAGGAAAAAAGTTATCAATAATGAGAATAGAAACTAAAATGACAGAAACAAGAAGAAAAAATGATGGAAAGGTGGAGAAACAATAGAGACTATTCTTTTCATTGGCAAAGTTACAGGCCAAGAAGTTACTTTGGGAAAGGAAACAAAGTGGGAAAAGACACTGGAAACATGAACAATCTGCACAGACAGTAAAAGGATAGCAATTAAGCCCTAGAGAACATTTTATTTCCATTCTATTTCTAGAAGGAACAGGATAGGACTGTCCCATTATTTTAAGTTTTGCTATAGGATGTGAGCTCTTGCCAGACACACACACACAGAGTGACAGAGAGAGAGAGAGGAAAAGTGAGAAATCATCCCTTAAGGGCATGGGCATACCACGATTCCTTCCATCCTCCTCTTGTGAATTTGGGCACGCGCGCGCACACATACACGTGTGTCTGGTGTATTTTTCGAACTATTGGGTCTGGGACTTGAACCACATTATTAGTCATGTGGTATCCGGCCACCTCAACCAGCACATAACGGGCTGGCGCCTGTCCCAACATATTTTTATCAATAGTATCTTTACCAGCTAGATTATTATTATTATTTTTTTTTTTTTTTTAAGATTTTGCTATGGGGCGCATGCGCTCACCAGAGAAAGAGAGTGAAGGAAAGTGAGAAATCACCCACCCCCATGGGGATTGCCATGTTGTAACTCCTTCTCTTCCATTTCCCTCTCAGGATTCTGGGCACACATACATGCACAGGCACCCAGCGCCAAAGTCCAACAATCGAACTGCAGTCAGCCATGTGGGATTAACCAACATACCACTTGCTGGTCCCCAAATAATCAGATTTTAAAATTAAAAACAACAAGGATAGAGCTGCCTCTAATTTGTAAGTATAATATATACTAAAAACCAAAGGAGTGGCTCAGACTGTCAAAGATGGCATAAGATCGAGCATAAATTATGAGGTACTGGGGTGTCAGAAAAGTCACAACACATATTTGCATAGAAAAATGCGTCGTGACTTTCCCAATGACTTAATACATTATCAGACACGTCACTAGATTTCAAATTTATGTAAACATGACGAATAATAGAAATAAAAGCTCTAACAATTAAAAGGAGACATTACACAAGTTGCTGACACTAGAAAATAAAGCTTGATGCACAGAATTTAAGAGAAGAGTTTAATTAGACTGCTCATCTAAAACTGCTTGCTTAGACAGTGAAAGTAATGAAGCCAAAAACTCCTTTGATTATACTCTCAGACATCAAGCTGTCTGAAAAATATCTTGAATTGAAATACTTATTCTCATTAAGCAAGGAAATTTCAGAGAATAACTTAAAATTCTGCCTTTCTGGACACACATACACACAAATAATAATAATTAATAAATCTAAATGATGAGGGAGTCAGCAGGTGGCATGGTAGTTAAAGCCACCTGGACTCCCATATGGTTGACCAGTTTGAGTCCTGGACCTGACAGCCTGTTTTCTCACTTTCCCTCTCTTTAGCTTTCTAATAAGTGTGTGTGCCCTATAGCAAATTAAAAAATAATAATATTGATAAATAAATGTAAATAATTCTTTAAAAAAATCTAGCAATGAGGAACTATCTACCAAATTTTACATTTAGTATATTTATATCTCAAAATGTATGTACATTGACAAAATATTTATATTTAGCATTAAGTATTTAAAATTAACAATGTGTATTAAAAACCAACTCTTCAACTAAAGACTTAAAAAATTTGAAATACTACTTACAGTACACTCTTGCATCTCTTGTTCCTTGGTCGCTAGTCGCATTACAAGGATGTTTTCTCTGCGTGCAGATTCTTGCTGTTGTTGCTTTAGTTTTTCTTCGGACTCCCTTAAGCCAGTTACATCATTAGCTAATGATTAAAAAAAAATCCAAATATTATTAATAATTTCAAAACTGAATTAACCAAAAGAAAATTCTAATTACCTCTGTCAAGAAGAATAAAAACATGGTAAAATAAATTAATCAAGTTATTTCCATCCTAACTACTTTTTGAACAAGGATATTTGTTACTAATCATGAGAGTTCCTTTAGGAGACAATAGTGTGCTCCACAACTCCTAATTCATTTTGGACTGAATTGTTTCTGAAGTCCCAGCAGATCACAGGAAATTACATTATCTGCATTTGCTTATAGTATATAAAAAACCTAATTAAAACTTTGTAACCCATTCCTTATAAAAATACCAACAACTGAACAATTAGTACTTTAAATCTTTATAATGTTCATGATGTCTATGGATTATAATATAGTCATACAATTATTAAAATCTTAGAATAACACTAAGACTGGACTTGGAAAACTATCTTGGTTCTTATGCTCACAAAATAATGCCATTCTAACTCAGTAACAGGTGAAATACAGTTTTATAAATAGTTTCACATTACACCCTGTATATTACCTCTAGAAGATTTCGGTAAACGTGTAGCTGTATCTTTTTAAAAACAAAACAAAACAAGGGAACCAGCAGTTAGCATAATGGCTATGTCGCTGGACTCCCACGTAGTCGACCGCGGTTCGTGTCCCGAACCCGGTGGCTTAAAACTCACGCCGGGCGCGTGTGCGTGCGTGCCCAAGATCCCGAGAGGAGAATGGAGGAGAAGGGATTGCGGCGTGACCATCCCTCCTGGGGGGTGATTTCTCGCTTTCTGTCTCTATGTCTCTGTCTGTCTGTCTGGCGAGCGCACGCACCCTACAGTGAAAATCTCTCAAAAAAAAAAAAAACCAAACCAAACCAAAACAAAAAAACCCTACCTATCTATCTATCAATCTATTGGAATTTTTGAGCTGGGTTTGGGACCTGAACCACAGTTAGCCATGTGTGAATCCAGCACCTCAACACCACACCACCTGCTAGTCCAATATCTTAATATATTTTAAGCTTTTATAAATTACTGATTGCTCCTACTATCTCCCTTCTAGACTAGTAACTCATGTTTCAATTCAAATTTCTATATAAGAGAGGTTAGGGACAAATCGAGAAAAGTTTTAAATAACAGTAGTTTTGAGTTAGGCTAGCTACACTATACTCAAACCCTTGCACATAATTTTACTAAAAGTCATGCCATTATATGTCTGTGCATTCACAGTAACGGAATTTCTAAAGAACCTCACTCATCGTCCTATTTTCCATAACCCTACACAATTCATGTACATAGTTCTTGTAATAAAATGTATGAGTAAAAATTACATTTGCTGGGGCCAGCAGGTGGCATGGTGGTAAAGGTGCTGGACTCCCAATGTTTGAGTGTAGTTTGAGTCCTGGACCTATCTATCTATATCTAGATCTAGGTCTATTATCTGTTTTTATCTCCTCCTATCCCCCCCCCCCCGCCCCGCCCTGCCATGTGCCATATAGAAAAACTGAAAAAACGGGCTGGCAAGAGCCATGATGGTTAGGGTACTGGACTCCCACATGATTGACCACAGTTCAAGTCCTAGACCTGGCAACTTGTGTTCTCACTTTATCTTTCTCTCTCTCGTCAAATTAAATAAACAATTATTTTTAAAAAGAAAAAAAAAAAATTCTTTAAAAAAAAATCACATTTGCTTTAGTAAAACCCACTATCCTTTATGTTTCTAACAACAGTCTAAAAAAACACTATTCACTCTGTCCTTAGGAAGCTAGAACTCAAATAAACTTACAGTTAAGATCTGTGTACTTGCCCTCCAAGGCTTGCACATATGCTTCATATTGTTTCCATCTAGTACAAAAATAAATTCAAGTGTTAGTTGTTTGAAATTGCTTTCATTAGATATACAAAAAAAAAAAACTTATGTAAATGTTTAAATTTTATTTAAGTTGTATTTCTTTCATTAGAGAGACAGACAAGGAGACAGACAGACAAGCACCCTCATGCTGCAGTCCCCAAGACTGCTTAGACAGCTGGGATCATAGGTGAATGCCTAGTGTACCCAGATGAACGAGGGAACTGGATCCTCAATGATTCTACCCTTTCTTTCCTTTTTCTCTTATGTGCTAGAAGGCACCTGTGGTCACTGAAAACAAAAAGAGAAGAGGGGCTGGCAGGTAGCATGATGGTTGAAGCACTGGGCTCCCACATGGCTGATCTCATTTCAAGCCCCAGACCTGGTGGTTTGCTTTTTCACTTTCTTTCTCTCTGCTGAGTGAACGTGCCCTATAGCAAATTAAAAAATAATAATAAATAAAATTAAAACAAATCTTTTCTTTCTTTCTCTCCTACCACCTCTTTTAAGAGATTCTTGCTATAGGGCGCCTGTACTCGCTGGAGAGACAGAAAGCATGAAATCACCCCCCAGGGACAATGACCACACCACAATCCCTTCTTCTCCAATCTCTTCTCAGGATTTTGGGCATGTATGCATATGTGCCTGGTGTGAGTTTTAAGCCACTGGGTCCGGGACTCGAACTGCATTTGACTATGGGGGAGTCCAGCAATGTAACCATTACCGTTGGTCCCAACTAATAATTCTTGGGGGAGCGGTGGGGGTGGGCAGAAAGCAATAAAGTACCCCAATGGGAGATGGTCATGTTGTATTCTTATCTCACCATCTCGCCCCCTTTCAGTACTGGGCAGGCACACACGTGTCCAGTGTGTTTCTCAAGTTGCTGGTCTAGGGAACCAGCAGTTAATGTAATGGCTATGTCGCTGGACTCCTATGTAGTCAACCGCGGTTCGCGTCCTGGACCGGGTGGCTTAAAACTCACGCCGGGCACGTGTGCGTGTGTGCCCAAGATCCCGAGAAGAGAATGGAGAAGGGATTGCGGCGTGACCATCCCCCCTGGGGGGTGATTTCTCGCTTTCTGTCTCTCTGTCGAGCACACGTGCCCTATAGCAAAAAATCCCCCCCCCCCCCAAAAAAAGTTGCTGGTCTAAGACTTGAACTGTGCAGTCAACCATGTAGGATCCAGCTTCCTTAACCACCGTGCCAACAGCCTCCTTAACACCAGGCCACCAGCTGGCCTGAATCCAGCTTCTTTTGATCAATATGTTACGACTGAAGTAATGGGTTGGCCCATGAACTCAGAAACTGAATAACTGAAACTTCAGGGTGATTTTTAATTTTGAGGTCATAATAAATCTAGTTTAACCAACAATAAATCAGTCCCTTCATTACTCTTTCACAATTTACTGGAAACAGGGAAAAAAGAAGATATAGATATACAGAGAAAGGCTTTCTTTGCTGAGATGACACAAAGCATGCTCCCCTGTCTAAGATTATACAAACTGGGCCAGCAGGTGACATAGTGGTTAAGGTGCTGGACTCCCACATTGTTGACAATGGTTCAAGTTCTGGACCTGGTAGCTTGAAAATCATGCTGAGTGCATGTGTGTATGTGCCCCAAATCCTAGGAGAATGGAAGAGAAGGGACTGTCGTGTGGCCATCCTCCCACGGGGTGATTTGTCACCTTTCCTCTCACTCTCTCCAGCTCGTGCATGCATGCTACGGTAAAACTTAAAAAAAAAATTAAAAAAAAAAATCATTTTGATTTCACTGATGCTCAGGATAATGCTTGGATTGCAGGCTCAGTAAAAATCCTATCATTGAGCCAGCCAATGGTGTGGGGATTAAGGCAGCTAGATTGCACATGGCTGACTGCACAGGTAAGTGTCAGATCTTCTGGTCAGGCACATATAAAAGCATGCCCAAAATCCCAAAAGGAGAAATAGAGAAGGGACTATGGCATGACCATCCCCCATGAGGGGATGCCTTTTCACTTTTCTTTTCTCTCTCTCCCCAGTAACTGCATGCACCCTCTGGCAAAAATAAGCCAACCAAACAACAACAACAAAACTACCACTAATTTCATATGTGCTGCTCACCTAAAACAAAAAGCAGGTAAGAAATGTGCTTAAGCATATGGGAAAGAAGGTTCTTTACCTTGGCTATTTTGTGGAAATACCATGTGACTTTCCCAAAGTAATAGTAATTATTGTTAGTAAATAAAATGAGAACATAGTATTTTTCAAGAGTCTGTATTTTAAAAATTTACTCGGGGCCAGCAGGTGGCGTGGTGGTTAAGGTGCTGGACATTACCACATGGCTGGCCATGGTTCTAGTCTCGGACCTGGCAGCTTCTTTTCTCCCTTTCCCTCTCTCTTTCTATCTCTTTCTCTGTCTCTCTCTGGTCAAATTAAAATAAATGAATGAATAAATAAAATTAAATAAATAATAATTTTTAAAAAGTTACTGTAGGGCATATGTACTCACTGGATAAAGACAAAAATAAAGAGGGTAAGTGAGAGAGCATCCTCGTCCCCATGGGAGATGATCATGTCACAATGCCTTCTCTACCATTTCTCCTTTCAGGATTTTGGGTACATATGCAAAGCATTTTTTCTTTTTCTTTTCTTTTTTGAGGGATTTTTGTTATAGGGCATGTGCACTTGCCAGAGACAGAAAGCAAGAGATTACCCCATAGGGGGATGGCCATGTCATAATCCCCTCTCCTCCATTCTCTTCTTGGAACTTTGGGCACACATACACAGGTGCCTGGTGTGAGTTTTAAGCCACTGGGTCCAAGACTCAAACAGTGGTCAACTATGTGGGCCTCTAGCCATGTAACCATTACGCTCTCTGCTGGTTCTAAGGCATGTTTTTTTTTTTAAGACATGGGGTCCAGGACACAAACCTCACATCCTGTCACATGGGATCCAGCAACCTCAACCATAATACCATCAGCTGACTTCAATAGTGTATTTTAAAAACTGTATGTAAGGGCCAGTAGGTGGCTACGGCTCTGGACTCCCACATGGTCAACCATGGTTCAAGTTACAGAACTGGCAACCTACGTTCTCTCTCTGTGTGTGGTCAAATTAGTAATAATAATAATAATGGTAAGAGCAGCAAAATTAAATAAGTAACTTAAAGAGAGATTTTTGCTAAAGGTCACGTGCACTTGCTTAAAAAAAAAAAAAACAGAAAGCAGGAAATTACCCCCCCCCCCGGGGGGATGGCCATGCCACAATCCCTTCTCCTCCATTCTGCTCTTGGGCATTGTATGCACATGCGCCTGGCGTGATTTCAAGCCACTGGGCCTGGGACTTGAACTACAGTTAACTATGTGGGAGTCCAGAGACGTAACCACTATGCCATCTGCTGGTCCCTAAATAAGTAATTCTTATATTAAAAAAAAAAAAAAGTATTTAATTGGTCAGAACAACACTTATAAATGCCATATGATATCAGCATACAAAGGAATGTTTTTATTATATTTTCCTACCCTCAAAAGAGATGATACAAGCCGCTCTAAGAAATTATTGCAGATGAATAATAAAGATTTTCTCAGTCTCCTGGTGAATACCCAACCTGAATATCTTATATCTAAGCTTACTTAAGAGCAAATATATATATTTTTAAGAGCCAATATTTTAAAATTTTTTCCCATTTATACCTAATCATTTTACTTTAATTTTAGAAAACCACTGTAGGAAGGCCAATAGGTAGCATGGTGGTTAAGGCATTGGACACTCCCAAATGGCTGACCACGGTTCCTGTCCTGGACCTGGTAGCTTGCTTTCTCACTCTCTGTCTCTCTGGTCAAAATTTAAAAAAACAGGGACCAGCAGTGGGCGTAATGACTATGTTGCTGGACTCCCATGTAGTCGACCACAGTTTGAGTCCTGGACCCGGTGGCTTAAACTTATGTCAGACGCGTGTGTGTGCATGTCCAAGGGATTGCAATGTGGCCACCACCCCTGGGGGGCGGGGAGGGTGATTTCTTGCTTTCTGTCTCTTTTGGCAAGCGCATGTGCCCAATAGCAAAAACCTCTCTCTCAAAAAAATAAAAAAAAAAGAGGGATTTTCAGAGGAACAGAAAAATTAAAGCTCAAGCAAGAACTTCCATATAAAGAAATGAGAAGGTCATCCCTGTGGCCCAGTGGTTAGGAGATCCAGAGCCCACATGGCCAACTGAGGTTCAAATCCCACCCTCAGCAACTTGGAAGTCACGTTTGATGTGTGTGCACGTGTGTCCAGAATCCTAGTAGCAGGGAGAAATGGAGAAGGAATTACACCATAACCACACCTCACTGGGGAGTACTTTCTCTCTCCCCTTCTCTCTGGCGAATGGATAATTACTCTGGTATCTTAAAAAGAAAAATGCTATATCAAATAAAAAACTGGCTAACCACAGTCATAAAACACAGAAAGATAATATATAAGGATCCATGAACCCCTCTAGCAAATTAAAAAGGTAATATTACCCTACACCCTACCCCTTCAACTTACAAAAGAGAAAATGGAGGACATCAAGTTAAATGACCTGACCAAGCTCTTATGAAAAAGAGTAACTTTATTAATTAACTACATTACAATTTTTTGGAATGTTAAACACACATAAAATAAGACACAATAAAACCCTCTATGTTTGTTAAACTGAAAACTCTCTCAAAGCAGGATTTTTCCCCATAGCATGGAACAACTCTGAACATATTACCTCTGTGAATAAAAAACCAAAAAACAGATTACTTGCTTTTCTAGTAGTTACCCAAGTGAGTGCTTATAGTTCCTGAAATGTTATTTTCCTCAGTGCTTATATAATAGGCCACAAGAAAATATGTTCAAAGGTATGCAAAATGATTCAAAGCTGTATTAACACTTGCCATAAAGACAAACATCATAGTCACGATTTATAGATTTTTGTTTTTGAAAAAAGAACATTATACCTCAGAATTAACTCATCTCGTGCCATAACTTTGAAGTCTGTTTCACTCAGTCGAACCTGTAAAGAGAATTCAAATATGAACTGAGTGCTCTCCTTGAAGATACACAAAGCTCCTCTCCAAAGAAGCTCTCTACTGAGTCTTATGCAACATATCTAGATTTTGAGGCTTAAAAGGTTCAGTACATAGTATCATTTTTTTTTAACACCCGATTTTACTGTAAAGAAGTTTTAAAAGGTTATCTATTTGGTATCTCACAATGGCCCTCTGGCAATTAAGAGCAGCAACAAATAAGCCAGTTAGCCAGTGGTGTGGTAGTTAAGGTGGCTGGATCCCACATGGCCAATCGTGCAATTCAAGTCCTGGCTTGAAGATATGCTGGGCACCTGTGCATGTATGCCCAAAATCCTACCTAAGAGGAAAATGGAGAACAAATTGCTACATGGCCACTACTCTGATGGGTACTCTATCACACATACTCTCTTTCTCTCTCCCCTCCCTACTTCCTTCCTGGCAGGCAAATGCACCTTCTAACAAAGTTAAAACAAATTAAAAAAAAAACTTGTGATCAGAAGTGTTTCAAGTTTCTGATTTTTTTTTTAAGATTATGGAATATTTTGTTTTAACATAATGAGTTATTTTGGTGACCAAATCCAAGTCTGACCACAAAACTCATTTATGTTTCATATGTAGCTTATACTCAGCCTGAAGGTAATCTACAATGTCTGTATTGCAGTGTTTTGACTGCAACCTGTTACATGATGTCTAGTATGGAATTTTCCACTGTGTCATAAAACCAGTACTCAAAAAGTTACATATCTGAGAACATTGCAGATTTTTATTGTTGAACTAAAGATGTTCAACCTGTACATAAACAACAGTGGTTATACTCAATAAAAAGAGAGATGTAGAACAAGAGAAAACTGAGACTAGAGGGGAATAAAGAAGAGACTGCGGAGTGGTGATCCCCTCTGGAGGTTGGGTGCTTTCTCACTGTTCCTCCCTCTGGTGAGTACACACACCTTCTTGCAAATTAAAAAAGAATAAAAGAAAAAGGAAAAAGGTAAGCATCGAAAACCTACTAGGTAGGAACCAGCAGTTAGCGTAATGGCTATGTCACTGGATTCCCACGTAGTCGACTGTGGTTCGAGTCCCGGACCCGGTGGCTTAAAACTCACGCTGGGCGCGTGTGCGTGCGTGCCCAAGATCCCGAGAGGAGAATGGAGGAGAAGGGATTGCGGTGTGACCATCCTCCCTGGGGGGTGATTTCTCGCTTTCTGTCTCTATGTCTCTCTCTGTCTGTCTGGCGAGTGCACACACCCTATAGCAAAAATCTCTCCCCCAAAAAAGAAAACCTACTAGGTATAATCTTCTTTTGAAAAATATAGAAATGGTTTTCAGTTACAACCAAAAGGATTAAAACTAAGAAAGAGAATAATATACTTGTAGGAACTAGAGAAGTAATCTCCTTTTTGGACATTATTAGAATACATACATAGACACACTCACACATATATATCTGTAAATATTCCTATAATAAAGGCTAAGAACAGAACATGAGACAATCTCTATAATAAATTGTTTCTGGGGGACCAGTAGGTGGTGTGGTGGTTAGGGGACTGGACATTCCCAGGTGGCCGACCGTGGTTCAAATCCTGTACCTGATGGCTTACTTTCTCACTTTCCCTCTCTCTGGTCAAATTCAACAAAATGAATAAATAAAATTAAACAAGTAATTCTTTAAAAGAAAAAAGTGTTCCTGAAAGGTGAAAGTACTCTAAAAATATATTGCTCAGATGATAAAATATGCAGCACATTTATACATCCCCAGTGCTATATTTGTTTTCAAAGCAAGATAACCAAAAATAAGTAGAGAATATATAATCCTTTAAACTCTGTCTTTATAAACGAAGCACTTTAAAACTGGTGAGGAAAACATACCTTTTTGGGAAGAGGTTCTTCGTTGGTCATCTTGAATCCTAAAAAAAAAAAAAAAAGGTCAGGGAAAAAGAAGTTAAATTGATTTTCTTCCAGTTAAGGTAGGAATAAAAAATATTTCCTCTTTCAAACCAATTGATTCATGAACTAAATTATGACAAAATCATTAGACCATATTTTAAAAAATATGAACAAAGCCTTTTATTTTAGAATAATTTTAGTTGCTAAAATGCTGTAAATATATTAATATTAGTGAGTTATCATATACTCGACATCCATTCTGTTAACTTTTTCCATTTATGGTTATTAGGTAATTTTAAAATTCTCATTTCAAAAGGGTAGTACAGGCACTGGACTCCCATATGGCCAACCATCGTTCGAGTCCTGGACCTGGCGGCTTTCTCTCTCACGTGCTCTCTCGCTGTGTGTCTCTCTCTGGCCAAAGTGAAGAATAATGATGCTAAATGAAATTAAGTAAATAATTCTTTTTAAAAAAATTCTCGCTTCAAAAAGTTGGTAAGTCATTCTCTTTCATGTTGCCAAAAAGGGTCAAAAGAAATATAATTTTTCATTACTTTCTCGTAATCCCCTACGGAAGACAAATCATGTAGAAGTGATAGCTTTGGGCATGTTGCTGAAGCAATAGAGAAAGGCAGAACAAGTTATTAAGCTTTTCCAGTTATATAGTATTATGTTGTTGGGGACCAACAGGTGGCATGGTGGTTAGGGTGCTGGACACTCCCACATGGCCAACTACAGTTTAAGTCCCACAACTGGTGGCCTCCTTTCTCACTTTCCTTCTTTCTGTGTGTGTGTCTTTCTCTGGTCAATGAATGAATAAATAAAATTAAATCAATAGTATTATGTTGCTATACAAGGGCAAATCTATCAGTCATGAGAGTTTACCATTGTCCAAGGGTTTACACATAGATACTTTGAAAAAAAAAATGTATTTATTCCTTAACAAAAATACCCCTACACAAACTTATGCTACAAAATAATCTGTCTTGCAAAATTAGCTTCTTTATACAAATTTACACAAAATTCACTTAACCGTGTTCTAAAACAGAAAGTTAGAACTCACCCCCCAGTGGGATGGCCATGCCACAATCCCTTCTCCTCCATTCTCCTCTCGGGATCTTGGGCACGCACACACACACACACACACACACACACACACACACGCCCGGCGTGAGTTTTAAGCCACCGGGTCCGGAAAATGAACCACGGTCGGCTATGTAGGAGTCCAGTGACATAGTCATTATGCTAACTGCTGATCCCTAATCATTACTTTTTAAAAGTAAGGTCAACAGCAGTTGTTACTACATCAAAAATTCAAAAACTAAAAAGAGCAAAAAAAGGAAAGGTAGGGGTTAGCAAGTAGCATAATGGTTAAGGTGCTGGATTCCCACATGACCAACCAGGGTCCAAGTCCCAGACTCAGCGGCTTAATAGTTAGGCCAGGCATGTGCATGTGCACGTCCAAAATCCTGAGAGGAGAATGGAGAAGAAGGGATTGTGGCATTGCCATCCTCCCAAGAGGTGATTTCTTTCTTTTCTGTTGTCTCTCTCTCCAGTAAGCGCAAGTGCCCTATGCCAAAAATCTTAAAGAACCCCCCCCCCAAAAGGTTGAAAAAGCACATATACAGCGGGACCAACAGTTAGCGTAATGGCTATGTCGCTGGACTCCCATGTAGTCGACCGTGGTTCGAGTCCCGGCGGCTTAAAACTCACGCCAGGCGCGTGTGCGTGCGTGCCCAAGATCCCGAGAGGAGAATGGAGGAGAAGGGATTGTGGTGTGGCCATACCCCCTGGGGGGTGATTTCTCACTTTCTGTCTCTCTGTTTCTCTCTCTCTTTCAGGGGACCGTACGCGTCCTATAGCAAAAACCTCTCAAAAATAAAAAATAAAAAAAATAATACTGAGGAATACTAAATTGGGTTTGTGGCTTGTTAAATTTGAGTATTAGGATGTAACATAAGTCTTTTCAGTATGGGAATTCATTTCATTCTTTTTAAAAATTGCTATGTGGTTCTTGTGCTCCAGAGGGAAGGAAGAAGAGAGAGAAAACCTTTCATTGGGAGTGGGGTCACTCCTCAATCCTTCTTCCTTTTTTTATTGTCAGAGAGCAGTGTACTCTCTCCAGAGAGAGGGAGAAAGTACTCCTAATGGAACACGGTCATGCCACAGTCCTCTTCCCTCCATTTCTTTTCCATCAAGTTTGAGAACTCATGCACATGTGCCCTGCATGTTTTTCAGGATGCTAGGACCAGGACTCCCATTGCAGTTGGCCATGTGGGAACTGGTCCCCTTAACCACTGTGTTATTGACTGACCCAAGAAATAACTTCGTAATTATATAAATTGTATTATTATTCCAAATACAGTTTAGATGCTTTTAAAAATAATGTTGGTATCCAAAGCACTGATTTCAAATAACTTAGTGCCCTTAGAATTTTTAATACAAAGATATTATGTTTATAAGATTAACTGTTCTTACTGTATATATGCGCTTTTTTTGGGGGGGGGAAAGTTTTTTTTTTTGTTTTTTTTTTGCTATAGGGTGTATGTGCTCGCCAGAAAGACAGACAGACAGACAGAGAGACAGAAAGTGAGAAATCACCCCCCAGGGGGTATGGCCACACCACAATCCCTTCTCCTCCATTCTCCTCTCGGGATCTTGGGCACACATGCACACGTGCCCGGTGTGCCCAGTGTGAGTTTAAGCCACCAGGTCCGGGTCTCAAACCACAGTCAACTACATGGGAGTCCAGCGACATAGCCATTATGCTAACTGCTGGTCCCTTATTTCTAAAAGCACATTCATGAACGTTCTCTTATGTTTTAGTATTTACCTAGTGTTTACTTACTCATACTTACTACAAATTATAAACTACTAGAACTTGGATGAAGAATTTACATATTAGACTGAATTTTTAAAAGTTATTGATTTTGAGACCAGGAAATGGCATAATGGTTATGGCACTGGACTCCCATGTAGTTGACTGTGGTTCTAAGTCCCTGACCTGGTGGCTTGAAACACATGCTGGGCACATGTGTGTGCATGCATGCCCCAAATCCTAAGAGAAGAATGGAGAAGGGACTGCAGCATGGCCACCCCCACCCTAGGAGAGGTGGTGATTTCTGTCTCTCTCTCCAGAAAGCACATGTGCCCTACAACAAAAATCTCTTAAAAAAAAAAAAAAGTTACTGATATTTATGTGAGTTGGTTAAGGTGAGTTGGTTAAGTTACTGATATTTATGTGAGTTGCTTAAGGTAGCTGAACCATTGCCAACTACATGGTTCAAGTCCTGGCCCTAGTGGCTTGAAAAACATGCTGGGTATGTGTGCCAAAATCCTGAAAGGACCATGGTAAAGGGATTGTAGCCACCTCCCTTGGGGGTTGTGCTTTCTCTCCGCTATCCCAGCTAAGGCACATGCCCTATAGGAAAACACACACAAACACACACACACACACACACACACACGCACACACACACGACCGCAAAAACCCTACTGATTTCTTAGTAAATATTTGAGATTCCACAAAATTATCTTTTTTCTTTTTCAAAAAAGAATCATTCTATTTATTTATTTATTTATTTATTTAAATTTGAACAGTGAGAGAGAGAAAGCAAGAAAGCAAGCAACCAGGTCTGAGACTTGGCCATGTGGGAGTCCAGCAACCTTAACCACTATGTCACCTGCTGGCCCCACAAAAGATGATCTTTACAGCAACTACCACTGAAGCCATTTGGAAAGGCCCTGAGCTTGTGTCCTAAAGATTGCTGCCCTGTTAACAGGCTCCTATGCCCAAGTGCCCATTACACTGGATGGCCACGGCTGAAGTGTAGTGTAAAGATCCTGCTGGAGGTACCTGTGTATACAACTCTCTCTCTCAGAGGAGTGGGGGTGGGGGGAACCAACCAATCAAACAAAAAAAAATTAAATCATTTGCTGCACTACATACAATTCCAACTCTATAAATCAGATATTCTAATTGTATTTCTATTATACCCCAGGTGTTTTTTTTTTTTTTTTTATAGATTAGGTATCTATGTTGATGAAACATATTTCAGGGACCAGCAGTTGGCACATGTCACTTGATTCCCATGTAGTAGACTATGGTTCGAGTCCCGGACCCGGTGGCATAAGCTCACACCCTCACACCGGGTGCTTCCCCATGCGTGCCCAAGATCCTGAGAGATTCAAGAATGGAGGAGAAGGGATTGTGGCATGGCCACCCCCCTAGGGGAGTGATTTCTCACTTTCTGTCTCTCTCTGTCTTTCTGGTGAGCACACATGCCCTATAGCAAAAACCTCTGAAAAGCAAACAAACACAACAAAAAACCCCATATTTCATAAGTATATATTAAGTATACATGAAGAAACATAACAGAGCACTTTAAGAAAAGCAATCACAGGGTTAGCTCCTTGACTTGATACTGAAGGCAGCAGGACTCCGTATGGCTGACTGCACTGTTTGAACCCTGGACCCAGCACCCTAAAAAATATGCTGGGCAAGTGTGAGCCCCAAACTCATCCTGGGAGAGTAGAGAAATGGAGAGGGAATACAGTGTGACTATACCCCACAGATGTTTTCTCCCTCTAGTCTGGCAAGCATATCCACCCTGTGCAAATAATCAAGAGAAACAAAGAAGCCACAAATCTACCATACCATGAGTAGAACAGCTTAACTCTTTCCTCTTTGAGAATCTTTGCATGGATGTAGCTAATACACAAAAACCTGAGTATATCATTTGTTTCTGAAATGATACATATATAAATGTGTATTTTAGCATCTCTGCCATCTGAGGACTGTATTTCTAGAATATAAAGTATCTAGTTTTTTTTTCCTTAAGTAGTAATGCCTAGTTTTTATAACCCTTGTTGCCCAGTTTATAAACTATGATGTAATTATAGAAAGCTGCTTAGCGACTATGCTGATATGATAGCAGTCATTCATTCCAATTTGGGGGAGGGGAATCTCATTATGTTTATCTCTTCAGAGACCAAACTACTACTACTTCAGCCTGATTTTAACATGCACTCACGCTTTTAGACTGCAAAGTCTTAGAACCCTTGTATTCCTTTGAAACTTCCCATCTGTCTAGAGTTAAATATAGTAGGTAAACACACACATACACACAAACTACAGGACAAATTTAGCCATTTGAACTATACATATATATTCATTCTTTTAAAAAATCTGCTATAGGGTGCATGTGCTCACTAGAGATAAAGAGTATTGAAAAGTAAGAAAGCACTCCCCCAACGGGGGTGGCCATGCCACGATCCTTTCTCCATTCTCCCCTGGAGATTCTTGGGTATGCACACACACACACACACACACACACACACATGCACGCACGCACGCATGCCTGGTATGTCTCCCAAGCTGGGACTCAAATGGCACAGCGGGTCATGGCAGGATCTAGCTGTCTTAACTACCACGCCACTAGCTAACCCTGAACTGTACAAATTTTTATTTTATGAGAAAATATGTGCGTGCACTTGCACACCAGAGAGAGAGAGAGAGAGACAGGGACCCCTGACAGGGACCCATCATGCTTCAATCCCCTTTCTCTAGCCCTCCAGCCAGCCAGGATCTTAGGCACACACAAATTTCAGGCAGACTGAGATGTGAACCCTTAGCCATGTAGATTCTGTACTACAGACTGATATGCAACTTCCTGCACACTGAGGCTGGGCCTAAAATGTATATACTTAACTAGCATATAAGTGTGTATGTGTCTGTCTACGTCACTGTCTTGGTTAAATCCTTCTAAAGGGTTCTCATCTCACTAAAAATAGCACATGCTCACTCTTTGCCATTTCCTTGTTTTTTTTTTTTTTGTTTTTTTGTTTTTTTTTTAGGTTTTTGCTATAGGGCATGTGCCCTCGCCAGAAAGAGAGAGACAGAAAGCAAGAAATCACCTCCCAGGGGGGCGGCCACGCTGCAATTTCTTTTCCTCCCAGGATCTTGGGCATGCACGCACATGCGCCTGGCGTGAATTTAAGCCACTGGGTCCGGAACTTGAACCACGATCGGCTACATGAGAGTCCAACAACATAAACATTACGCCAACTGCTGGTCTCGCCATTTCCTTGTATTAGCTTTTATTTTTCTTCAAAGCTCTTAGCACAATCTTACATTCTGTATACTTCCCCCAACTACAAAGTAAGCTCCATGAGAGTACTGGCCTATTCACTGCTAATGTCCCAATATCTTGCATAATATCTTTGCTTCACTTACTAGGTAATATAAAATTTTAGAATTCTAAACACTAGAGATCAGTAACAATTTTGTAGTAGGGATTAGAAACAAAGATGGGAGAACTAAACTAGAAATGAAGCCGGAGGGAGCCAACAGATGGCATGGTGGTTAAGGTGCTGAATCCCATGTGGCTGACAACAGTTCAAGTCCTGAACCGGTGGCCTGAAAAACATGCCAGGCATGGGTACGCATGTGCCCAAAATCCCAAGCGGAAATGGAGGAGGGAATGCGGCAATGGCTATACCCCAAGGGGTGATTTCTCTCTGAAAAAGGAAGGAATCAGGGCCAGCAGATGGTGTGATAGGTCCCACAGAGATGATCTGAGGTTGAGTCTAGGACCAGAAGGCTTGAAAATCATGCCAGGCGTGGTATAGGTGCATGCCCAAAATCCAGAGAGGAAAATGTAGAAGAAAGGACTGTGGGATGGCCCTCGCTCCTCCTCGAGGGGTGCTTTCTCATTCTGCTCTCTACCTCTTCTCCAGTGAGTAAGCACACTCTATAGCAAAATTACACAAAATAAAACAAGGGCATCTACGAAAATCTGTTATTTAGTCAAAATAGAATCTAATTCTCGATTTATTCTCCAGGGCTTTCTTCCTCCCCATCAGTTCAAGCACGGTAATAATCTCAAGTCAATCCTACATTCATAAAGACAATGGATATTTCAGGTTCTTAGAACAACCTGTTCCTGTATCAGAAAGGCAGAATGACTGAAGCATCATTTGGAGTCAATTAGAGTTGAATTCTGACTCTTGATGGGAAAAAAATGAAGAATATATACTAAGTGCTTATGAGTCACACTTACTTAATACAACTTTTCAAAGTTAGTTCCCATTTTTCAGGACTGGAATAAAGTGACTTACTAATGAGTCACTGGGTGATAAGCACAGGTTTAAAAAAGTAGTAATAAACTGGGGGTTAGGACTCCAAATTCAGTACATCTCAAAACTTATTAAAATGGATAATTCTCCCTCTATCCCCCATCCTCAATAATGACTATGTTTAGGTAATGCAAAGAATGGAGATATAAAGAAAAGCAAAACAGAAAAAGATGCAAATGGCCAATTTGCTAACTTTTTAGCAGATTTAAGATGGCTGGTATTAAAATTACATAAAAGTTGGGACGAGCAGATGGTGTAATGGTATTTATACTGAGGGACTTCCACATGGTCGAAAGCAGTTCAGTCCTGGACTTGGTGGCTTGAAACTCACACAGGGCGCATGTGTGTGTGTGTATGGTCAAGACCAAGCTCGGGAAGAGAATGGAGAATAGATTATGGCATGGCCATCCCCCTTAAGGGGTGCTATCTCTCTCTCTCTTTCCCTTCCTGATGTATGTACCCTAAGGCAAAAACCTCTGAAATACAAATTTTGTAAAGATAAACCAGAAATAACAACACATTTCAAATCTTGATGGTCAGAACCACCATCTACTCTTGATGCCTTATCACAAAGAGCTTAGGATGTGGAGTTCAGTTTTGTTTGGCTACATTCCTAGCATCTCAGAGCCCAATAATTTCTAGCTCTTAGCATTAGGATCCTAAATTAGGCAACTCTGTTCTCTGAAAACTGGCAAGCACCAGCCAATGAAACTTCAGGAAGGCATGTACTTTGCTAAATGGAATCATTAACCCAATGTAAGAAATCAATCACCTGGGGCCAAAAGATGGCATGGTGGTAGTGGTTAAGGTAATGGACTCCCATATGGCCAACCAAGTTCAAGACCTGGACCTGGTGTTTTGCTTTCTTGCTTCTCCTGTGTTTCTCTGTTTCTCTCTAGTGAGGACATGCGCCCTATAATAGATCTTTTTTTTTTAAAAAAAAGAAATCAATCTGAAGCCAATGGGTGGCATGGTGGTTATAGGTGCTGGACTCCCATATGGTCAACCATGGTTCGAGTCCTGGAACTGGCAGCTTGCTTTCTCACCACCCCCACCTCTGTCCCTCTTTGGTCAAATTAAAAAGTAAATAACTAAAGTTAAATAAACCATCAAACACTGTAACAGAAAGTGTACTAGCACTGTAGTAGAAAGTGGTTAGAAACTGGAAGACCATTTTTCTTCTTACTCTTCTGTCAGTTGTGTGTGATATTGAGGAAGTCATTTATGTGCCATTTAAGTTCCAAACCCAGAGGCTTGAAGAAATACTTCAGGCAAGTATGTGGTATGCCTAAGATCCCAAAAGGAAGGAGAAATAGGGCAGGGACTGCTGAGTGACCATTCTCCCTGGTGGTGCTTTCTCCGTCTCTCTTTCTCTCTCTCTCTTTCTCTCTCACTGTCTCTACCTCTGGAAAGTAATTTTTTAGAAAGCTATACTTTCAAATAAAACACAGTGTGAATGTAAGATAACTTTAATGTGCATTTAGAAAAGATTAAATTCTGCCTGCTATATCTTCAAAAGTTGGTAGCATTTATGTATAGCACTGAACTCTCATCTGATGGAAGACCTTATGTACCTACTGGTATTACTGATATTATGGGAATATCAAAAAGGTTTTCTGGTCAGTTTAAGAACTATAAGAAATACAATAGAAAGTACTCAGAGGTAAAAAAGTGGGAGGTAATTTTTAAAATAATCAAGAATTGGGGCCAGCAGTAGCGTAATGGCTATGTCACTGGACTCCCATGTAGTCGACCGCAGTTCGCGTCCCGGACCCGGTAGCTTAAAACTCACGCCTGGCACGTGTGCGTGCGTGCCCAAGATCCAGAGAGGAGAACGGAGAAGGGATTGCGGCGTGACCATCCCCCCTGGGGGGTGATTTCTCACTTTCTGTCTCTGTTTCTCTCTGTCTGGCGAGTACAAGCGCCCTATAGCAAAAAACCTCTCCAAAAAAAAAGAAAAAAAACAAGAATAAAAGTAAAACAATATCTTAAATCTTACTCTGCTAAAGGACCCAACACGGATATTCTGAAGATCTAGTTATCAACCATTCAAGTACTGTTAAGTAAAAAATACTTCCAAAGATTCTGTATTACACACGCACAAGACTGTAAGAGACACTGAAGGCTGTGATGTACTGAGCAATCACTACAACTTTCATCCACATCATATGGCTACTACAGAATTTCTCTACAATACATAACAACTCATTTCTGCCAAATACACAAAAACATGGAGAACAAAGTTGAACTGGAAAGCTAGATATTATTTTTATAAGTCAGATGAACTATATAAAATAAGCAGTCCTCAGTACACACTATTATTGCGCTCAACCTTTAGGACTAGAAATTTTGGTGGTCTGCCTAAGTTTTGCCGTTGTAAAGTGAGGAAAAAACTGGCCGCTCAGCTCTCTGCCCACGACCCAGTAAGATCTGAAAGCATTTAGTGGCACACCTACTCAAGCCACTATAATTTAACCTCGACCTTATCATAAACCACCTTGCAGACTGCAATCTTTTCCCAAATTGCCTAACCAGATGATTAGTGAATTAAAACATAGCCATCCTTAAAGATTTTTTGCACATAGTTTTAAAAATGGGATTTCAAATGTTCACTTGTTTTACCCACCATAGGGCACTTACTGGTCAAAATCTTTTAAAAGAAATGTAAAAGAACTGTGCAGAACCTGTGCTGGCTCTGTGGCTCCCCTCGTCTGCCGAGGCTACGGAACTAACTAGGAAACCAGGTAAACAGCACAGATACAACTCGCGACTGTAACATGCTCACTGGAGTCTTTTCCACCGGGCAAACGAAGCGTCCTTTCAAATCGCGGTTAGGATCTTGACAGTCCTTTGGGATCAAACAACCGGGTTCTTCTTATCAAACGCGGTTTAAAAAATCAACTAGTAAGTATCACAGGAACCGAAGGTGAGACTTGGAGTCCTCAAGATCTCGAAATAACTCCACGATTCCCCTCAGAACGCTCGCACTCATTTAAAGATGGATGTCTCCGGGCACACGGCGCCGCAGGACAGGGACTGCGTGACACGAAACCTGCTCAGCCAACGCTCCCTTCGCCCTCGTCGGACCCCGCGCGCCGCCGGCTCCCGGC
>NW_006159840.1:577171-582924 GCF_000334495.1 Tupaia belangeri chinensis | reverse complement strand
GGCGGGAGCGGGGCGGCGGCGGGGAGCCCTGCGCGTCTGCGTGCCTCTGCCTCTCCTCCCCGGTTTAACGTGGAAACTGACGCCCGCTCCTCCCACGGGGAGGGCAGGCTCCTGGCCGCCTGGTTCGTCCGGCCTTGACGTCGGCGGCGAAACCGAGGAGGTATTGTCCTCCCGCGGTGGCGCCTGCGCCCGTGTCCGCGCGCTAGGAGCACCTTGCGAACCGAGCCGAGGGAGGCGGCCGGTCAGTCGTGCAGTTCTCCTTGAAGCAAGACTTTGTACGTCTGGACCGTCCAGCGAGACGGTGTTGCCCAGTTGCCCTGAAGCAGTCTCTCCTGCTCGGCGAGCTAGGGTCGGGAATGCTGTTCGCTCTGCCCGCAGGCGGCTTTTCTAGAATCGTGGATTCTCACGAAAGTGCCCTGGAGGGAGCGATTTGTACGGATAAGATTGAAGTGTACTCCAGTTGGTCAGAGGAGTCGGGTACACTCCTAGTAAGTCAAACCAGCCTGGAGACAGTATTTGCAGCTGATAACCGGGGAGGGCTGGAAAACGGAGGAGAGCAAAATCCGAGATAAAAATGGAGGACAAGAACAAATGGTTCTCAGGAAAAAGAAAAAAAAAAAAAAAAGATGCTAAACATAAAAGAATGCTCACCCTCGAAGTGAGAATACACATTAAAACGAACGTTTCCTGGTGGCCAGCAGGCGCTGCGGTGGTTAAAGGCCCTGACTCCCACCTGGTTGAAGAGGGCTCCAGTTCCAGACCTGGAGGCTTGAAAAGCACACTGGGCTTGGGTGGGCGGATGCCCAAACTTCCGGAGGGGAATGGGGAGAAATGACTGTGTGGCCATCCTCCTCTTTTTTTTTTTTTTGGGGGGGGGAGTATTTTCTCTCTCTCTGGCCTCTCTGCCATGAGCACACAGCCCTATGGCAAAAACCCAAAACACGAAACAAACCTCAACGTTTATTGGTGGGAATGAAAAATGACTCAAGCCCTGTGGTTTACTGGAAGTATATAAGCATTTATAGTTAAACCTTGAAATTCCACATCTAACCCTAACCTTGTTCTGTAGATACACCTCCACAAATGGAAACAATAGCACAGTTATTCAGTGTGGTGCTCTTTGTCATAGCAGAAGTGTGGAAATAACCAAAATATCTATTAATAGGAAACCAGTTGGATATCATATGTCCATACAGAGGAATACAACACAGCCATAAAAAGAAAAACATGAGAAATCAAAAAGTTCACACAAATGTGTATTAGAAAAGACTTAGGCCAACCCTGGAGCCTAGGGGTTAAGGGAACCGAGATCCCCCACGGCTAGCCTCCATTAGAGTACTGGCCCCAGCAGCTGGAGGAAACAGCCCTTTGTGTGTGTGCCCCAGATCACAACAGGCTGGAGAGAGAAGGGATTACAATGGGACCATGCCCCAGTGGGGGTGCTTCCTCCCTCTGGTGAGCAATAAAAGAAAAAAAAATACACATAGGTTTTAATTTTCTTGAAATAAACTTGTACTCATTTCACTTTCCACACTGAAATGCTTTGTAATCGTGATGCTTTGTAATGAGTGCGATGTTATATTGAATGAAACAAGGTGTAAGATTACATATAGTGTATATATAATTATATCTAATTATTGGGAGAATGGAAGGAAACCCTAGAAACAATAAAAATAGTGACCTACAGAAGTTGACAGAGGTGCCAGCAGGTGGTGTGGTGGTTGAGGTGCTGGACTCTCAGATGGGCAGCTGCAGTTTGAATCCTGAACCTGGGAGCTTGCTTTCTTACCTTCCTTCTCTGTCTCTGGTGAATGCATGTGCCCTATACCAAGTTAAAAAGTAATAATAATAAGTGAAATTAAATAATTAAAAGAAGATGATAGAGAAGGGATAGAGATGAAGCAAAGCTTCTCTGACTCTGGACTTTTTTTTTTTTTTAGGGGTTTTTGCTATAGGGCATGTGCGCTTGCCAGAAAGACAGAGACATAGAGACAGAAAGCAAGAAATCACCCTTCAGGGGGGATGGCCATGCCACAATCCCTTCTCCATTCTTTCAGGATGTTGGGCACACACGCACACACCCGGCATGAGTTTAAGCCACCAGGTCCGGGACTTGAACTGCGGTCGACTACATGGGAGTCCAGTGACATTCCCATTACACCAACTGTTAGTCCCAACTGGACTTTTTTAAAGTTTTGTTTTTCAATTTTGCTGTGGGGGAAAGGTAAGAAAGCATCCCCCAGGGAGGATTGCCATGCCATAAACCCTTCTCCATTCTCCTCTTGGGATTTTGGGCATGCACGCACACAAGCCCAGTGTGTTTTTCAAGCCTGCCACTCAAACCACACAGCTGGCCATGTGGGAACAAACAATCCCAACAATCAGGCCACTGGCAGATCCTAAATGTTTAACGTTTCACATACCAATAAAGGAAATAAAGTAAACCCCCAAATTGAAGGCAAATTGAGATAACTTAGCCAAATTGGTAATATAGCTAAGGTACATAGAAAGAAGTTTTCCCTGGACTTTTTTTTTTTCTGTTGACAGAGTGCTTAGAGCCTGACCAGAGAAAGAGAAGAAAGCATCCCTCAATGGAGATGTGGTTCTGCTGCAATTCCTTCTCCATTTCTCCATCCTTTGGGGTTTGGGATATGTGTGCACATGCACCCAGCATGTTTTTCAAACTGCTGGGGCCAGGATTTGAATCACATGGTGGACCATGTGGGATCCAACTGCCTAAACGAGCAGGCTGTGGGCCAACCCTTCCCTGGGGCTTTTAAGCACCATATTCTGGTAGTCTAACTGTGGCCAGATAGATTCTAAGGATGAAAACGAATTGCAAAGGAGTCCTTAGGAACACTCAGAAATGTGTAATTAATGGTAATATTGTTGCTATGGTTTGAAACTATGTATATTATAGGATTACATTTATATTATAGGGTAACAAGTATTTTAATGTTACAATGTACGAATATTTTCAATGTAAAAGAAAAAGATACAAATTCAGGATTGAAGTACAGGGGAAAATGTGTAACATTAAGTTTAAGTTGAAGAAGCCAGCAGGTAGCATGGTGTTAAGACACTGGACTCCAATATGGTTGACCACAGTTCGAGTAGTCCTGGACCTCGAGGCTTGCTTTCTCACTTTGGCTTGCTTTCTCACTTTCCCTTTTTCTCTCGTCTCTGTCTGTTTCTGGTTAAACTACATAATAATAATAGTGATAAATAAAATTAAATAATTTTTAAAAGTTTACATTGGGAATATCATTTTTTTAAAAGTTTGTTTCATTGTCTATAAGCAAGAGGTAGCATCCCCAACAGGGTACTGATGCTGTGATCCACCCCCAGCCTCAGCTAACTCTGGATCATAGATACACGCATAACAGATACTCACTGAGGTTTCCAGATGCAAACCTGGAACTGTCCCATGTAGATAAGCCTCACAGAATCGTGTTTTACCACTGCACCAACATGCTGTCCCTGGAAATACCAACCTGAACACATGATTTTAAAAATAAATTTCCTTTTTTCTGTACATTAAAAAGGCTTAGAAGCACCAGGGTGACCAGTTGTCCCAGTGTCTAGGGACCAAGGGATGCTGGACTTTCACAGTAAATTTGCAACAGTCGGGACCAGCAGATGGTGTGACGGTTACATTGCTGGATTCCCACATAGTCCACTGTGGTTTGAATTTCGGACCTGGTGGTTTAAAACTGATGTGGGGTGTGTGACTAAGGAGAACAGAGGAGAAAGGATTGTGGCATGACCATCCCCCATGGGGGGTGCTTTCTTGCTTTCTGTGTCTCTGTCTCTCTATGTTTCTCTCGTGACCACACACACCCTATAGCAAATATCTCTCTAAAAGAAAAAAAAAAAAAAAACTGCAACAGTCCCAGGCAAAATGGGCTGGTTAGTCATTCTACAGTAATAATAATCACACCTCGCATCCAGATTTGGTTTCTAAATTCAGTTTGCCATTAAAACAATCCAGAGCTCAGGGTCAACTCCATAGCCTAGTGGTTAAGGGAGCCAGATCCCACATAGCTAATCATGGTTTGAATCCTGGCTGTGGTGGCTTGAAAAACAGGCTGGTTGCACATGTGTGAAATCAAAATCCTGACATCAAAATCCTGACAGTGGTTAAGGTGTTGGACTGCCACATAGCTGACCATGGTTCAAGTTCCAGACCCAGAAGCTTGAAACACTGGACACGTGTGCACATGTGCCCAAAATCCCTAGAGGAGAAGGGATTGAGGCATGGCCATCCTCCCAGGGGATGGTTTCTCATTTTCTCTGTGTCTCTGGCAAGCATATGTGCCCTGTAGAAAAAAATCTCTAAAAAAAAAAAAAAAAAAAAATCCAGAGGTTCTTGAAGAATTGTCTGACTTCAGTTTTGAGGCAGCAAAAGTACAAGCTAAGGAAGATATTTTGTTATGCCTGAATGCAAAGGAACTGTGTAGGCTGAGGAGGCTGTGTGAACAGGGTTTAGGAGAACAGACAAAACTAATTGATGGTGGGACCAGCAGTTAGCATAATGGCTATGTTGCTGAACTCCCATGTAGTTGACCACGGTTCAAGTTCTGGACTCGGTGGCTTAAACACACCGGGTGCATGTGCGTGTGTGCCCAAGATCCCGAGAGGAGAAAGGAGGAGAAAGCATTGTGGCGTGGCCATCCCCCCTGGGGGGTGATTTCTCGCTTTCTGTCTCTCTGTCTCTCTCTGTCTCTCTGGGAAGCGCACGCGCCCTATAGCAAAAACCTCTCCAAAAAACAAAAACAAACAAAATACCAAAACGAATTGGTGGTAATAAGATGCTAGATCAGATGTCTGGAAGGGTAAAAGAGGAGGAATGGGCTAGAGGGAAATGAGAGAACTGTGGGCGATGGAAATGCTCCGTATTATACTCACGCGGTGTAGACGTGTTCCATGAGATGGTGCCCATGCACTCGGTTGCCAGAGGCCTGCTCCAGCCAGGGTGGGTTGAACTTGTACACAGGAAGGTGACACGAGTGGGCAGAAATTCAGGCAGAGACCTCGATGCCCTTCAGCATGTTCTCAGCCAACTACAGTCAGAGCCAGCTCAGGACTACAGCGGCAGTGGCTATCAAACACGTATTTATTGAGGGATGTTTTACAGAAGCAGGGGGAGTGAGGCGGAAGTAAAAGATTTTACTGTAAAAAACAGGGTATTTAAAACATGACAATAACAAAAACATGATGTTTGTTTTGTTTGACCAGGTAAAAACAGTTATAGTCCTCAGGGCAAAAAAATAGGGCATTCAAAACATAATCATAAAACATGGTGTCTGCTCTGTTCGATTAGGTAGAAACAGTTATAGTCCGCAGGGCGAAAAATAGGGTATTTAAAATATAATTATAAAACGTGGTGTCTGTTTTGTCTGACGAGTTATAAACAGCCACAATCCTTCGGGTGAGAGAGTCCATTAGTCTTTCTAGATCTTGATTACCGGGTAGAGTCTTTTGGGTGAGGGGGTTTTCAGCAAGCTTGGTAACTTCGGTCCCAGGCCCACTTGATAACTTTAGTCTCAGGCCGGAGGCCTAAAAAGGAATCTTATTTGGTTAAGTGAAAACATGGTGGGAACCAGCAGTTAGCGTAATGACTATGTCGCTGGACTCCCACGTAGTCGACCGCAGTTCGTGTCCCAGACCCGGTGGCTTAAAACTCACGCCGGGCACGTGTGCGTGCATGCCCAAGATCCCGAGAGGAGAATGGAGGAGAGGGGATTGCGGCG
>NW_006159840.1:556934-577114 GCF_000334495.1 Tupaia belangeri chinensis | reverse complement strand
ACGTCCCGCCCCCTAACATTGAAAATCTCCCAAAAAAAAAAAAAAAAAAAAACATGGTTAATGTATACTAAAGTGGAACATCTATATTATCTTTGGGGTAATCCACAGCTAAGAGGGTGAGTCTAATGTCTACATGGGAAAGGAATGTGGTCTTGTGAGCAGCTTGACTGCTCTGAGAGCTTCAGCATTCTTTGTTATTTTCCAGGCAGGTGGAGTGAGTCTCAATGCCCTCTCGACGCCGCTTTTAGGAGTCCGCCTTCTTTTTAGGATCATTAGTTGGTTTTACGGTAAAAGTTACAGTAAGGCTGGGGGTGTTGTTTTTCCCTTATGAGGTACTGGGGTACCTAAGGGCAATAAAGCCCATGGCAGAGAAATACAGCCAACACAGTTTGAAAGCCTGAGCTCACAGCTGTGGTCCTTGCCTGCAGCTCTTCTCACCCAAGCCGTGCTTAGACATGAGAGACAGCTCTTCAGCTCTGCTTGTGTTGGCTGCATGGTCTCCGCCACTATGTATACGTTTCTCAAAATGCATCAACCTGCACTGCTAAATGGATGCATTTTATGGCACGGAAGTTGTACGTCAATAAAATGTGGAGATAAATGAAGACAAACCAAATGAGAAAAGCAAAGACTTGTAATAGCAAGGAATTCAGCCACCACTATATACATTTGGCAGAGACTCAGGGCGGGCAGAGGAATGGGAACCCAACTGGAGGCCTGGGCGGGCGCTGATTGGGGGCCACTGGCCCGGAAGCTGTGGTTGGGCTAACAAGGATGGAGGAGGAGTGTCCATCCCTGTGGTTGGTTGGGAGGCCTGACTGGCTCTCTCTGGTTGGTCCTGAGTCAGTAGTGGGAGACAGAAATTTGGGGCGTTTTTAATCAAGTGCTGGATGTTTTGAACCGAGTGCTATAGGGGTGATTTTTAGCCTCCTAGATAGTCACTAGAGATAGACGTCTGACTTCTGCACATCTGACGGACAGCGGGTTCGCTTCCTGGGCTACTCTTGCAGGTCATGGGTCAGAATTTAATTTCTTTGGTATGGTCTGGCCATTACCTGTTTGTATTTCCAGTGTTCCTTTTCTTTTCTTTTCTTTTCTTTTTTTTAGAATTTTAAATTTAATTTTATTTATCTTTATTTTAATTTGCTACAGGGCATGTGCATGAGAGAAAGATAGAAAGAGAGAAAGTGAGAAAGTGAGAAAGCAAGCTTCCAGATCCAGGACTTGAACTGCAGTCAGGCATGTGGGAGTCCAGTGCCTTATCCATCACACCACCTGCTGGCCCTGTATATTCTGTTTCTCCAAGATTTAAAGACACAGGATCCATCTTGAAGGATCTCCCACAAGCTACGTTTAGGATAATTTTAACCTCAAAGAGGAAATGACTACAATTGATTACAACTATTGAATAATAAAAAAAGACTATAATTATATTTGAAAAGAGAGGATGAGGGGGGAGAATCTATTTTTCTTATCTGTCTTATTACCCTGAAAATTAATTATTTAAGGAAAAATAGCATTTATCTTGCCTTTTTATTTATTTTTTATTAAGTTTTTGCTACAGGGCACATGTACTGGCCAGAGAAAGAGAGAGAGAGAGACAGAGGGAAAGTGAGAAATCATTTCCCAGGGATGATGGCTATGCCCCAACCTCTTCTCATTTTCCTCTTGGGATTTTGGACATGCACACTCAAGCCCCTGGTGTGATTTTTTTTTTTTTTTTTGAGAGGGTTTTGCTATAAGGGCGTGTGTGCTCGCCAGAAAGAGACAGAGAGAGAGAAAGACAGAGAGACAGAAAGTGAGAAATCACTCCCCAGGGGGGATGGCCACACCGCAATCCCTTCTCTTCCATTCTCCCCTCGGGATCTTGGGCATGCACGCACAGGCACCCGGCCTGAGTTTTAAGCCACCAGGACTGGGGGTCGAACCGTGAAGTCACCCATGTGGGATCCAACACCTTAACCACCACGCCACCTGCTGGCCCCCTACACTGCCCTTTTAGTATATATAAATATTTTAAATTTGCTAGAGTGAGCACACTTAGAGTTTTGTTTGTTTTGCTATAGGGTGCTTGCGCTTGCCAGAGACAGAGAGAAACAGACAGAAAGTGAGAAAGTGTGCTTACTGGAGAAAGACAGAGTGAGAGGGAGGAAAAAAGAGAGGGAAAGGGAGAAAGCCCCTCCCATGGGGCTTGGTCACACCTCAATCCCTACTCTGCTTTCTCTCTCCTTTTATCTGGGACTTTAGGCATGCACTTACATGGCATTTTTCTCAAGCCACCAGGTTCAGGACTTGAACTGCATGTTTGGCCATGTGGAATCCAGCTGCCTCAACCACCGGGCCATTGCCCTACTCGGCCATTTTAAAACAAGAATTATTCAAATCAAGAAGAAAAACTCTTCTTTACTTAGAGTGCCAATTAATAAATGTAGAACAAATGATAGAACTGGAGAAAAACCATTATGCAAATTCCAGTGAAATTGACTCAGTCATCTAATTTAGGATTATTTATAGATTTTCAGACCTTGGGCCAGCAGGTGGCATAATGTAACGTTAAGGTACTAGACTCTCATGTGGTCAACCACAGTCAAGTCGAGGATCTGGTGGCTTGAAACTCACACCAGGCACATGTGAATGCATGCCCAGAATCCTGGGAGGAGAATGGAGGAGAATGGACTGCAGCACCGCCATCCCTGCTGGGGGCTGATTTCTCACTTTCTGTCTCTCTTTGTCTCACCAGCAAGTGCTTGCACTTTATAGCAGAATCAAAACAAACAAACAAAAAAACCCTCTCAAAAAATAAATAAAATAAAAATTAGGAAAACAGATTTTATGATCTTTAGATGAGACATTGCTACAAAGTGGAATATTTCTGTACAAAGTATCGCTCCAAAGGCTATCTAATCCCAGAGGAGACCATTGCCTTTAGAGCAGGGCCATCTGGTGGTTACTCTCTGAACCAAGCCTCAAATTCAGAATTAGCAATATAGGACAAACTGTGTTTTCCAAAAACCACAGAAGTGTTGTAGTGTAAGTCTAAGAATAATAGCAAAATTAATGATTAAAAAGTAAAACACAAGACTACAAGAATAGATATTCATAGAGTAGCTGACTTAGGTCTAACATGATCTCAATATCAGCATCTGACCAGCTTCAAAATATCATTTCAAATCAGATATCCAAGTGAGATGAACACGTCTTACATATTACTGTATTAAATAGCACCCACTGGGGCCAGCAGGTGACGTGATGGTTAAGGTGTTGGACTCCCACATGACCGACTGCAGTTTGAGTCCTGGACTTGGCAGCTTGCTTTCTTTTCTCTTTTCTTTTTTTTAAAGAATTATTTTATTTAACTTTATTTATTATTAATATCATTATTATTTTTCAGTTTGACTAGAGAGGAGAGAGAGAGAGAGAGAGAGGAAGGGAGAAAGCAAGCCACCAGGTCCGAGACTTGAACCGTAGTCGGCCATGTGGGAGTCCAGCGCCTTTAACTATCGCGCCACTTGCTGGTCCCGGCAGCTTGCTTTCTCACTTTGGCCACGCCATAATCCCTTCTCCTCCATTCTCCTCTTGGGATCTTGGGCACACACACACAAGCGCCCAGCATGAGTTTAAGTCACCGGGTCTGGGACTTGAACCGCAGTCAGCTACATGGGAGTCCAGCGACATAGCCATTATGCTAACTGCTGGGCCCCAAAAATAAATTCTTTAAGAAAATAGCACATACTATTGAGTTAGACTGATATAAGTAAATTGGTCACCTCTTTCCATCAGTCCAATATTTGGCCTATAATTTACATTCCTATTCCTTTGATTTTGACTTATGAACCACTGAGTAAGGTATTACGAGGTGCCCCAGCCTCTGTGGCAGTCAGTAGTGCCTGGAGGGCTGGAGGGCTGGAGGGAAGACACTAAACATGAAACATGACTGAGTCCCGTGGAGAGTTTCTCTCTTTCTCTCTCTCTCATACATGTGCACATGCTCTATCATGAGTGATTTTTTTAGAGGTTTTTGCTATAGGACATGTGCGTGTGCCAGACAGACAGAGAGAGACAGAGAGACAGAAAGCGAGAAATCACCCCCAGGGAGGATGGCCACGCCGCAATCCCTTCTCCTCCATTCTCCTCTCGGGATCTTGGGCATGCACGCACATGCGCCCGGAGTGAGTTTAAGCCACCAGGTCCAGGACTCAAACTACAATCGACTACATGGGAGTCCAGCAATGTAGCCATTATGCCAACTGCTGGTCCCATGAGTGAAAATTATTTTTTAAATTAAAAACACTAGCAGGTAGGTGTTTTAGTCTATTCAGGCTACGGTGACAAAGGACTGTAGATTGAGTGGCTGTTGTGGTTTGATTGGGTCCCTCAACCATTTATGTGTTGGCATTTGGTTGTATTGTGTAGTTATTGTCGGGTGGTCGAGGAAGGCACGACACTTTTTTTTTTTTTTTGAGAGGTTTTCGCTATAGGGTGCATGCGTTCGCCAGACCGACAGAGAGAGACATAGAGACAGAAAGAGAGAAATCCCCCCCCAGGGGGGATGGTCACGCCGCAATCCCTTCTCCTCCATTCTCTTCTCGGGATCTTGGGCACGCACGCACACGCGCCTGGCGTGTTTTAAGCCACCGGGTCTGGGACGTGAACCGCGGTCGACTACGTGGGAATCCAGCGACATAGCCATTATGCTAACTACTGGTTCCCGGCACGACACATTTTTGCATAAAAAACATAGAAAAATACATCATGACTTTCCCAATGACCTAATAAATGGGAACATAATCTGAATATGAGATTAAGACGTAGAGCCTTTGGAAAGTGGTTAGGGTGGGGCCTGATCAACTCCTGGTGGACTGATAGGGAGAGAACGAGACTGGAGACACCGGGACACAGACACGTGCTCACCTCCCTCCACGGGCTGCGACGCAGCAGAAAGACCCTTGTCGGATGCCAGTGCCATGCTGCCGGACTGCCTCAGCCTCCCAAACCGTCGGCAAGTCTCTGACATTAGCAGCAGGCTGGATGCAACCGTAGACTTGTGAGCAATAGAAGTGTATCGATCACAGTTTCGAAGGCTGGAAGACTGAGATTAGGGGGCCAACACGCTCAGGTTCTGACAGGGGCCCTCACCCTGGTTTTGGACCACTGGCTTCTGTCTCATGTGGTGAAAGAGCGCGACGGAGTTCTACATGGTCTCTTTGAGAGGGCCCTAATCTCATTCACGAGGACTCTGCCCCATTACTTAGGCACTCTTCCCCAGTGCCGTCACGTTGGGATTAGGATGTTTTTTTCTTTGTGGCATAGACTATGTATACTTGCCAGAGAGAAACAGAGAAAGTAAGAAATCACCCCCATGGGGGACACACCACATGGCCATCTCCCTGAGGGGAGTGATTTCTCACTGTCTGTCACTTTCTCTGTCTCTTTCTCCAGCAAGGACAGGTGCCCTATGGCAGAAACCTCTGAGGAAAGAAAAAGTGACCGTGAGTCACGATGCTCACTCTCCTGCACTCACGGCTGCTGTGACCGTGACCATGTGCTGCTCTTGCAACTTCCGGCGCCTTGGCCAGGCTCTCCCTTTTGCCTGGAATGTTTTTGCTATGCTCTCTCTCTCTCTCTCTCTGTTTTTTTTTTTTTTTGGAGAGGTTTTCTTGCTATAGGGCGCGTGCGCTCGCCAGACAGACAGAGACATAGAGACAGAAATCACCCCCCAGGGGGATGGTCACGCCGCAATCCCTTCTCCTCCATTCTCCTCTCAGGATCTTGGGCACGCACACACACGCCTGGCGTGAGTTTTAAGCCACCGGGTCCGGGACGCGAACCGTGGTCGACTATGTGGGAGTCCAGCGACATAGCCATTATGCTAACTGCTGGTTCCCGCTCTCTCTCTTTTTTAAACCACATTATCTCCTATTCCACGTTAGCAGTTAGCTTAAGAGACATATTTTAGTGCCAGGAGGTGGAATGCTGGTTAAGGTGCTGGACTCCCACTGTGGCCGACCACAGTTCAAGTCCCGGACATAGTGGCTTGCTTTCCCCCTCTCTATTTCTGACTCTCTCTGGTGAGCTCACGTGCCTATAGCAAATTAAATGATAATAATAAATTAAGTTAAAGGATCTGGCAGGTGGTATGGTGGTTAAGGGCGCTGGACTCCCACATGGCTGACCACGGTTTGAGTCCCTGACGTAGCGGCTTGCTTTCTCACTTTCCCTCTCTCTCTCTCACTCTGTCCCTCTCTGGTCAAATTAAAATACATAACATAAATAAAGTTAAATAAAATAATAAAAAGATAAAAATTTAATTAAATCTTTTTTTGTTTTGAGAGGTTTTTGCTATAGGGTGCATGTGCTCGCCAGAAAGATGGAGAGGGAGAGACAGAAAGCAAAAAACCACCCCTTGGGGGGATGGCCGTGCCACAATCCCTTCGCTTCCATTCTCCTCTTGGGATCTTAGGCATGCACGCACTTGTACCCGGCATGAATTTAAGCCACCAGGTCTAGGACTCAAACCGTGGTCAGCTACATGGGAGTCCAGTGACATAGCCATTATGCCGTCTGCTGGTGTCCTAAATTAAATCTTTTTAAAAAAGACTTTTTTAAACTTTATTATTTATTTATTTAATTTGACCAGAGAGGGACAGAGAGAGAAAGAGAGAAAGAGAAAGTGAGGAAGCAATCCACCAGGTCCAGGACTTGACCATGGTTGGCCGTGTGGGAGTCCAATGCCCTCAATCACCATGCCACCTGCTGCTCCCCCAAAATAATTTATTAAACTTATGTGTCAAGCAGATTTGTGATTTTTCAGATATAGAAGCTAAGTGAAACATTAAAAAAATTTTTTGACGTATTTATTTAATTTTATTTCTTCTTCAATTTGATCAGAAAGAGACACACACACACACACACACAGAGGAGGATATAAAGCGAGAAAGCAAGCCACCAGGTCTGGGACTAGAACCACGGTCCACCATGTGGGAGTCCAGTGCCTTAACCACCATGCCACCCACCAGCCCCCCCTTTTTTTTTTTTTAAGAGAAATCTTTGCTATAGGGCGCATGCACGCTCCAGAGAGACAGAGACAAAGAAAGAGAGAAGTCACTCCCTGGTGGGGAGATGGCTATGTCCCAATCCCCAATCCCTTCTCCGTTTTCCTCTCATGACACACATCTGGCATGAGTTTCAAGTCCAGTGATGGAACTATTGTGCCATCTGCTGGCCCTGCTAAGCGAAAGTTTCTAGCTTATTTTTCTCTTTCTAATCTGTAGGTTCTTGTTTTAGTTTCAGGTTTTTGCTATAGGGCACGTACACTCACCGGAGAGAGGCAGAATAGGAAAAGTGAGAAATCACCCCCTGGGGAGAAACCACTTCTTGGTCCCTTCTCCTCTATTCTCCCTGTAGAATTTTGGGCACACACCCACATGAGCCTGGTGTGATCTTCAAGCCACTGGGTCCAGGACTCGAACTGTGTTGGCCATGTGGGAATCCAGTTCCTTAATCACCATGCCACCTACTGGTCCTCCCATGGCATTTTACACTGACTTCTCTCTCTCTCTCTGGAGAGGTTTTTGTTATAGGGCACATGCGCTCGCCAGACAGACAGAGAGAGAGAGAGACAGAGAGACAGAAAGCAAGAAATCACTCCCCCCCAGGGGGGATGGCCACGCCACAATCCCTTCTCCTCCATTCTCCTCTCGGGATCTTGGGCATGCATGCACATGCGCCTGGCGTGAATTTAAGCCACCAGGTCCGGGATGTGAACCGTGGTCAACTACGTGGGGTCCAGTGACATAGCCATTACGCTAACTGCTGGCCCTGCACTGACTTTTTAAGAATATTTGACTCTGAGTGGCATTGCAACATGTCGAGTCAGTACATATACCATTTAAATTTATTAGGTCATTGGAAGAAGTCATGACATGTTTTCTTTTTTAAAAATAGAGAATTATTTTATTTTATTAATTATTATTTTAAAAAATTTGATCAGAGAGAGAGAAAGAAAGAAAGGGAAAGTGAGAAAGCAAGCCCCCAGGTCCGGGACTTGAACCACAGTCAACCATGTGGGAGCCTAGTACCTTAACTACCATGCCACTGCTGGCCCCTTTTTATAAATATATATGTGTGTGTGTATATATATATATATATATATATTTGTTTTTGCCATAGGGTGTGCACGTTCACCAGAGAGAGAGAGAGAAAGGGAGAGTGAGGACGCAGTCTCCAGGGGACATGACCGCACTGCAATCCCTTCTCTTCCATTCTTGGGACTTGGGCATGCACGCACATGTGCCCGGTGTGCTTTTCAAGCTGCTGTATCCAGGACTTGAACCACATGTCAGCCATGTGGGATCTGGCTGCCTTAACCTCCATGCCATCTTTAGTCTTTGTTTTCTGTTTGGAGACTACAAAGAACTCTACTGGGATTCTGGAAATTTAAACAACAGCAAACAAATCTGGGGCCAGCAGGTGGTGTGTCTGTTAGGCCTTGGATTTCCATTTAGCTGACTGCAGCTTGAGTCCCAGACATGATGGCTTGAAGACCATGCAGGGCATATGTGTGTGTATGCCGAACATCCCAAGAAAAAAATGGAAGAGAAAGGATTGCAGTGTGCCATCCCCTAGAGGGGGTGATTTCTCACTTTTCCCCTGTCTCTCCAGTGAGTGCACACACTCTATGGAAAAACAAAAAGAAACAGGAAAATCTAATTAGATTGTTATTATAATTTTTTTCCTAAAGAATTGTCTCATTTTAACTTTATTTATTTATTTACTTTAATTTGGTCAGAGAGGGAGAGAGAGAGAGAGACAGAGAAAGAGAGAGAGAAAGCCACCAGGCCCAGGACGCGAACCACAGTAGGCCATGCAAGAATCCAGCGCTCTTAACTACCACGCCACCTGCTGGCCCTGATTGTTATCATAATTTTTACTACTGGGTCGTCAGAAAAGTTGTAATACATTTTTGCATGGAAAAACATAGAAAAAATACGTCACGACTTTTCCGAAGACCCAGTAGTATTATTACAACCATGTTTTGGGAGCCAGATGGAAGTGCACTGGAACGCATGCTGTGAGGCTGACCCACTTTGGGAGTGCAGGTCTGCTTCCAGAGGCCTCACTGAACCTGCTCGCACGTGCTTATGCCTGTGATCTGGGGCCCTGGAAGCTGGGTGTGGATCACTGTATGGGGATCCCGCTGGGAAGGTCTCTGCCTCTGTCATCATCTCTTCTCACTTATGGAAGAAATAAGTAAACAGGGCCGGGTCTGTAGCCTCGTGGTTAGTGAGCCAGACCCCCCCACACACACATGGCCAAATGAGGTTTAAATCCCAGAACTGGCCTGAAAAACACCCTGGGCGTATGTGCGTATGCGCCCCAAATCCTGATGTGATAGAGAAATGGAGAAGAGTTTGGAATGTGACTACACGCAGTCAGAGGTGGGGGGTGGGGGTGGTGTGCTTTCTTCCTCTCCCTCTGTCTTCCTTGACAAATGCACATGCCCAGTGGCAATTTTTCAAAAGGGTTTTGCCGCAGGTTAATGGCCAGGGGGAGACAGAACAGTGAGAAGGAAAGTGAGAAATCACCCTCCAGGGCGGATGGCCACACCACCATCCTTCTCCATTATTCTCCTGGGATTTGGGGTGCACACAGACACGTGCACCCTGCATCAGTTTCAAGCCACTGGGTCCGGGACTCGAAACAGTGGTGGGCCGTGTGAGAGTCCAGCACCTTAACCACTATGCCACCTGCTGGCCCCCAATGGTAAATTACTTTAAAAAAAAAAACCAAAAAACTCAAAATAATGAACTGCAGTTTTATCGTACCCATCTTCTTGAATATAATGCTGAACAATTTTTCAAGCTTTGTGTAGTCTGAGTCAGTGTAGCTGTTCTATACCCGAAACGTTTACTAAATACCTGCCGTATTGTACTGAGCACAGAATCTACAGAGGAAAATTTAATCCCCAATAGTGACTATATAGTTAGGGTTTAAAGTTCAGGACCCTTGGGGACAAGGAGCATCCACAGTCAGGAAAGAGAACAGAGGTAGGGTGACTCAAGAGTCAATTGTTCTAGGAAACCGGCTTGTCCAGTTACTGGGAAATTCCTTCATTAGGCAAAATAAAAGTTTCCTTTGGAAGCAATTTCCCTATCCTAATCCCCGTCCTTTCCCCTTGTCACCCATTCAATGAATCACAGCCGCTTTCTGAAAAGGACTCAGTGTGCCAGGACGACTAAGCATTGCTGGGCCCTGTCCAGCTTTCTCTGGGCACCCTGGGACACAGGCTGGGAGCCCTGCTCCAGCTCCTGCTCACAGGCCCTCACTGTGTCTGTGGTCCTGCGTCTGCAGCTCAGGGCATGAATTATGGCTGGTGTAAGCCGGCATTTTTAATTTTTTTGGAGAGGTTTTCGCTATAGGGCGTGTGCACTCGCCAGCCAGACAGAGAGAGACAGAGAGATAGAAAGCGAGAAATCACCCCCCAGGGGGGATGGCCATGCCGCAATCCCTTCTCCTCCATTCTCCTCTTGGGATCTTGGGCACGCACGCACACGCGCCCGGCGTGAGTCTCAAGCCCCTGGGTCCGGAACGCGAACTGCAGTCGACTATGTGGGAGTCCAGTGACATAGCATTACGCTAACTGCTGGTCCCAAAGCCGGCATTTCTTAAGGAGCACACCACGGGCATTTGGGGCAGGATGAATCTTTTCTGTGTGCAGCACTGCTCTGTGCACTTAGCCTCCCTATACCAACCACCTCCATGCCAGTAGCACCCTCTGTTCATGTGACACCTGAAAGGAACCCCCATATTTGCCACAGCCCCCTGCCACTAGTGAGAATTCCTGTTCTCAGGCAAGCTGGGTCTCAGTCTTCTCCACCAAATCATGGCGCTCAGTCTTGGCAGGCAGAGCTGGCGGGGGAGCAGTTCTGGCTGGGACCAGAGGAACTCAGGCTTCGGACAAAGGCTTTCTTCTTATAAGAGAGAAGCACACAAATAAACGGTCCATCTCCCCTCTCTTCCTTTTTGTGTTTGAGCAGGTGGGGAAAGACTGGAACGCTGGCGCCTGTTGGGGCTCAGGAAATGATACCCCAAAGTTAGCACTTTGGTGTGCTGAGTCCAGCACCCTTAACCACCACACCACCTGCCAGTACCCTGCCCATCTCCTGTTTTCTTGGCTCTTGTCCATTTTCTCCCCTGAAGCAAATCATAGAAACCAGAATTCTTCTGCAAGGTGGGTCAGAGGAATTAGACCCTCTTAGGCCAGCCAGTGGTGTGGCGGCTGGGGCAGCTGGGTCCTACAAGGCTGACTGCAGACCCTGGAGCTTAGAGCACATGTCTGGAATGGATGCATGTGTGTCCAGAGTCCCAGAGGGAGGGAGAAATGGGAGAGGACGAATTATGGTCTTCCTGGGGAGGGTACTCTCTCCCTTTCAGTCTCTCTCTCTGGTCAGCATGTGCATCTTCTGACAAATTAAAAATAAATTAATATATAAAAATCCTAGGGCCCAGCAGGCATAGTGGTTAAGGTGCTGGGCTTCCACATGGCCGACAGCAGTTCAAGTTCCAGACACAGCAGCTTGAAATTCATGCCAGCAGTGTATGTGTGTGTGCCCAAAATCCCAGGAGGATAATGGAGGAGAAGGGATTGCAGGGGGGTGATTTCTCACTTTCCGTCTCGCCGTCTCTCTGGCAAGTGCACAAAACCTTAAAAAAAAAAAAAGAAAAGAAAAAAAAAAAAGAAAAGAAGGAAAAGAAAACTAGAAGCTCTCTCCCCTAAAACCAGTCATAGAAATAGAAATAGTACGCTAACCATCCCCCACTCTTGTGCATAGAAGTGCCGCGGTAACTGTCTGATCTCCCACATGGCCCACTGCAATTGAGTCCTGGACCTGATGGCTTGAAACTCATGCCAGGCGCACGTGCATGTGCGTCCACAGTCCCAGGAGGAAAATGGAAGAGAAGGGACTGCAGCATGGCCATCCCCCTTGGGGAGTGGGGGTGATTTCTCACTTTCCCTCTCTGTCTCTGGTGAACGCACACGCCTATGGCAAAAACCTTAAAATAAAAAATAAAAAAGAAAGAAAAAAAGAAACTCTCCAGTTTACCCTATCTGATAGTGGGTCACAGAGGAGTGATCAGTTCCAGAGGAGTCCGCCGTAGACCCAGGAGGAACTGCAGGGAGACACAAAGATTCAGACAGGTTTCCCTAAGCAGTCTATCAGCATTACACCATACCCTGCGGTCCAATCGCGTTTCTATACGACTGTCCATTCTTCAGCAAACCTAGTCATAGAAGTCCATAATTTTTCAGGCTGGTGCATGGCCTAGTGGTTGAGGGAGCTGAATTCCACATGGCCAACCCTGTTTCAAATCCTGGCCCCACAGGGACCAGCAGGTGACGTGGTGGTTAAGGTGCTGGACACTCCTACATGGCTGACCATGGTTCAAGTCCTGGATCTGGTGGCTTGCTTTCTCACTTTCCCTCTTTCTCTCTCTCTCTGTGTATCTCTCTGATCAAATTAAAATAAAATGAATGAGTAAAAGTAAATAAATAATTCTTTAAAAAAAAAAATCCTGGCCCCAGTGGCTTAAGAAACATGCTGGGTGTGTGTGCATGCATGCATTCCCCAAATTCAGACAGGATGGAAAGACAGAAAAGGGATTGCAGTGTGACCATGCCCCATGGAAGAATATTTTCTTCCTCTCTGTCTCCTTGGCAATTGCACCTGCCCTCTGGGAATCAAACAAAAACAAAACCCCCCAAAAAACCCCTATGGTTTCCCTCAAGGCTTTGGGTCTTCATTTCTAAAGGTTTCTGTGTCCCGTGAAACTTCAAGTAAATGAGTTACACTTTCCTCCTGCTGACCTGTCTGGTATGTAGGAGTGTCGACTGTGACCCTAGCGATGGAAGGAAAGGTCTCACACCCTTTCTGCCTCGGCACAAACATACGGACTGTCTTGAGACCGGAAGGCCACAGGCTGGGAAACCAGAGCAGGCTGCCAGGAACACGGTCGAGGGTGGAGAGTCCCTGGCTCCTGGACGATGTTGTGAAGTTTCCAGACTCACCCAGAATTGCCAGTTGTTGGGATTTTTATTAGTAGAACGGGAATGTCATCATATTTAAAGTCTCCATCCATCAGAATTCAATTCTGGTCACAGCCAAACACACACATCCAAATTTACACAGTTAGGGAGAAAGGTAGCCGCATGATAAAGGAGCTAGAGGGAACGGGACTTGGCCAACAACCTGAGGTGTCTCTGTGACATTTTGCTTTATTACTGCTTTTACATTGTATTGTGATGTCCACAGCCTTCATTGTTTAGCGAAATACAGCAAAATCAAAAACAGAAAACAACAGAGCCAGCAGACTGTATAAGGATTACTGTGCTGGACTCCCACATGACCTACCATGGTTCGAGGCTCAGACCTGGCAGCTTGAAAATCACACCAGGGGGCTGGCCAGTGGTATGCTGGTTAAAGGCGCTGGACTCCCACATGACTAATTGTGGTTCAAGTCCTGGACCTGGTGACTTGCTTTCTCACTTTCCCTCTCTTTCTGATCAAACTGGAAAATAATAAATAAAGTTAAATAAAATAATTTTTAAGAAAAAAGAAAATCACACCAGGTGTAGGTGCGTTCCTGCCCAAAATTCCAGAAGGAGAACAGAGAAGGGATTGCAGAGTATGATTTCTCACTTTCCCTCTCACTGTCTCTCTGCTTTTCTCCAGTGATTCCATGCATCCTATGGCAAAAAAAAAAAAAAAAAAACAACCAAATAAAAAAACCTGTAACCAAAACATTATTGACTTCCAGAAATGTAAACTTTTATAAGAAGTAGACCTAGGGTCCCGGGGCCAGACAGTGGCACAGTGGTAAAATGTGAGGCTCTGTGAGGCAATCCCATGTGAGAAGGTTCCCAGTTCAAGTCCAGAGACCTCCCTGAGTAGGCCAGCCCATGGTCCAGGGTTGGCTGGGGGTGTACTGCAGCATCAGGACTCCACTGAGAGTGCTCTTTCTCTCTAATTCACTCCTGGAGGAAATAAATAAATGCACTTTAAAAAACAACAAGGCGTAGGGAGGTAGCACAGTGGCTAAGGTCCTACACTCCCACATAGACAACCATGGTTCTAGTCCCCATCTGCTGACTTGCTTTCTTGCTTTTCCTTTCTCTCTCTCTATGTCTCTCTCTGATCGAATTAAAAAATAATAGCAAAATAAAATAACTCTTAAAAACAACAACAAGAAAGTAAGGGTCTTGACCCAGCCGATGGCACAGTCAACAGCAAACTGAGCGACAGGGCTGAAAGCCGTGTGGTCGGCCCTCGTCTGGATCCTGGGTCAGCCTGAAAACATGCTGGCATGTGCATAGGTGCCCAAGCCCGAGATCCTGAGGAGAGACTGCTGGTGACAGGATCGTGGCAGGAGGGAGCCTGCCCAGGGGGCCCTTCTCTCTCTCTGTCACTCACATGCATGCCCTTTTTATCATGAACAAACTAAACTAACTAACTAACTAAACAAAACATGTAAGGGCTATGAGGAATCTTATTTTCAGAACTTTTGAAAACCATTCTATTTGCCTCTGGTGTTAGTTCATATGTTTAACCCTGTGGGTGCAGCAGATTCAATTCTGTTTGGTCAAATGCTCAGTGAAATCTCTTCTCTTTTGTAAAAAGGACAGTTCCCTATTCCCTACAGGTTAAAGGCGCTAGCTCAGGAGACGGACGTCCATCCAGAACACGCGTGCCTGCTGATAGGCTGCACCTTCGACACTGCAACCGGGCTTCTGCCCCAGTCGGTCCTGGACTCCACACAGCTGTCTGCTGTTGCCCACGCTGACCACCTGCAACAGCCGAGGCGTTATTTTCATCGCTCTTCCCTGCCTTCATTACGCTTCTAAATACTTCCCTCTACCCATTCATCTGTGTCCCAGGGCTCCAGGTTCCAGCTTTTCTCTCAGAGGCCTGCTAATCATTCCTCTACCACCCATTTTCTCCACATCAAAATTATCTTCGGGGCCCAGCAGGTGGTATGGTGGTTAAGGCCCTAGACACTCCCACATGGCTGACCGTGGTTCGAGTCCTGGACCTGGTGGCTTCCTTTCTCACTTTCCCTCTCTGTCTCTCTCTCTTTGTCTCTCCCTGGTCAAATTAAAATAAATAAAAGAATACATAAAAATAAAATAAATAATATTTTTTGAGAGTTTTTTGCTATAGGGTATGTGCACTCGCCAGAAAGACAGAGAGAGACAGAGAGACAGAAAGCGAGAAATCACCCCCCAGGGGGGATGGTCACACCGCAATCCCTTCTCCATTCTCCTCTCGGGATCCTGGGCATGCACACACATGCACCCGGTGTGAGTTTAAGCCACCGGGTCCGGGACTTGAACCAGAGTCTGCTACATGGGAGTTCAGCGACATAGCCATTACGCTAACTGCTGTTCCCCAAATAAATAACTCTTAAAAAAAAATCATGTTTTACACAGCAAGCCCTTTCTAAATGCAATTCTGAGAGACTTCCCCTCTTGAGAAAATGAGCAGACGTACTTTGCCATGTTCCTCTCACTAAGTACAACCAAGAACCCTGGCCATTACATGTGAAAAAGCACAGGGTGAAAGGTGGGGAGAAGGTGGAAGATCAGACAAGGGCCTCTGTGACGGCCCCTGGGGTTCCTGCTTGTCTCATTTGTTCCAGATGTCACACAAACTCAGACAGGGAACTGGCATTTATTTGCCAGTGAGTACGTGTACTCATCAGAGAGACAGAGAGACACAGAGAGAGGAAGGAAGAAGTACCTCTCAACAGGGAGTGGTCACGCTGCAATCGCTTCTCCTCCATTTTTCCAACGCGTGCACCCAGCATGATTGTTTTTTGGAGAGGTTTTTGCTATAGGGCGCGTGCGCTCGCCAGACAGACAGAGGGAGACAGGGAGACAGAGAGACAGAAAGTGAGAAATCACCCCTGAGGGGGGATAACCACGCTGCCATCCCTTCTCCTCTGTTCTCCTCTCGGGATCTTGGGCACGCACGCACACACACCCGGTGTGAGTTTTAAGCCACCAGGTCCAGGACGAGAACCGCGGTCGACTACATGGGAGTCCAGCGACAAAGTCACTACACTAACTCGTCCAGCATGATTTTCAAGCTGGTGGGAGGCAGTCAAATCATGTGGTCAGCCATGTGGGATCGGCTTTCTTAACCACCAGACTACAGGGCTGACCTAAGACAGGGAAATTTTAGACAATAACTACTGTGCTCCAGCCAAACATTGGAGGACCTTTTTAAAAATTTAATTCTATTTAGTGTCATTACCACCATTTAAATTTCCTGTAGGGCTCATGTGCTTACCAGAGAGTGAGAGAGAAAAGGGAAAACCACAGTCAGCCATGTGGGAGGCCAGCACCTCAAGCACCATGCCACCTGCTGACCCAGGCACTGCATGTGCTCGCCAGAAAGACAGAGAGGCAGAAAGCGAGAAATCACCCCCCAGGGGGGATGGCCACACCGCAATCCCTTCTCCTCCATTCTCCTGTCGGGATCTTGGGCACACACGCACACGCGCCTAGCGTGAGTTTAAGCCACTGGGTCCAGGACTTGAACCGTGGTCAACTACATGGGAGTCCAGTGACATAGCCATCATGCTAACTGCTGGTCCCAACACTGGAGAACTTTTGATGAAGACACCATTGAGCTGTGAGGTGGTTAGTTGGGGGAGACACCAGCATAGAACTGTTTCACAACCTGGACACAACGAATTGCAGTCACCTTTTCTTCTTTTCTTTTCTTTTTAAAAAAATTTTACCAGAGGGCACATGCTGGAGAAAGAGAGAACATGAGAAAGCACCTGCCATCCGGATTTTGGGCACACGCACATCCATATGCCTGGCATGGTTTTCAGGCTGATGTGTTGGGATCAGAGCTGCACAGTTAGCCAGTGGGATCCAGCTGCCTTAACCCCCAGGCAACCAGCTGGCGCCTGCAGACACCTTTTCAACAAGATGCAAAACAGTAAGTGCTTTCTAACACCCCAGAAAAGAGCACCACCTGGTGGTGAAGTAACAGTAAAATATCTAAGTATGCATTCCCATCAGCAGGCCAAAACCAAGTCACCCAGGCTGCTTAGGTCTCCCTGCCCAGCCCAGTAGTCAGGCATGGGGCTTACAATAAAGAGGAGGGACTGATGAAGCCCAGGGGAATGTGCTAGTCTCTTCCAAGTCACAGCCAGACCCCTCTCCCTTACGAGGGAAGAGTCTCTATGAGATGCATCCTCCAAGTGCAGGACTCAGGGAAACCCAAGGCCCCTGGGTTCCTAGCGTAAAAAGAACAGGGAGGGGCTGGCAGGTGGCGTGGCGGTTAAGGGTGCTGGACTCCCACATGGCCCACCGTGGTTCAAGTCCAGGACCTGGCAGCTTGCTTTCTCACTTTCTCTCTCTCTTTCTCTCGCTTTTGCTCTCACTCTGTCCCTCTCTGATTAAATTGTAAATAAATAAATAAAGTTAAAATAATTCTTTTTTTAAAAAAAGGATAGGGAGAAAATAGACACAGAAAGAGAAGGGAAATAATGCTCTGTTAGTCCTCACTACCAGACCTCTAGGGAAGTACGGTCTCAGTGCCATTTCGCCACATGGGACAGCGCAGGCCCTGAGAAGTTAGGTGGCAGCACAGATAAGAACCTCAGCTCGATGAAGTGAAGCTGCTTTCAAGGTCCGCTCTCGTAAACACACACCAGCCTTTCCATGGGACACACGTAAGAGCAGGGACCTTTAGCAACACACTGGTGGACAACTGCCCCGATCATATGAAGTATGTGCAATCTCGTTAGATTTATGGGAGAAGTCAGTGTCTGCTGTTTGGGGTATCCAGAACAGTATCTTTCTTTCTTTTTTTTTTTTTTTAATAGATTTTTTGCCATAGGGTGTGTGCGCTCATGGGAGAGAGAGAGAGAGAGAGAGAGAGAGAGAGAGAAGGGGAGAAAACATCCCCCAGGGGGGATGGCCATGCCACAGTTCTTTCTCCTCCACTGTCCTCTAATGAGATTTTAGCCAAGCACACACATATGCCCAGCATGTTTTTCAAGCTGCTGGGTCCAGGTTCAAACCACAAAGTCGACCGTGTGGAAACGAGAGCCTTAACCACCACAGCACCCACTGGCCCCAAAATAATATCTTTTTTTTTTTTTGCTATAGGGTGCGTGTGCTTGCCAGAAAGACAGAGAGAGACAGAGAGACAGAAAGCGAGAAATCACTCTCCCCAGAGGGGACGGCCATGCCGCAATCCCTTCTCCTCCATTCTCCTCTCGGGATCTTGGGCATGCACGCACATGCGCCCGGTGTGAGTTTAAGCCACCAGGTCTGGGACTCGCACCGCGGTTGACTACATGGGAGTCCAGTGACATAGCCATTATGCTAACTGCTGGTCCTCCAAAATAATATCTTATACCAACATATGGCTTACCGGTTCCTCAAACTAAATTAATATACTTGAAAGCACTTGCTTATCATGATTTTATCCTGTTTCTCAAGGAGCTGGCACTAGAGTAGGGCGAGGTGGACCAGAATGGGTACAGTCCTGGAGACCTGGCCTGGGATGCACCCACTGTGGCTCAGCTCACACCTGAAGGCTCTGTACCCAGGGGAGCTGAAGATGTGGCTCAGTCCAAGGCCCAAAGCTGAAGAATCCCAGGTGGTGGGGTGGGGATGGGGGAGCACCGGTCCGAAAACAGGTGGGCCTGGAGTACTGATGTCCGAGGCAGAGAAGACAACCCCTGCACCCCAGAAAAGGCCAGTCCTCCCTCTCTACGTGTTCTCTTCGGGCTGGCCGAACCCACGGTGCCGCCCACGTTGAGACCATCCTCCCCACCTGGTCCACCCAGGCTCACACGCTCCTCTGGAAACACCCCATGGACATTCCCAGAATACATTTCACCAGGCTTCTAGGCACCTCTCATCCGGTCAGGTTGACACCTACATTTGGCTGTCACAATCCCACACTTTTTGCCTAGGTCCTTTGACCGTGTGAGCGTTTTCCCTGAAGTAGGCGTCAGGGTGTGTGTGTTTATTTCCCCCGAGGAGGCAGGACATCGCGTGGTCCTTATGGAGGGATCTTAGGGAGGCAGCTGCAGGCTACGTAGGGCCCGACCTTCTCTTCACCTTTCCTCCTGTTCTGGCTTCCTGGGTTTCCTGCAAGTCTGATTTTCTCAGTAGACGAGGGTGGGAAGGGTCAGTCAGGGGCCTAGCACCAAGGGAAGCTCCAGGAAACTGGGAATTCACCAAGGCTATGTACCTAAGGATCAAACAGCCCTGGTCGGAACAGGGGCAGCCCCGAGCTCCAGGTGCGAGAGAACAGGTTGGCGAGGAGCTGGGAAAACAGAGACGTTGGGAAGGTGCGTTGGGCACAAGGAGGGGGAAAGCTGTAAAAGGTGGGTGAGGCACAAACAAGGCGGGGGTGAGCTCAATTTGGGGGAACGTGAAAAACACGGGAGAGGGTTTGGCAGCTGTTTAAAGGCAGAGTTACGTCAGGTTTAACAGAGAGAGCCATCTACCCATACCACTGCCTCCCAGCTGGGTGTGTGACCTTGGTCAAGTCACTCACTGTGTGCAGAAGAGGAACAAATCATTCAGTTTAGCACCCGGCAGTACTGCGGTCTGCGCCACATCCGGCTCCCTTCCCCTGACCACACAATCCACTCACGAAGACCCACCACACATGCCTGTTCCATCCCCTCTGTTCAACCAAACACTTTGCTTTTGAGCCAAACTCATTCTCCTTTTCTTTCAATTACTATGTTGAGAATACAGTCTTTTTAATTTTTGTAAGAATTACTTACTTTTATTATTTTTCTTTTTTTAATACTTTTTGTAATAGGTATGTGCATTTGCTGAAAAGAGAGACAGAGACAGAGAGAGGGAAAGTGAGAGGTCACCCCCCCCCATGGGGGAAGACCACACCACAATCCCCTTTCTTCCACTCTTCTCCTGGGATTTTGGGTTTGCAGGCACATGTACCTGGTGTGATCTTCACACTGCTGGGCTCAGGACTTGAACAGTGGTTGATCATGTGGGAGTCCAGCCCTCAACCATGAAACCACCTGCTGGTCCTTTATTATTATTTTTTAATTGACTATAGAGCACATGTGCTCACCAGAGAGAGAAAAAAAATAAGAAAGCACGGGGGGGGGTTGCG
>NW_006159840.1:552685-556905 GCF_000334495.1 Tupaia belangeri chinensis | reverse complement strand
ACTCCCACATGGCCAACTGCAGTCCGAGTCCCGGACCTGGCGGCTTGCTTTCTCACTTTCCCTCCTCTCTGTCTCTGTGTCTCTCTCTGGTCAAATTAAAATAAATGAATGAATAACTAAAATTTAAAAAAATGAAAAGAAAATGAGAAAGCAAGCCACCAGGTCTAGGACTTGAACCATGGCTGGCCATGTGGGAGTCACACCACCCACTGGCTCCGAAGATGCAGTCTTAACTGTAAGCTTGCCTCTTGTGGGGAAAAAATAAAAACCCACTTTGAAACTTTTGTTAATATTATACCTCTACATCACTTTCTCTTTTAGCCTGGATCATTTCATTCTAGCAACGTGAGCTACTTTTGGTCCTATTAACAACCCCCATTGGGACCAGCAGTTAGCGTAATGGCTATGTCACTGGACTCCTACGTAGTCAACCGTGGTTCACGTCCTGGACCTGGTGGCTTAAAACTCACGCCGGGCACGTGTGCGTGTGTGCCCAAGATCCCGAGAGGAGAAAGGAGAAGAAGGGATTGTGGCGTGGCCATCCCCCCTGGGGGGTGACTTCTCGCTTTCTGTCTCTCTGTCTCTGTCTGTCTGTCTGGTGAGCGCACACGCCCTATAGGAGAAAAAAAAAACTTCTCAAAAACAAAACAAAAAACCAATCCCCATTATGCCAAGGGCAGGTTTGTACAAGCAATTCCCACTGTCCAGGTAAGATCTGTGACACAGAAAACAAAACACAACCCCAAGGAAATGTAGTTAAGATTACTCCATTAATGACATTAGAGCTGGGCCAGCCAGGTGGCATGGTGGTTCAGGCAGCTGGATCCCACATGGCCGACGTCGCGGTGTGAGTCCTGGACCCAGTGGCTTAAGAAACACGCTAGACGCACATGTATGTGTGCCCAAAATCCTGAGAGGAGAATGGAGTAGAAGGGACTGTGGCATGGCCATTCCCCATGGGAAGTAATTTTTCCCTTTGTTCTTTCTGTCTCTCTCCAGAGAGTGCACACACCCCTCAGCAAAAACCAAGAAAAAAAAAAAATCAGAGTTTCTGTCCAAGTATGTAGAACTACAGATGCTCCTCAGCTCACGAGGTTATGTCCTCCTAAGTTAGAAATACATGTAACATACTCAACAGGTTTGAATAACGATCTGTTCCCCAAAGGTTCACGCTTTGGAATTTAGTCTCAGTGGGCAGTGATTGGATGGCCCCCAAAGTTCCCGTGTTGGGACTTGGTTGTATTGTAAAGGTAGTCAATGAAAACTTAAACCCTTTGTGGTGGCCCAGGGTGGGCCTTTGTTTTTTTTTTTTGAGAGGTTTTTGTTATAGGGCACGTGCACTCACCAGAAAGAGAGAGACAGAGAGACAGAAAGCGAGAAGTCACCCCCCAGGGGGGATGGCCACGCCACAATCCCTTCTTCTCCTTTCTCCTCTCGGGATCTTGGGCACACACGCACACGTGCCCGGCGTGAGTTTTAAGCCACCAGGTCCAGGACGTGAACCACGGTTGACTACGTAGGAGTCCAGTGACATAGCCATTACGCCAACTGCTGGTCCCCAGGATGGGCCTTTGAATGTGATGGGTCTTTATGGTGGGGCCCCATGATCGAGTCCAGGGGTGTTTATAAAGAGGAAAGGAGGCAGGCAGGGCCACCCGGATACAGACCGGGCTCCACTCTGCTCCAGGTTCTGCCCTCCATCACTCTGTGATGCCTTTGCACTCTGCAACCACCACGACTATGAGCCAATAAGCCACCATTTCTGTGGAGATCGCCCATCTCAGGTATTTCTGTTAGCAACACGGTAAAAGACCAAGGTAATATCCAACCTACCAAACATCATAACTGTAGTGAAGGTAAAAACCAGAACGGTTGTGTGGGTACTCGAAGTAGTTTCTACTGAATACATATCACATTATCACTATCATAAAGTTTACCGATTTTTTTCTTTTTTCTATTTTTTGCCAGAGGGCATGTGTGCTCACCAGAAAGCAGCAGAGAGAGGGAGAGCAAGAAGCACTCATGTGGTCATGCTGCAATCCCTTCTCCATGTTTTCATCTTTCTGGGACTTTGGGGGATGCACACATGGACCTGGTATGTTTTTTTTTAATTTTTAAAAAAGAATTATTTAATTTTAACTTTATTTATTATTATTTCTAATTTTATCAGAGAGAGAGAGAGAGAGAGAGAGAGAGAGAGAGAAAGGGAAGTGAGAAAGGAAGCTATCAGGTCCAAGACTTGAACCATAGGTGGCCATGTGGGAGTCCAGCGCCTTTAACTACCATGCCACCTGCTGGCCCCGTACCTGGTATGTTTTTCTTGTGCCAGGGTCGGGATTCAAACCTCAGTCGGTTATGTGGAATCTGTCTCCCTTAACCATTAGGCCACAGGGCCAGCCCATCCTCAGATCTCTTTCAGATCTTTTTCACATGAGGGAATATACTCTTCTGTGTTTAAGACACTGCGACCGGATCTTGCAATATGAATCCAATTAATTGGCTAGAAATATTTCATCTCAAATCACATTTGGGAAATCCATATTCACGGAACTCATCCTGAGCTGGCTAGAGGAATCTGGGACAGATCTTAGTCAACTGTAATCTAATTCCTCAGGCCGTTTGACTGGAGTCCTCCCTGCATGGCCACCTGTAAGAGAACAAGGGGCCTGCTCACTGCAGGGTAGTTGAAGAAGGTAGAACCCTTCCCTTGACCTCCTGCACCTCTGCCGCCTTGGTCTCAATGCTGGATACTCTCACATTTCGGGGGTCTTCAGGAAGGAGAGAGCCAATAACTGAAATGATGTTACAGACTTATTCAAATAACTGCTTCTTCAGTTCCCCACTCGTGTCCCCGACATCTGTTGCTTGTTCCAAAGGGTATGTCCTAGGGGTCACTTTAGGTTTCAAGGTGTCATTATCTGTACAGTAGCTTCCTAGCCAGCCTACCCATCAGAGTTCTCACCTCCTTCCAACCACAGCCAATCCATGCTCTTGCCTCTGGTCCCAGGCTAAATTTCCTCCTTCACTCCAACACATAGCCTTGGTTACATTTCCCTGCCGTCTGCACACAAGCTGGCTATGCACAGCTGCAGCCCCGGCTGGCCCCAGGACTGCTTGCTTTAGTAGTTGAGGGAGCATTTATTACTTACAGCTCCTCCGACCACAAGACAGCATAGGAAACACCTCTCCTGTCCTTCTATTTTCTATTGAGAGGCTGGTTCATAGAAATCACCCTCAGCAGACACACCGCACATGACTGGCAGGGCTTAGTATTCAGGGAAGTATAAACGCTGGGTTCCAATCCTGACTCTTACTTAATTAGCCGGGCGACCACGGCCAGCTGCTTCCCCTCAGTGAGACTATTTCATCGTCACCCAAGTTGACAAGATAAACCCGGGTGAAACGAGGACTAGCGTACAGGGAGCCCTGGCGCAGCCCCAGGCCCAGGGCGCATCGTCAGCCCGGCAACAGAACTTTCATTGGGAGGCCAGCGGGGACGAAGAGGGCCGGGCTGCTGTCCTGGAGAGGTCCAAGGTCAGTTAACTTGCAGAGCAAGGTCACTCAGGGCAGGCCCAGGAAGGCTAACCCTGGGATGGACAGCCTGCTGATACGCCCGAGGGGTGCAGCGAGGGCCTGTCTTCTCTAGGGACAGTCCCCGACCCCCTGCGGCTCACGAAGGCCGCTCAGGCAGGCCCGGAGGTCCTCCTTGCAGGAGGGAGGCCCTCTCCCCACTACTGCGTTACAGAAGCGCAATCACTGCTGCCGCCGGGCGCCGGACGACCCCCGCGGGCACCCGGAGGGGGCGGAGCCGGTGGGGGCGTGGCCTTGGGATGTACCAACTTCACATGGGGGGGCACCCTCTCCTGGGCGACACATCACAGCGGTACGACGAATAGGCTCTAAGGTAGCCGCAGCCAAGAGTAAGATCTTGCGACCTTCTTTCTCGAATCCCGATGATCCAGGGCGCAGAGCCAGCCCGGGCGAGGCAGATCCTCGGACGTCCCGTGTCCCCCCCGGTTGGGCGCGGCGGGCGTGGGGGGCGTGGTCGGGGCGTGGCCGGGGCTGCCCTTGCGGCGCGGCGGGGGACAGCGCGCGGTTAAAGACCCGGCTAGTCTGGTGTCTGCAGCTCACGCTCCTAGAAGGCCCGAGGGCGCCGGGTTGTGTCTGCACGATGTTGTGCCGGGATGCTTGCAGGTGAGAGGCGGCGGGCGCGTGCGGGC
>NW_006159840.1:514738-550094 GCF_000334495.1 Tupaia belangeri chinensis | reverse complement strand
TGCTGCCCCGGCTCGTCCCTTGCTGACTCGGTCCGTGCGTTCCGTGTCTTCCAGGGCCGGAAAGCAGCTGGCGCCGGCGTGGTGGTGTCTGGGCTCCAGGCAGAAGCACAGCCTCCCTGACTTGCCTTACGACTACGGCGCCCTGGAGCCGCACATCAACGCCCAGATCATGCAGCTGCACCACAGCAAGCACCATGCGACCTACGTGAACAACCTGAACGCCACTGAGGAGAAGTACCAGGAGGCCCTGGCCAAGGGTAGGTGCTGGCCGGGGAGGTGGGAAAGCGTCTGCGGGCAGGGGTGACAAAGAGCCTGGGTGACCGTGGGCGGGGGCTCGGCGCAGGTGCCTGTCCGCGGAAGGGAACCGCTTCATGCTTTGTAGAGTGAATATCCTCAGTAGTTCGTGTCACTTTCTTTTATCTCAGAAAACTTAGGATCCCTGGAAGGAACTTGTCTGTAAATTTTCCCAAGTCCTGTTTTTGTTGCCCAGATTGCTAGCGTTTGTGAGTTGTAGAGCCGTTAAGAAAGCTCCAACTCTGTCCTTGTTACATAATGTGCTCCCAGGTAGGTCTGCCAGCCTTTGCAGGAGGGCTCAGAGCGCTGTCCACCTGTGGCCCAGACAATGTGGCGCACTCAGGTGCCCAGAGCGTCAGTGCAACCCCCTGATGGAAGCAGCAGTGGGGCTTTGCTGTCAGCAAACAGCGCAAAGGTCTGGACAGCAAGTGAGAGGTGGACAGCCCCGCTGCCATCACCTGTCAGGGCAGTCTAGTTATCCAGCCCGCACTCTGGGTGAGAGACCTGAGGACACTGCCTCACCATAGAAACTAGTCTTTGTCATGGTCTGGGAACAGATGGCATCAGGATCGCAGCCCAGGACTTGGGGGTGCCTCCTGTCTGGAGCTGCTCCCATGCCTTGAAGCTTCCCTTAGCCCACGGGAAGAGACAGGAGTTAGCATTGTGACGCTGGTGATGGAAAAGCAGTTACCTAACTGTGGAATAGGTCAGGCCCTCCAGACTCAATACTTCTCTGGATTTAACTTAGGGGTCAAAGTTCACAAGGAAAAGAGCCATTTTGTGGGAGCACTGAAGTAGGCTTGTATGTGTTTACTAATTTTTATAATTCAGCTAAACTATAACATGGACTTAGTTTTTGGTAAAAAAGCTCAATTGACCAAACTTTGGTTAATTGGTAGTTTGTAGACCTGAGTTCGTGCCTCTGAAGCTGTGCCCGGGAATACGGTTTTGGTGTCTGTCTGGAGGAGTGTTGTCCTAATCTACTAGTCAGTCAGGGGCTGACACAGGAAAGCAATGGACAGTCCTGTTTGCAGAGTATCTGTATTGCTTGGTAAGCTGTACAATAAAAAAGGGTGAAAAAAAGACTTTTCTTTTAGAAAATGTTAATTGCTGGAGGATGCACGGGCTTGCCAGAGAGAGAAACAGACAGACAGACAGAGAGGCAGAGGGAGCACATGCTCCAGTAGGTGTTTTCACGCTGCAGTGCCATCTCCTAGATGCCGTGGGCCACGTGTGTTCAGGTCTGGGGTGTTTCAGACTCGGGCTGGGTGTCAAACCGTAGTCAACTGCTGTGTGGGATCTGGCTCCCTTAACCACTAGGTTGCGGGATCAGGCCAAAAAATTCCTTTTTCTTCAATGTATTTTGATTGAGTTTCAGATTTCTGAACTTTGTTATTTTTCAAGACAGTGACATCTTGTTGACTGGGGGCATCTAGTGGGAAAATGCGGTATTTCAGCTTGTTTGTGTTTGAGGTACAGGGCTGAACAAAAAGAGGAGGAAGTTACCACATTCTGGAAGATTTGCTTACGATAATCGGAGGAACTTTGAGTGAACCTCGAGTACGGGAAAGGTCTGTGATTTAGGAAATAAGTGTGTGAAGGATGCAGTAATGGTGAGGGATGGGGAATATCCCAGTTGTGAAAGTATTTCCTGCAAGGCCACGTCTGACATCGGGAATCTTTCTCAACATTTTTTTTTTTTGCCAAAGGGTGTGTGCATTTTCCAGCAAGAGACAGAGGGGGAGAAAGCACTCTTGCCAACGGGGCATGGTCGTTGCAAAATCCCTTCCCCTCCTTTTCACTATCCTGTTGGGATTTTGGGCACACATGCACGCCCACACATGTGGCATGTTTTTTAAGCTGCCAGCACAGAGATTTGAACTGCTGTCAGCTATGTGGGATCCAGCTCTCTTAACCACCAGGCTGGGGTGCAGGCCTGAAAATATTATATTTTAAAAATTATTGAAAAGTTAAAATGGTCAACTTTGGAAACTTGAGAAGATGGTAAGTAAAGTAGCATCATAATCTCATCTCACTTAAACAACTAATATGAATACTTTTCAACTAAAAGTACTTGATTTGTTATATTTGAGGAAAAAAATAAATTGAAACCAAAAATTATGTACCAAAATTTTAATTAAGATGTAATAAAAATATTCAGCAATGGAGCCAGCAGGTGGTGTGGAGATTAGGCACTTGATCTCACACGGCCAGCTGTGCGGTTCAAGTTCCAGATGTGCCCAAAATCCTGAGAGGAGAATGGGAGAGGGGGTTTATGGTGTGGCCATTCCCAGGTGCCAGGTGAGTGATTGTTTTACACCTTATCTTTCTGTCCCTCTCTGCTGAGTGCATGCATCCTATAGCAAAACGAAACAAAACAAAACACTAAAAAATTTCAGCAAACTTTGAGATGTCAGATTGTGACTGGGCACATAGTACAGCAGTTAAGTGCTTGGCATAGCACACTGGAACCTACGTGGCTGCCTTTGGTTCAAATCCTGGCCCCTGCAGCTTGAAAAGCACGCCGGGCGCAAGCGCACGCATGCCCAGATCCTGATAGGATGAGGAATGGAGAGAAAAGTCGTGTGGCCTGACCACGCCCCGCAGGGGTGCTTTCTCTCTCTCTCCTCTCTCTCACATAAAGAGAGGTCGAGGTAATTAGATTATCTCTCAGTAAGCTTGTTTTTTTCTATTCAAAAAACTTAGTTACTATTGATTTATTAAAAAAATAAAATCACGGGAACCAGCAGTTAGCGTAATGGCTATGTCACTGGACTCCCACGTAGTCGACCGTGGTTCGCGTCCTGGACCCGGTGCTTAAGACTCACGCCGGGCGCGTGTGCGTGCGTGCCCAAGATCCCTAGAGGAGAATGGAGGAGAAGGGATTGCGGCGTGACCATCCCCCTGGGGGGTGATTTCTCGCTTTCTGTCTCTCTGTCTCTCTCTCTGTCTGTCTGGTGAGCGCACGCACCCTATAGCGAAAAAAATCTCTCCAAAAAAAAAAAATTACATTTTTAGAATGACTAAGAAAAATTAATAAGGGAATCACTGATCTGTAAGAAAATTATTTTGTAAACATGGAAAAAGAAAGGAATAAAATTATTTTGTAAACATAGTGGGGGAAAAGAAAGGAGTAAAAGAGTTGATATCTAGGGGCCAGCCAGTGTCATGGAGGTTAAGGCAGAGCCCAAACGGCCGACTGTGCAGTTCGAGTCCTGGACCTGGTGGCTTGAAGAACACACTGGGCTGTGTACCTGAAAAAATCCGCAGAGGAGAATGGAGAAGGGATTGTGATGTGACCATCTCACTTTGGGCAGTGATTTCCCACCTTCCCTCTCTTTCTCGCTGTCTAACTGTCTCTTTTCTGAACACTCACACCCTATAGCAAACTAAAAAAGCCCTGAGAGATTATCTGTGTGTTTAGATATTGGTTGGTCCCCCTCTCCATTCTGAATTGCTGAACACCTGGAGATTTGGCCTTGCTGTGTCAGAACGCACATTTCTTACAGTGTTCTTAAAACGTTCCAAAAACGGACCCTCCTTTCTTGGTGTCTTGTGATTAGTAAGCATTCAGTACTTACTCAACAGGGGAGTTTCCATTTTTCCTAGTAGTGCAGTTATTCTGTAGTTACTTGAAAACATGAAAAAAAAACCCACAGTATTTTGGGGGCCAGCAGGTGGTGTGGTGGTTAAAGGCACTGGATTCCCACATGGCCAACCATGGTTCGAGTCCTGGACCTGGTGGCTTGCTCTTTCACTTTCCCTCTCTCTGCCTCTCCCTGGTCAAACTAAAAAATAATAATAAAGTTAAATAAAATAATTCTTTAAAACACAAAAACAAAACAAAAGTATTTGGGGCTAGCATGTTGGTTCAGCGGCTGAATCCCACATGGCCGACTACACGGTTCAAGTCCTGGATCCGGTGGCTTAAAAACCATGCTGGGCTTGTGTGCACGTGTGCCCCAAATCCTGACAGGTGATAGAAATGGAGGAGTAAGGATGGCGATGGGACCATTCTTGTTGGGAGTTGCCTTATTCTTCCCCCTCCCCACCCCAGCAGGTGCCCATGTCCTCTGTCAAAATTAAAAAAAGGTATTTTGCCTACCTGTCTAATAAGGTAGAAAGTCTTTTCGGTGTCTATCTACTTCTCCCAGTGTCTTGAGAGTTTATTCAGGCAGTTCAAATGTGACATTTTCTCTTTTTTTAAAATTTGTTAGAGGCTACTTGCCAGAGAGAGACAGAAAGCACCCCTCCCCAAGTAGAGCCTGGTAACACTGCAGTTTTTTCCTCCATTATTTATGCTGTTGGGAATTTGGACACACACACGCACACACACACACACACGCACACACACACACACACGCACACACGCACACACACACACACACGCACACACACACGCACACACACACACACACTCACACACACACGTCAGGTGGGTTTTTTCAAGCCACCTGGGGCCAGGATTTGAACTGCACAGTTGACCGTGTGGGATCCAGCTCTCTTAATCAGTGGGCTGTGGGACCAGCCTTCTCTTTCTCTTTCTCTTTCTTTCTCTTTCTCTTTCTCTTTCTCTTTCTCTTTCTCTCTCTCTCTCTTTCTCTCCCTCCCTCCCTTTCTTTCTTTCTTTCTTTCTTTCTTTCTTTCTTTCTTTCTTTCTTCCCTAAACTATTGGTATCAGAGAATTAATTGATTTTGGGGAGAAAAGATACTTAGTCATCTAATCAGTCCACATACTTACTGAGCACCTGCTGTGTGCTGGGCAGTTTGTTAGCCACGAGGAACACAGGTCTGCACAGAAATGCTTGCTCACCAGAGCTGACTTGTTAGGAAGGCTGATGAGCAAGTGTTTTATTGAGAGGGCCCAAGGAGAGTTGGGGGTCTGGAAGAGGGGGTGATTGCAGGTTTATACCTTGTGGCTAAGGGAGGTGTACTGATGTTGACATTTAGTTGACAGCTGGAGGAGGAAGGAGGCAATGAAGGCTGGGCTGTGGCAGGGATGAAGGTTACAGAGAGCAGCCATGGTCCGTCAGCCGGAAGCCTGCCCATGTGTCACGTGAGGGCAGGGAGGCCTGTGGCTGGAGCTGGGGAGCGAGCATGGTGGTGTGTTTCTCTGTGACTGAGTTTAAGGACTTAGGGTTCAGTCCCAGTGGCGAAGCCTCGCAGGGGGCTGCCACAAGCAGTCTGCACAGGGTGTCAGCACTCACCATCTGGGACATGCATGACAGGGTGTCAACAGTTAGAAAGGAGAGGGTGGATTCTGCCTGGGTTTACTTTTATTTATTTTTTTCCTAAAGAATTATTTTATCAGGGAACCAGCAGTTAGCGTAATGGCTATGTCGCTGGACTCCCACATAGTCGACCGCGGTTCACGTCCCGGACCCGGTGGCTTAAAACTCACGCCGGGCATGTGTGCGTGTGTGCCCAAGATCCCGAGAGGAGAATGGAAGAGAAGGGATTGCGGTGTGACCATCCCCCCGGAGGGTGATTTCTCGCTTTCTGTCTCTATGTCTCTCTCTGTCTGTCTGGCGAGCGCACGTGCCCTATAGTGAAAAAAATTGCCCTTAAGTGAAAAAAACCTCTCCAAAAAAAAAAAAAAAAAGAATTATTTTATTTAACTTCATTTATCCATTTATTTATTTTTAAAATTTGACCAGAGAGGGACCGAGTGGGAGAGAGAGGGAAGTGAGAAAGCAAGCCACCAGGTCCAGGAGTCAAACCGCAGTCGGCCATGTGGGAGTCCAGTGCCTTAACCACTGCACAACTTGCCGGCCCCCTGCCTGGGTTGCTGCTGGGTGAATGTGGGGTGTGAGTGGTAGGGTCACAATACCCTTCAGGTTACTAGGATGTCCCAGGAACAGGCCATAGCAGGAGTGAGTGTGGAATTGAAGGCAGAGTTTGGTTTCAGTCTGTTGAGTTTCTCATTTAATGTAACTTTTTTTTTTTTTTGGAGAGGTTTTCGCTGTAGGGCGCGTGTGCTCGCCAGACAGACAGACAGACAGAGACATAGAGACAGAAAGTGAGAAATCACCCCCCAGGGGAGATGGTCACGCCGCAATCCCTTCTCCTCCATTCTCCTCTCGGGATCTTGGGCGCACACGCACACGCGTGCCCGGTGTGAATTCTAAGCCACCGGGTCCTGGACGTGAACCGCGGTCGACTATGTGGGAGTCCAGCGACATAGCCATTACGCTAACTGCTGGTTCCCATCATTTAATGTAACTTTGAACTATTTCCTAATGAATGGAGTTCATCTGGGAAGTGAGTTGGGAATTTACATTAGTCTGAGTATAGAGGCATGTGATTTATAGCATCCCATATCTTTGGTTGTTCCCTCTGGTGTTTCATTTGCTGAAATGTTTTCTATCCAAGAGTTCCTTGGCAGCCAGGAGTGATTTTTCTTTCTCACTCTCTCTCTCTCTTTTTTTTTTTTTTTTTTTTTTTTTTTGAGAGACTTTTGCTATAGCGTGCATGCGCTCATCAGAGAGACAGGCAAAAAGTGAGAAATTGCCTGGGGGTGGCCACGCTGCAATCCCTTCTCTGTTTTTCTCGGGATTTTGGGCATGCCTGCACACATGCCTGGTGTGTTTCAAACTGCTGGGTCCAGGACTCAACGCATAGTTGGCTATGTGGGAGTCCAGTACCTTAACCACTACGCCACCGGCTGGCCAGTTCTTCCTTTCTTCTTTTTCTTTTCTAAAGAGTGATTTTTGCTATAGTATGCATGCGCTCAATGCAGAGACTGAGAAAGAGTGAGAAGTCACTCCCCAGAAGGGATGGCCACACTGCAATCCCTTCTCCTCTTGGGATTTTGGGTACACATATACACGTGCTCAGCATGGTTTCAAGCCACTGAATCTGGGACTCCACCCATGGTTGGTTGTATGGGAGTCTAGCACCTTAACCACTACGCCACCTGCTGGCCCCAGGAGTGAATTTTCTAGTTTTACCACCCCTGCTGAATGCCTCACTGCTTGTTCAGCATGTTGTTCACTGAATTGAAAATCCACTGGGACAAATAATTTTGGAAGGGTCTCTTTTTTATATAGAATCTGAAATTACTAAATTTTAGGATTAGTAGGGTTGCTATATACTGGGTTTTTGGAAAAGTCATGATGCATTTTTGCATAGAAAAACAGAAAAATGCATCATACTTTTCTGACGACCTTATATGTTGGTCTAATTAGCTGATGTCTTACACAGAAAAGAAAAGGTAAAGAGTGGCCAAAAGAAATAAGAAATTTTGAGGGACCAGCAGTTAGCGTAATGGCTATGTCGCTGGACTCCCATGTAGTTGACCGCGGTTCGAGTCCCGGACCCGGTGGCTTAAACTCACGCCGGGTGCTTGTGCGTGCGTGCCCGAGATCCTGAGAGAACGGAGAAAAAGGGATTGCAGCATGGCCATCCCCCCTGGGGGGTGATTTCTCGCTTTCTGTCTCTCTGTCTCTCTCTGTCTGTCTGGTGAGCACACGCATCCTATAGCAAAAATCTCTCCAAAAAAAGGAAAAAAAAAAGAAATAAGAAATTTTGAAAAGGTGTTTGTGTGTTGACATTTCAGGAGATGTTACGGCTCAGGTAGCTCTTCAGCCTGCCCTGAAGTTCAACGGCGGAGGTCATATCAATCACACCATTTTCTGGACTAACCTGAGCCCTAACGGCGGCGGAGAACCCAAAGGTCAGTATATCTGAGCACAGCCTTATCTGCATTTTGTGCGCAATAGAACATGATTGTTGATTTTTTCTTTTAGTTTTTGCTTCGTGGCGTGTGTGCTCACCAGAGAGAGACAGAGGCACTGAGAGGGAAAGTGAGAAATCACTCTCCAGGGCGCATGGCTACGCTGCAGTCCCTTCTCCTCCACTCTTGGGATTTTGGGCATGGATGCACAAGTGCCCTATGGGATTTTCCAAGCCATTGGTCTGGGACTTGAAATGCAGTCAGCCATGTGGGATTCAGCGCCTTAACCTCTGTGCCATTTGCCCATATTGTTGATTTTTTTGTTCCCTTAATTTTCCTTGCAATATGGGAAACCAGCAGTCTGTTTTTTCTGATTTAGGTCTCAGACCATGACTTAATGCATTGAAGTTTAGTCAGTTACCAGATCATTAGATATAACCATATTTAACCAATAGCTTTAGTATTTTCTTCCATTTTTAAAATTATCTGTAGTACTTTATTCCATCATTGTACTTATAAAAGATAATTTCTTTATTTAATTTTAATGTTTACCAGAGGGAGTGTGTGCTTGCTGGGAGAGAGAGAAAATGAAAAAATTCCCCTCCATGGAGGACAGTCACATTGCAAACCCTCTTTTCCATCTCTCCCTCCTTTTTTGGACCTTTTTTTTTTTTTTAAGTTTTTACCACAGGGTGTGTGCATTTGCTGGAAAGAGAAAGAGACAGGGAAAGTGAAAGATCACTGTCCCACCCAGTGGGTATGGCCATGCTGCATTCTCTTTTCCATTCTCCTCTAGGGTCTCTGGGCACACACACATACCCACCATGTTTTTCAGACCCCTGGATCTGGGACTTGAACTGTGCAGTAGGCCATGTGAGATCCAGTTGGCTTAATCACCAGGCAATAATTACTTATAACCAATAGAAAAGAGAAGTGAGGATTTTGACCCAGTCGATTTGGTTGATTTGCTCAGTCTAAAATTATATTCTGTATGCAGTGGAATAAAAGGGTTATAGCTCTTAAAAGTTTACTCTTAGTTCAGTAACAGAAGAGATAAAATCACTGTTTTAAAATCAGTTTAATCACATAGGACGATCAGGGCTGCCTTGGAGAAGAATGGAGTAACAGCCATAACTTCTTACTCCCAGGTGGTTATGTAGAGTAGGTAAGGTAGAAGACAAAGTGAGTTTTCACATTGAGAGAAAACTGAAAGCTAATGGGATTTAGTATTTCTTTCCTGATGACAGTAGCACGGCGAGTGAAAAGACTCCCTCTTAGGACAGGCTTCGTTGACAAACACGTGAATAAAGTTGTGAAACCTTACATCCTGGCGTAAGGGCAGGAGTACCACTAGTGTTACGTAGGGTCACCGGTTATGGTACATCTTGCGTGCAATGTTGTCTAGTTGCTTCTTGGGCCATGCAGAACTATTTTAATATACGTGATGTCATACTTTATTGTAATTGTTGACCTCTCTATTTGTGTGTGTTGTTTTTTATTATTTTTTAATAGGGGAGTTGCTGGAAGCCATCAAACGTGACTTTGGTTCCTTTGACAAGTTTAAGGAGAAGCTGACAGCCGTGTCTGTTGGTGTCCAAGGCTCAGGTTGGGGTTGGCTTGGTTTCAATAAGGAGCAGGGACGCCTACAGATCGCTGCCTGTCCTAATCAGGATCCGCTGCAGGGAACAACAGGTTAGAGTTAAGAGGTGTTACTTGTCTCATTTGGGAGAGATAGTTTACTACAAAGCGTTTAACTAATTGTTTACACTTCTCATGACTGTAATAATTTGAGCAACTCTTATTTATTTATTTATTTATTTTTTGAGAGATTTTCACTGTAGGGCGCGTGCGCTCGCCAGACAGAGAGAGACATAGAGACAGAAAGCGAGAAATCACCCCCCAGGGGGGATGGTGACGCCGCAATCCCTTCTCCTCCATTCTCCTCTCGGGATCTTGGGCATGCACGCACACGCGCCCGGCGTGAGTTTTAAGCCACCGGGTCCGGGACACGAACCGCGGTCGACTACGTGGGAATCCAGCGACATAGCCATTACGCTAACTGCTGGTTCCCTTTGAGCAACTCTTTTAAACGATAATACCCAGAGTCTTATGTAAGTAAAAATGCTTTGTAAGTCCTTGACATTTTGTAAAATAAGCACATATAATTTTATAGCTATGTTACTAAAGACATTATTTATTTATTTTGAAGCATTAATTTATTTATTTGTTGTGGTTTTCAAACCACAGGGTCTGGGACTCAAGCCATGGTAGGCCCTGTGGGAATCCAGCACCTTACCCACCATGCCACCTGCTGGCCCCAACAAAAGCATTTTAATCACAAGCCCTGCGTCATCATCATCATCATCATCGTGTAGAGAATTAGTGTCAGCTTAAAGAGTTACACCACTATATGGGCCAGCAGGTGGCGTAATGGTTGAGGGTGCTGGGCTCCCACCTGGGCGATCGTGGTTTGAGTCTCAGACCTGGCGGCTTGCTTTCTCACTTTACCTCTCTCTCTTACTCTGTCCCTCTCTGGTGATTAAAATAAAATAAAAATGAAAGAAAGTTAAATAAAATAATTCTTAAATAAAAAAGATACCACTAGAATAAAACCTTTAGATAAATAATGAGTGAGAAACAACTAGAAGCTTATAGTTCAGTAACAGAAGAGATAAAATCACTGTTTTAAAATCAGTTTAATCACATAGGACGATCAGGGCTGCCTTGGAGAAGAATGGAGTAACAGCCATAACTTCTTACTCCCAGGTGGTTATGTAGAGTAGGTAAGGTAGAAGACAAAGTGAGTTTTCACATTGAGAGAAAACTGAAAGCTAATGGGATTTAGTATTTCTTTCCTGATGACAGTAGCACGGCGAGTGAAAAGACTCCCTCTTAGGACAGGCTTCGTTGACAAACACGTGAATAAAGTTGTGAAACCTTACATCCTGGCGTAAGGGCAGGAGTACCACTAGTGTTACGTAGGGTCACCGGTTATGGTACATCTTGCGTGCAATGTTGTCTAGTTGCTTCTTGGGCCATGCAGAACTATTTTAATATACGTGATGTCATACTTTATTGTAATTGTTGACCTCTCTATTTGTGTGTGTTGTTTTTTATTATTTTTTAATAGGGGAGTTGCTGGAAGCCATCAAACGTGACTTTGGTTCCTTTGACAAGTTTAAGGAGAAGCTGACAGCCGTGTCTGTTGGTGTCCAAGGCTCAGGTTGGGGTTGGCTTGGTTTCAATAAGGAGCAGGGACGCCTACAGATCGCTGCCTGTCCTAATCAGGATCCGCTGCAGGGAACAACAGGTTAGAGTTAAGAGGTGTTACTTGTCTCATTTGGGAGAGATAGTTTACTACAAAGCGTTTAACTAATTGTTTACACTTCTCATGACTGTAATAATTTGAGCAACTCTTATTTATTTATTTATTTATTTTTTGAGAGATTTTCACTGTAGGGCGCGTGCGCTCGCCAGACAGAGAGAGACATAGAGACAGAAAGCGAGAAATCACCCCCCAGGGGGGATGGTGACGCCGCAATCCCTTCTCCTCCATTCTCCTCTCGGGATCTTGGGCATGCACGCACACGCGCCCGGCGTGAGTTTTAAGCCACCGGGTCCGGGACACGAACCGCGGTCGACTACGCGGGAATCCAGTGACATAGCCATGCAACTCTTTTAAACGATAATACCCAGAGTCTTATGTAAGTAAAAATGCTTTGTAAGTCCTTGACATTTTGTAAAATAAGCACATATAATTTTATAGCTATGTTACTAAAGACATTATTTATTTATTTTGAAGCATTAATTTATTTATTTGTTGTGGTTTTCAAACCACAGGGTCTGGGACTCAAGCCATGGTAGGCCCTGTGGGAATCCAGCACCTTAACCACCATGCCACCTGCTGGCCCCAACAAAAGCATTTTAATCACAAGCCCTGCGTCATCATCATCATCATCATCGTGTAGAGAATTAGTGTCAGCTTAAAGAGTTACACCACTATATGGGCCAGCAGGTGGCGTAATGGTTGAGGGTGCTGGGCTCCCACCTGGGCGATCGTGGTTTGAGTCTCAGACCTGGCGGCTTGCTTTCTCACTTTACCTCTCTCTCTTACTCTGTCCCTCTCTGGTGATTAAAATAAAATAAAAATGAAAGAAAGTTAAATAAAATAATTCTTAAATAAAAAAGATACCACTAGAATAAAACCTTTAGATAAATAATGAGTGAGAAACAACTAGAAGCTTAGCCTGCTTTTTTTTTGAGTGGTTTTTTTATAGGGTGTGTGTGTGCTTGCCGGAAAGAGAAAGCCAGAGAGACAGAAAGTGAGAAATCACCCCTTAAGGGGGGATGGTCACGCTGCAATCCCTTCTCCTCCATTCTCCTCTTGGGATCTTGAGCATTCACACACACGCGCCTGGCGTGAGTTTAAGCCATCAGGTCTGGAACTCGAAATGTGGTCGATTATGTGGGAGTCCAGTGACATAGCCATTACACCAACTGCTGGTCCCCTGAGCCTGACTTCTGAATTTGTAGTTCCCTGCTCTGCTGAGGACTTGGGCTTAATAGAATTAAGTTTTTAGAGTCTTTTCCAGGAATCTTCAGTATGTGAAAGTACTTGGTTTGGAAGCTCCGGGCTGGGCTCACCAAATCTTTTTTTTCCCCTTGGAGTCTAATTGAATTAGAATCCTGTATAAAATGTCACCGGAGAGTCATAGGCCATCTGGCAGTTAGCTGGGATGTTTATCTCTGAGGTAGAGAACTTGAAAGCCATCCCCTGACATCGGGCAGTCGGCAGCCATTCTCTGCTACACTTCCTGCCTTTGCACACGTCAGGAGACTCCTGCGTGCATGACTCACTCCCTGATCACGCTCAGTGTTGTCAGGAGGTGAATAGTGCCTTTGGGGAAGTGAGGTGCCCAGGTATTCGCAGGAGCCAGGAAAGGAGTCAGGGAAGGAGTCAGGCGCACCTAGAAAGGCACCTGGCCAAAGGCTGCGATTTCCCTGTGGGTGGCAGATCTATGCCTTTCCTCCCACTTGAAAAAAGCCTGTTGCAGTGAATTTAAGGCGTGGTTTTTTATTTACAGGAAACATGGTTCACAGATTTTGCTACAGTAATTATTCCTCATATTAGTGATCTCACAACTGATCAAGACATACCAGTTGAGAATTGTTCTCATAGAGGAGAGTTATCTTTTAGTTTGAGAGTTTTTATAAAATAAATATTTATTTATTTAAAGAATTATTTTATTTAACTTTACTTATTTATTTTAACTTGACCAGAGAGAGACAGAGAGAGAGAGAGAGAGAGAGAGAGAGAGAGAGAGAGAGAGAGAAAGCGAGAAAGCAGGCTGCCAGGTCTAGGACTCGAACTGTGGTTGGCCATGTGGGAGTCCAGTGCCCTTAACCACCATGCCACCTGCCAGCCCCCTAAATAAATGTTTGTTTATAGATAGAATGAAGTTCTTCAGTTTCACTAGTTACTAAAAACATGGTGTCTTTTTGTTTAGTCCTGCTCAGTTTGCCTTGTTAACATATTCTTTTATTTACTTATTTTTTGGAGTGATTTTTGCTATAGGGTGCGTGTGCTCACTGGAGAGACAGAGAGAGACAGAGAGTCAGAAAGCAAGAAATCACCCCCGAGGGGGCATGACCACGCTGCAATCCCTTCTTCTCAATTCTCTCGAGATTTTGGGCACGCACACACATGTGCCCGGCGTGAGGTTTAAACCACTGTGTCCGGGACTCTTAACTGTAATCGACCATGTGGGAGTCCAGTGATGTAACCATTACTCCATCAGCGGGTCCCCGTTAACGTGTTAACGTATTATTTCTATTAGTGTCTCATAAACGCTGTCTGTTCTCTAAGACTGAAATGAGCCTTGGAGAGCAGAGTGTGTTTCTCACAAACCCCTGTGAGTGCACAGGCCTTTGGAAGAGACCTGGGAGGGCCTCAGCCACCCTGGAACGGAGTGTGACATGGACCCTGGGAGGAGGGCTGGGAGTTTGCTCGTGGACGAAACTGTTGGCTTTTTAAAAAAAATTTATTTATTCTATTTATTATCATATTTTCCTTAAAGAATTGTTTATTTTAATTTTATGTATTCATTCATTCATTTTTTAATTTGACCAGCGAGAGATATAGAGAGAGGGAAAGTGAGAAGAAAGCCACTCGGTCCAGGACTTGAACTGCAGTCAGTCATGTGGGAGGGTCCAGGACCTTAACCACCATGTCACCTGCTGGCCCCAATTATTATTATTTTTTAATTTTACCAGAGAGAGACAGAGAGAGGAAAAGTGAGAAAGCAAGCTGCTAAGTCTGGGACTTGATTTGCCATGTGGGGGTGCAGCGCCTCAGCCACCACACCACGTGCTGGCCCGGAATCTGTTGTCTTTTTAGGAACTGTTAAAGTACAGTAGTTAATTGACTTCCCAGTCCATTTTAGTTCATTTTTACCATTATCACTTACTTTTTTCAGAGTAAAGTTTAAACTTCATTTTTTTTAAAGAATTATTTTATTGGGGTTGGCAGGTGGCATGGTGATTAGGCATGCTGGACTCCCACATGGCTGACCATGGTTCGAGTCCCAGACCTGGAGGCATGCTTTCTCACTTTCCCTTTTTCTCTCTCTGTCTGTCTTGGAGATACTAAATAATAATAATAATAATAATAATAATAAAGTTAAACAAAATAATTCTTTAAAAAATATTTTGTTTAACTTTATTTATTTTAATTTGACCAGAGAGGGACAGAGTGAGAGAGAGAGAGAAAGAGAGAGAGAGAAAGTGAGAAAGCAAGCCACCAGGTCTGGGTCCAACCATGGTTAGCCATATAGGAGTCCAGCGCCCTTAATCACCATACCACCTGCCGGCCCTAAACATTTTTTTTTTTTTGAGAGGTTTTTGCTATAGGATGCGTGCGCTCGCCAGAAAGACAGAGAGAGATAGAGAGACAGAAAGCGAAAACTCACTCCCTGGGGGGATGGCCACACCGCAATCCCTTCTCCTTCATTCTCCTTTCGGGATCTTGGGCACACACACACACACGCCCGTTGTGAGTTTAAGCAACTGGGTCCGGGACTTGAACTGCAGTCAGCTACATGGGAGCTCAGCGACATAGCCATTATGTTAACTGTTGGTCCCCCTAAACATTTTTTATAGTAATCATTCTTAGACAGATTTCCTGTTTGTGTAAGAGATACAAGTGGATGAGCTTGTGGTAAAGGGTAAGTTTGTGTACATAGGAAAATAAGTTTAAATTGAGAAGATACAATGTTTATAGTTTTTGCTTTTTTCCCTCCTTTTTCATAGGCCTTGTCCCGCTGCTGGGAATTGACGTGTGGGAGCATGCTTACTACCTTCAGTATAAGAATGTCAGACCTGATTATCTGAAAGCTATTTGGAATGTGATCAACTGGGAGAATGTAACTGAAAGATACATGGCTTGCAAAAAGTGAATCATCCTTGTACTGAGTATGTTAAGCCCTTTAAATCTTTTTTGCAGTAGTTCAGAGTGCTGTGATATTTCACACTGTTGTAGCATTTCTTGGTGTTATTCATTTACACATTTGATCATTGTAATTTAACATTAAGAATAATTATTTGAAAATTTTACTGTTGGCAACTGTTTGAAAATAGTAAATGCTTTGTGTGAGTTACTCTTGAGAACATTTTCTTCAGAAAGCTAAAATAGCTAGGTTATAATCGTCATTATAAAACCATAAAAGCATTCTGTTCCTGTACTTTGGGACCTTTAGGGAAGCCTTTATAATCTTGTTCTGTTGCAGTATAGAGAAATCTAATCTTCACACAAGTTCTTTAATGGTAAAATGCTGGAATTTCTGAAGGAAAATACTTAGTGTTCTGATGAAATAGCTCTGTGGTAGGTGATCCTGTGTAGTGGAAATATCTGTCACCTGATGGCTTTTATTTAAGGTCACGTGTTACAGGGGTTAACACGGACAGTTCTGTCATTTAAGGAACCCTTAAGTTGACTGCTAATTGCAAACTGCTTTATTATAAGGAGATGTTTGTGCATCCACATTTTTCTGTAAGCCTAACCATAAAGACTGTGATGTAGGATTGTGTCCTCACACACACAAATGTGCTCGAAGTGGACAGACGAGGGTCTCGCTGGGAAAGTCGGCGATGGGGCCGAGGTCTCGGCTCACCCCGGTGGGCACTGGCCTCTCTTTGGGTCCTGCTGCCAGGCCTCCCTCAGCAGAACTGGGCCCTGGGCCGCATACTTCTCCCCAGGTCGAGGCACACTGATTCTGGACAAGGTCAGTGGCGTGCCTCCCACAGCAACATTTATTTCCAAAGACATATTTTAATTTATTCTGTCCTTTTGATGTTTTCTCATAAAAAAATGCACGACCACTCGAGAAGCTTTGTGTTGTTTTTTCAATAAAGCAAAATCTCTACCTGTGACACAGACATAGCCTGTCAGGCTCCGTTCCTGTGGAGTTTCCCAAGTAGGACTGGCTACCGTTTAAGTATGGCGGGCTCCTTCCTGTGTTCGGTTTAACATACTCATGCATTCCCTCACGTTTCATCGTCTTTCTAATTATCACCAGTGGCTATAGCATATCTTATCAATTAGACATTTCCTCATTTACTTTACGGTCTGTTACTGATACTTCTTTTTTTTTTTTTTGCTGGAGAGCACGTGTGCTTGTTAGAGAGAGAGGTAAAGTGAGAAAACACCACCTCCCCCTGTGGGGTAAGCTCTCACTAATTGCTTTCTCAAGCCTTTAAGGATTTTGGCCTCCTGTGTTTTTCAGGCCACCAGGTCCAGGACTCAAACTGTGGGGTCAGCCATGTGGGATCCAACCGCCTTACCCTCTATGCCACCAGCTGGCCTGTTATGCCTTGTTTGCTTATAAATGCTGCTTATTACAAGTGATGCTGTGGTGAGCAGCCCTGTGGTTTTACCTCCTCTTGGAATATTTCACTTTTTAGAATTTTTGTTACTGGGTGTGTGTGCTCGCTGGAGACTGAGAGAGAGGAAGAGTGAGAAGGCATCTTCTAGGGGAGTGGTCACTGTCACAGTCCCTTCTCCATTCTCCTCTGTGGACTTGGGCATCGTGCACACATGCCTGACATCTCTCCCAGGCTGCCGGATGTGGGACTCAGACCTCGCAGTCACCCATGTGGGATCCACTTGCCCTACCCACCATGTCACTCCTGGCCTGAATATTTTTCTTCATATAGGTTTTTTTTTTCTTAAACTTATATAGTAATGTTTATATTTTTTATTTTTACTTTTTCCCCAACTTAATTTTCTTTTTTAGAGGAAAATGGGATATCTTAGCACTTTTAATATTGAAGACTAAAGTTTAAAAATACATTAAATTTGGGCCAGCAGGTGGCGTGATGGTTAAGGCGCTGGATTCCCACTTGGCTGAACACGGTTTGAATTTCTCAGCTGACAGCTTGCTTTCTCACTTTCCCTTTCTCTCTCTGGTCAAAGTAAAAGATAATAATAACAACAAATAAATTAAATAGATAATTCTTAATATATATATATATATATATATATTCAGTTGAGGGCATATTGCTTTTAGAATTCAGTTAGAAAAATATTTAGGCTTGTTGAATGGTCAGCAGTGTTCATGATGAGACTGTTGATACCTGTGTGTGTCTTTGTCAATACTTGTGACTTGAAAGAACTTGGGCAATGGCAGTTGACATCCTTGGGTACCACAGTGAGATGACTTTCAGAGCGTGCAAGTGGGAGCCTTGTGATTACTACCTGCCTCCACAGTGAGGCACTGACCCGGCCCAGGCCAGCCAGGAAAGCGGGGCCTTTTCGATACGAATGGTCTGCCAGATGGTGGTTTAAATGTAACCAGCAAAGATTTGCAGAGACTACCGACTTATCCACGGGCTTTTGACTTCTACTAAGCTTTACAATATAAAAAAAAATTCACTCTTGAAATTTCTGTGGGGCTCTATTTTTGCTTGACTTTCTGTTGACAAGAATGAGGAAGCACATTGTCCTTCACCGAGTTTGTCTCTCCTCACTGGCGAGGTTGAGAGACTAGAACAATAATTTTAACCATCCAGTGGAAAAGGAAACTAATATGACGTAAGCCTCTGTTACATAATAAAAAAGGAATAGAAGTAAAATTGCCATTTCTTCCTTCAAGGAAGGAAAATCCAAGAAGGATGTTTGGGACCGGATCAGCTGTGGCTCTGACGTGGCTGTGCTTCAAAACTGTGTGTGCAATTAGTGCTGGAGGAAAATTAGTGCTGGAGGAAAGGGAACACTGCCTTTGAAATAGTATCTGAGCCTCAGACTCTTATGTAATATTTAGACTTTGATGTTATAAAATCACAACTTTTTCACACACCTCTACTTCGTGGTCTGAAAGTGATATTTGAATTTCCTTTGAGCACCTTTTTTTTCCTCCTTTTTATTTTTTAAATTTGCTACAAGGCACGTACACTTTCCAGAGGGAGTCACAGAGAGAAAGTGCGGCAGCACCCCCAGGGGATGGCCATGCTGCGGTCCCGTCTCTTCCAGTCTCCCCTCAGGGTTTCTCAAGCCACTGAGATCCCGCCGCCCCAACTACCATAGCGTGGGCTGAGCCCTCTTCAGAGTCCCTTTAAAAAACTAACATCAAACCATAAAATTAATTTCAGTGTGTGTTATGAGTCATAGCCAAAACTAGGTAGAAATACACATTTTATTTCTATTTTATTTCAAGGGAATTACTGTTTGGGAAAGCTCTAAGGTAAATGTTTTATAAATCACTGTTTCTCATTTTCAGTCGTGCCCTGATGATCCCAGCAAGCTTACATCCTGGCTTCTAAGATACACATCGAACCTAGTACACACAGGAAATCCTATAAGGCCCTGCAGAACTGTCACTTAATTATTCATTAAAGAAACATTTATTTTCCTCCTACCGTGTGCGTAACGTTTTTTGACTGTAAAAAGATCTATCAGCCATCAAAAGAGGACCGTGTTATTATGTATGTGGGTCAAAACAGCGATCCCATCGTGCTCTGTTGGTTTTACTGCCTTTCTATGTGAAAGCAACGATAGATCGTAGGTCGGGGAAATTTTATGCTTAAAACCCAGAAGGTAGCCCAGCCACAGCAGCACAAGCAGTAGTATGCGGCCTCACAATGCTGGAACCACACAGAAGACCAGGGTTCGGGTCCTCAGTTTGAAACAGGCCAGGTAACACCCATAATTCTCGTAAGGCTGGGGCGATTGTGGTGCCTGCGTCCCTTTCATGAAATAATTTTGTTGTTGTTAAAGAGAACATGCCCTTGCCAGAAAGAGGGAAACTGAGAAATCACCCCCAAGTGGGGATGGCTATGCCAGTTTCTTCTCCATTCTCTTGGGGTCCTGGACATTGTGCACACACGCCCAGTGCGATTTCCAAGTCATGCTGGATGCAGCGCCCTAACCTCCTTACCCCCGGCTGGCCCCACCAGCATCCTCTTCTAAAGTTTCTTGCCATACATAACCCTCAGTACCAGCCCGCCTCTGCGTCCTCACCCTGTCAGCCACCTTCAGGGGAAAGCCTGGGCTCACATTTAATCTCCGCTCGCCACGGAGCCTAAGCCTTTGTGGCACAAAGCCTTTGTTGTCTTCTCTTGCAGTTTGGGATTTAGAGGCAGGCAGGTTTTCCAGCCTTTTATTTAAAAACATGCCACAGGGCATATGCAAGAGAGAGAGAACACAGCTTATAATGAGGTCTGGTTACATTGCTGCTTTTTATTTTTTGTGGAGAGGTTTTTTTGCTATAGGGTGCATGCACTCGCCAGCCAGACAGAGAGAGACAGAGAGACAGAAAGCGAGAAATCACCCTCCAGGGGGAATGGCCACGCCGCAATCCCTTCTCCTCCATTATCGTCTTAGGATCTTGGGCACGCACGCACACGCGCCTGGCGTGAGTTTTAAGCCACCGGGTCCGGGACGCAAACTGCGGTCGACTACATGGGAGTCCAGCGACATAGCCATTACGCTAACTGCTGGTCACTACACTGCTGCTTTTTATTTATTTTTTTTAAGAGTTTTTTTTTTTTTTTTGCTATAGGATGTGTGTGCTCACTGGTGAGAGAGACAGAAACAGCAAGAAGTCACCCCTGCAGGGATGGCCACACTCCAATCCCTTCTCCATTATCTTGGAATTTGTGGCATGTGTGCACTTGTGCCCAGCATGTTTCAAGCCACTGGGTCTGGTACTAGAACTACAGTCAGCCACATGGGAGTCTAGCCCTTTACCACTGTGCCATTTGGTGACCTCTTCTGTTTTTTTTGCTGTAGCGCGTGTGCACTCAGTTAGAGTCAGGGTGATGGGGGAATGAGAAAGGATTCTAGAGGGAAGATGGCATGCTGCAATCCCTTCTCTTCTATTCCCTAGGCATTTGGGGCATGCACACACATGCCTGGCTTGTTTTTCAAGCTTCGGGGTCTTGGACTTGAACCCCACAGTTAGCTATGTAAGATCCAGTTGCCATAACCTCCATGCCACCAGCTGACCCATGCCACCACAGTTCTTCCTCCATTTCTTCGTCACCTCAGGATCCTGGGCACAGGGCACCTGATGGCAAATGGGGCTGGGATTTGAACCTTGGTTCAAACTGTGTGGGACCCGGCATCGTCTGCACAGTACTTAGTTGCTGCGCTACTGGGCCGGACCAGGTTTTCCAACTTTTGAAGCCCCATATTTTTGAACTCTATTTTTTTCACTTCTGCTTACAGGTTGACTAATTCCTTTTTTAAAAGAATTTATTGAACTTTATTTATTTTTTAAATTCGACTAGAGAGGGACAGAGCGAGAGAGAGAAAAGGAGAAAGCAAGCCGCCAGGTCCAGAACCGTGGTCGGCCATGCAGGAGTCCAGTGACCTCAACCACCACGCCACCTGCTGACCCCAGGTTGACTGATTCCTGAACTCCCCACTTCTCAGAGACGTTTTGCTAAAGCCAGAAGATAAAAGCCAACACTCGTTATCAGTGATTCTTTCCGACCGATCTTGAGCTAAGGTTGGCTCTTGTCTTTCACATTACCGCAGTGAGAGCAGAGTTCTGGCTGCTATTCCTATTTCAGGATTCTTTCCAGGGGCCTGGGGGAGTCACCTGCACCCATGAATCTTGCCGTAACAGTCAGCGCTGATCCAGAGATTGTGGGCCGCTGTCGAGCAGGTGCCTGACGCTGCCATGGCATCAGGTAGTGCATGTTAAAGCCTTATCTCTGAGTCTTTTAGAGACAAAGATTTGTGCTTTAAACCAATTACTAACAATTTCTAGGGACCAGCAGATGGTGTAATGGTTCCTTTGCTGGACTCCCACGTAGTCAGCCAGGGTTTGAATCCTTGACCCGGAAGCTTAAAACTCATGCTGGGCCCGTTTGCATGGGTACTCAAGATCCCAAGAGGAGAATGGAGGAGAAGGGACTGTGGCATGGCCGTCCCTCCTTGGGAATGATTTTTCACTTTCTGTCTTTCCATCTTCGGTGAGCGCACGTGCCATATAGCAAAAACAACAATGACAACAAAAAACTCTAAAAAACTTCCTAAGTCCCCCGTAACCTGTAAACGTCTGCTTCCCATGTTCTGCCTTTTTGGACAAGGCCAATGTAATAAAGGCTCTAAGCGTTGACTTTTTTTTCTCCCTTAGATTTTTGCTATAGGGTGCGTGTGCTCTACAGAGACAGAAAACACATCACCCCCTGGAGGATGGCCATGCTGCAATCTCTTCTCCATCCCCTTGAGATTTTGGGCACACATGCACATGGGTCCAGCATGAGTTTTAAGATGCTGAGTCTGGGACTTGAACTATGGTCGACTACACGGGAGTCCAGCACCTTAACCACTATCTGCTGGCCCCCTCCACGTGCTGATGTACAGTTTAGTTTGTACCTCCTGCTCTCAGAACTGGGCGAGAGAGCTGCTGCATCCGCCTCTCCGACACACCTGAGCTACGCGGAGTCTGTCTCTGGGCCCAGGCGCTCATGTTCGTGCTTAGAAGAAGCCGTTTTAAACCCTTCTGCAGAGGTGGGCTATTTCTGTTGACACCAGGAACAGCTTGGCCAAGAGATTGGTCACCGCGTGTCGCAACTTTCCAGGCCTTCAGCTTCGAACACCAGTTTTCTTGCCCCCTAAGCCAGTGTGTTTTGTTGGGGCAGGACCCACTTCAAGGCCTAATTTTTTAATTCATAAAAAGGCAACAAATTGTTTGACCACGAACTCCAAACTAAACAAGGGCTCTCACACACCGGATGTTGGCTTTTCCCTTATGCAGAGTCTGAAACGAGCATTTCCGATGAGCAGGTGGCTTCCTCTAAGAGACTGCAGAGTCCAGACTCTCGGGTCCTGTGGCCTTGCGGTCTTCACCACGAGCCGTCCAAGGCCGCGCTCCTCGCCCTCCTAGGGCCAGTAGGCAAGGAGGTGCATGAGGGTTGCCGGTGCGGCTTGTAGGGGCCAGCTCGGCGAAGGCGCCCCCAGTGCTCCTGCTTGTGTTCACCGGCTACAGCAGCACACCTAACTGCAAAGAAAACAAACAGACTTGAGCTTCGTCCTTGTAGCTGAGAAGGGACAGGCTTTGTAGTGCTTGGTAACTTAGAGCGGTGTATCTGACCTCTTTATGCCTCAGTTTCATCAGCTGGTGAGAATGGGTTGTCATTTTATTTATTTTTTTAATTTGCCAGAGGGCATGTGCACCTTCCTGAAAGAGAGGGAAAGTAAGAAAGCACTTTCCCCCACACGCATGGTCATGCTTCAGTCCCTTTTCCTCCATTTCTCCCTCCTTTGGGGTTTTGGTCATGTTTGCACACGTGCCCAGTGTGGTTTTCACGCTGCCGGGTCCGGGACTCAGACTGCAGTTGGCTGTGTGGGATCCAGCTCCCGTAACCGCCGCACCGCGGCCTGCCCAGGTTGTACATTCTCATGCTTGGATACGTGTAAAGTACTTGGTGTCTGGCCTGGAAGGAGCGCTGGTGAGGTAGCTGTCATAGCCCTCGTTCAAGGGCTGCTCTCGTCAGACCTGACCCCCGGCAGGCCGGGAGGAACAGCACTCGGGTACAGATGCCTCGCTGTGGCCGTTTGTGGAAAAAGCTTTTTCGTTGACAAAAACACCAATTTTCTGATTTAATGTAGTAATTCCACTGATGTTTTTAATTTACTTCTCTGTATAGATTTTTGATGCCTCCTTTTATTTCCTCTCCAGTGCCTAAGGATGATTGTTTACAAAACAGCTTTTTAAAAAAATCTTGTTTTTATTTGGCTAAGCCTTGCTGTGAGAATGCTTGGGGTAAACCAGAAGCGAGTGGGCCTGCAGAGGGAGCAGGTGGGAGAGGGTGTATGGCTTTCATTTCATCCTACATTTTTAAACGTTTTATTTATTTTAGCAGTGGGGGGAGGAGAAAGAGAGACAGAGAAAGAGAGAGAAAGCAAGCTGCTGGGTCCAGGACTTGAACCATAGTTGGCCATGTGGGAGTCCAGCCTTAACCACCACACCACCTGCTGGCCCCCATTTGTACATTTAAAAAATATATTTATTTTAATTTTTAAAAATTTTATTCCTTCATTTATTTTACTTTGACCAGAGAGAGAGAAAGAGGGAAAGTGAGAAAAGAAGCCACCAGATCTGGGACTTGAACCGGGGTCAGCCATGTGGGAGTGTCCAGTGCCTTAACCACCATGCCACCTGCTGGTCCCAATTTGTACATATTTTTAAAAGCAAGGTGATTTTTTAAAAATTCATTTTTAGCTTGAGAAACAGAGAAAGGCGCCCCCAACTCCACCCAGCCTGGATCTCAGGCACATGCTAGCACCCTGTCTTGCAGAGAGGCCCTGGGGTGTAAACTGGGGACCTTCTCATGTTGGTCTGGTTGTGACCTTAATTGCTATTTTTTTTGTGTGTGAGGGTTTGCTACAGGGCACATGCACTCACCAGAGAGGGACAGAGACAGAGAAGGAAAGTGAGAAATCACCCCCTCAGGGAAAGGCCATGCTGCAAACCCTTCTCCATCCTTCTCTCAGGATTTTAGACATGCACACACATGTTCCCAGTGTTTGTCAGGTCTCTGGGTCCAGGACTTGAGTTGTGGAGTCAGCCAGGTGGGATACAGTTCCTTAAACACCATGCCACCGTTCCCCCCCCACCCCCCCCCCCCCCACCAAGGCTTGTGTGCTTGCCAGAGAGACAGAAAGTGAGAAATCACCCCCCGGGGGGGATGTCCACACTGCAGCCCCTTCTCATCCGTCCTCAGGATTCTGAACATGCACGCACACGTGCCTGGTGTGTTTCAGGGCACTGGGTCTAGTTGGCCATGTGGGAGTCCGATGATGTAACCATTATGCCATCTGCTGGCTCCATTTTTTAAAGTTTATTTCTTCCATTAATGAGAGAGACAGAGAGACTCCTTATGGGGTCCTGATGCCACGGTGGAGCCCCGCCTTTAGCCAGCCGTGGATCATGGGCATGTGGGTGCCTGGTCTACTCAGGGAGGTCTCCAGACTTGAACCAGGAACCTCGCCTTGCAGAATGTTGCATTTTCTCTCTGCACACCCATCTAGCCCCTAATATCTGTTTGTTTGACTCCGCCACCACGCGGTTAGGGAGTAGATTCCTGATACGGTTCTTACAAACAAGTAGAAGGCCTCGGGGGTGGCAGTGAGGTCTGTTTTCAGACAAGTGGATGGACATGTTGGGCCACGTTCTCGCTGCACAGCTCGTGCTCTGCGAGTGGCCCACTCTCTCACAGAGGGCGCCCCACCCTCTCAGGGCTTCCCCACCAGCTGGCCTCCTCTGCCTTCACGCATCAATTTCCATCTTCCAGGAATGGCCTTTTATGTCACTTGTCCCTTCTGAGACAAACTGCTCAACAGCTTTGCACTCACTCACCCTGCTTCTCACCTCCCGCCCCCAGTCACGCTGCCTGTCCCGTTCGCCTCACGCCTTGTCTGGGGATGCTTGGACACGTGCTGAGTGGCTGTGGTTCTGTTCCCCATGAGCTCCTCCCTCCCACGGGGTCCACGGTCTGGTCATGCCACTCGTGCCAAGCTGGGCACCTCAGAGTTTTTCCCTCGAGGTTTTAAGACAAGAATTTTTTTTTTTGAGAGTTTTTTTTTTTTTTTTTTTTTTTTTTTTTTTTTTTGCTATAGGGTGCATGTGCTTGCCAGAAAGACAGAGAGACAGAGAGACAGAAAGTTAGAAATCACCCCCTCCAGGGGGGATGGCCACACTGCAATCCCTTCTCCATTCTCCTCTCAGGATCTTGGGCACACACGCACACGCACCTGGTGTGAGTTTAAGCTGCCAGGTCCGGGACCTGAACTGCGGTCCAGCAACATAGACATTGCACCAACTGCTGGTCCTGTAAGACTAGAATTTTATAAGACAGTTGGTTCCTGTCTTTATTAATGAAAATTGTTAAGTGTCTTTCCTTTGAAGCCAGTGGCTGGCACACTGGTTATGTCCCTGGACTCCCACATGGCTGACCACAGTTTGAGTTCTAGACCCTGTGGCTTGAAAATCACTTGGGATTTCGGGCATGCACGCACACGTGTACACCTGGCGTGATTTTTCAAGCTGATGAGTCTGGGACTCGAACTATGGTTGGCTATGTGGGAGTCCATTTCTTTAACCACTCTGTCACTTGATGGCCCCGCAAATATCTTTTAAATGGTTAAATGCTCACCCCAGAATGGGGAACATGTTAGTAGGAGGCAGGGCCTCTCTATGTGGCTGGCAAGTTGTGCCCTTCACAGGGGTCAGGCCAGGAGGGCAGTGCTGGGCTGACGCTGGCTCCTCCCACCCTGGCTCAGAGCTGCCCCTGCTCAGAGGTAAGAGGAATGCTTCCCTCCCATCTGGCCCCCAAGCCGCCTGTGAGTTAGCTCAGACCTCACTGGCAGTCCTCTCTCCCTGAGTCCTGGCCTGCTGTGATATCCTTAGAGCTGGCTCTCCCATTTCTTCTTTTTTCTAGAAACTCCATCTTCTCCAAGGCTACTGGGGTTGGGATGGGAATGGAAAATTATTTTGTCTTTGCTATGTCCTCTAAATGTCTCCCTTCCCTGAAACCCCCTTTGCTGGAGTCCACTCTGGGGCTTATATGAAAATGAAAAAGCCATTTGCTTTGGGGGTCAGATCTAATTCTTAGACATGTCCAAAGTTAAAGGGCCTCTTTTCCCTTGCACTCCATACAAATTCGGTTTTCCCTGTCTACAGGAACCTTCAGAATTCTTTTCCTAGTATCCTGACTCTATTTAGCTTATAACCACTAGGTGGCAGTGTTTCATCATCTTTTCCCCTTTATGTGCTCTGTTTTTTCCTTTTTAAAAATTTATTTATTTATTTACATTTTTCCATGAACATTTACATATAAAAAAATTTTAACTCATACTTCATAGTTCTTGAAAGTTAATAAACAACTTTCAAAATTTCAAAATATTTCTTATAATTTTGTATAAGTTTGTGACTTTGTAACAGAAACAGTATGGTTTTAAATATTTTTGAGAAAATATTTACATGTCAGCTACTCAAATTGTTGAAAAGCAAATGCCCAGCACACTAGTCACACATAAACCTTCTCAATTCAGTTCTGCCCAAGTGTATTCTGTGATATACCATCTGCTAGCAAAGGTTAGTCTTTTTTTCTTCCTTCAAAGTCTTTCTCAAGATAATTCTCTGGTGTGGCTGCTCTTTTGCGATCTCTATTGATTACAATGCTGGGCTGGAAAAGTCCAGGTTATTTTTTGTTATAAATTCTTTCATATATCTTCCCTAATCCTCTCTGCCAGGCAGAACTATTTATGATACCAGGCCATACAGGCCATCTTTATAAGAGCTTCTGTTAGCTTAATTGAGATCCACCTTAGTTCCATAGTTTTCTAATTAATCTTCAGATATGATATTCCAGTCAAAGCCCTGTTCAATAATGAATATTTCTGGTTTCTAATAATGCAACAAGCATTATTTATTTTTTAATTTTAATTTTTTTGGAGAGGTTTTCGCTATAGGGCGCATGCGCTCGCCAGACAGACAGAGAGAGACAGAGAGATAGAAAGCGAGAAATCACCCCCCAGAGGGGATGGTCATGCCACAATCCCTTCTCCTCCATTCTCCTCTCGGGATCTTGGGTATGCAGGCACACGCGCCCGACGTGAGTTTTAAGCCACTGGGTCCGGGACGCGAACTGTGGTCGACTATGTGGGAGTTCAGCGACATAGCCATTACGCTAACTGCTGGTTCCCGATGCAACAAGCATTATTGAACTTACGCAAATAACCCTTCTCCCACAAAATAAGAATATTCCCAAATATTTTTCAATTCCAGAGGGATCAGGATGGAAGAAAACTTTATGTTTCCATTTAAAGAAACAAACAAGAAAAATATTTTAACACATTGCCAAACCTATCAACAACTGAAAAGAAAGTAAACTGTTTAAATGGGAAAACAAAGCATAGTAAAAAAAAAAAAATCAGTAATGTTTTACTCAAAAGTCATAAAATTCGGCCTAGGAGCTGCAGTGTTCTGGATCAGGGGCCTCCGGAACTGAACCCAGAGGAGATGAAACGGAAGATGCGCGAAGATGTGATCTCCTCCACATGGAAGTTCCTCATCTACGTGGCCCTCCTGCGAGCCATTCCTCTTATTTGAAAGAAGTTGGACAGCATATGAAGATAGGGCATCACATGCAAATATATGATATGAAGAACCTGGTTACAGCTTCTACTCCTGTCTCCACATGAATAGGTCCAGAGGTGTAAGAGACTCTTTGATTGGATGGACATAAAAATGTCACTTGTTAAGAACAAGCTTGGGTCTGCTAACTGAACTTCATGGCTAAAATACAAAACTATTTGGGAAGTATGGAAAGACATTTTGTGGTCATTGTGCCCTTATGTCTGTAATATTTGGCCTCCATGAATGTTGGTGTAATTGTAAATAATGCATTTTCTGGCAAGTATTAATTTTAAGAAAATTACGTCTGAAAAAAAAAGTCATAAAATTCTATTTCGCCAGTTCAGTCTTATGTTCAAACTCTCTTCTGTTGAGTATGCAGTGTTGCTATATGATCCAATCTTTCTATTGAAATCCTTGGAGTTAACATTCTACATTGTTATTGATATTTCTTGTCTCTAGCATTAAATTAGTCATTTTCTTGGTTGCCTTTTGTTCTCTTATTTCTGTATGTATCTTTAGTTTCACTGGTCAAGCTCTCCTTTCAGAATTTCTTGAAGAGTGGGTCTGCTACTGGCAAATTCTTTCAAGTCTTGTTTATCTGAAAATGTTTTTATTCCTTCTTTCCATATGAAAGATAATCTTGCTGGGTATAGTAGTCTTGGTTGAAACTGTTTTTCACTTAACACTTTGAATATATTTTCCCATTCTTTCCTTGCTCGCATCGTTTCTGATGAGAGGTCTGAGGTTAGCCTGATAGGATAACCTTTATAAGTAATCTGATGTTGCTGTCTTGTCAATTTTAGTATCTTGTCTTGGTAGATTTGGCCAGTCTGGCTATGATGTGCCTTGGAGAAGATCTTCTTGGGTTGATTCTATTAGGGGCCCTTTGTATTTCTTGTGTCTGGATATTTGAGTGCCTCTCTAGATTTGGAAAGTTTTCTTCTAGGATTTCATGGAATAGATTATCAATGCATTTGTTAGTTTCCTCACCTTCTGGGATAGCAATTATTTGAATGTTTTGGCACTTAATGCTATCTAGTATTTCTCGTATAGTATTCTTACTTTTTTTGGTTATTTTCTCAGTTTTTTTGGGTTGTTTTTTCTAGATCAGAGGTTTTACCTTCAACATACAAGATTCTATTTTCTGCACGGACAAATCTGCTTTTAATACTTTTGAGGGAGGTTTTGATTTCCTGAAGGGCAGCCTTCATCTCTAATAGCTCCATTTGATTCTTTTTCATGGTGTGTATTTCCTCCTTCAGATCATGAAAGAATTTCAACACCTCTTGGAACTCATTGTCTCTTTTCTCCTACATCTTCTGGAGTTCATTATCTCTCAGCTCTTACATCTCGTTTAGTTTTGTCAATGTGAATATTCTGAAGTCTTTATCAGACATTTCCAAGAATTCTATTGTACTGTTTGTAGATGATGAGGGATTGTCCTTTTCCCTTATGGGAGAGACATTTTCTTGGTTTCTCATGTTTCTTGTACCTCTGCGGTTGTTTCTGGTCATCCTGTGAGAAAATCTCTCCTCCACAGTGCTTAGCAATGTGGTATAAACAGTAAGATCAGGAGTTCAGATTTATAGAAAGAAATTTCTTCATTAAAGCAGGAGATTCAATAAGCGTTGAGGATTTCAATGAATCTAAACGGATTCAGATGCTGCTTGACTACTGTGCACCTAGGCCTATGCAGACATTAAGTGTCTGGAGAGTGAAACTTAGAGTAAGAAAGTAAGATTAAAAAATATAAGCAAAAAGAAAAAAATAGGAAAATACTATCAAAAAAGAGTAAAAAATGAAAACCACGCATTGCACACCGCGCAAACACACCAGGACACACCTCAGCTTTAAAATGGCTTCTGAAATTAACCAGTGAAAGAAACGGTCCAAGCTGAGGAGAAGTGCTTGAACAATTAAAAAAAAAAAGTTAAAAAATTTAAAGGGAGAGGTATTTTTGTTATAGGGTGTGTGCGCTCACCAGACAGACAGAGAGAGACAGAGAGACAGACAGCCAGAGACAATGAAAAGATGGAGGTCATCCTACCTCGTCTGAATATTTTGGGAGTCTAGGAGGTGGGTTTAGAGGATGGCTTCTCCGAACACACCAGGACACACCTCAGCTTTAAAAATGGCTTCTTGTCTGAATACTGTGGGAGTCTAGCTTTTTTCCTTTTTTAAAATTAATTTATTTTACATTCTTTCACTGAACATCACCACAGCATACAAAATGTGATTTCCCATCCAGAATACACTGTGAAGTGGTTTATTCATACATGTTATCATCAACGAATAGTTTTCCATTTCTTGTTTCTTGTGTGTGTGTATATATATATTATTATTATTTTTAACACCCCCCCATTTCTCACGCTCTGCTATTTCCCATCCTCCTTCCACCTTGTCTCTGGTATCTGCAGTTGCTTTCCATTCCTTTATTCTTTTCCACATTTCATTGATTTACAAAATATCTTAATTTACATATTTTCAGTAGCAATGTTGACTTTAGGCATGAAACTCTGCGGGCAGAGTGAATAAAGTAGCACCTAGCTGAGGCTATATAGCTTACTGTGGTCATTATATAGGTATTTTAAAAATTATTTATTTATTTATTTAATTTTATTTTGGAGAGGTTTTTTCTATAGGGTGCGTGCGCTCGCCAGAAAGACAGAGAGAGACAGAGAGACAGAAAGCCAGAAATCACCTCCCAGGGGAATGGCCACGCCGCAATCCCTTTTCCTCCATTCTCCTCTCAGGATCTTGGGCACGCATGCATATGCACTCGGTGTGAGTTTAAGCCACCGGGTTGGGGACTCGAACTGAGGTTAACTACATGGGAGTTCAGTTACATAGCCATTACGCTAACTGTTGGTACCAAATAGGTATTTTTTTAAGTTTTTTTTTTTTAAATTTTAAGAAAAGCAGTTTTAGCTTTAATAAATCAAAATAAAAACACATGAAGATAACTTTGCTTAATACTTAAAGCCAGGGGGACCAACAGTTGGCGTAATGTCGCTGAATTCCCATGTAGTTGACTGTAGTTTGAGTCCTGGACCCAGTGGCTTAAACTCACGCCGGGCTCGTGTGTGCCCAAGAGCCCGAGAGGAGAATGGAGGAGAAGGGATTGTGGTATGGCCATCCCCCCTGGGGGGTGATTTCTCGCTTTCTGTCTCTCTATTTCTCTCTGTCCTTCTGGCATACACATGCACCCTACAGAGAAAAACTCTCCCTCAAACAAACAAACAAAAACCTTAAAGCCAGGAAACAGGTTAGGATTCTGTTCGAATAGTAGGTACATAGACCTGTCTACGACTCAAGAGAAGACAAAAATCCTTAACTCTGGAAAACAAAGCATAGCAGATCAGTAATGTTTTAGCCAAAAGTCATAAAATTCTATTTCACTAGTTCAAACTCATGTACTTTATTTTCTGTTGTGGTCCGCTCTTTCGTTTAAATTCTGGAAGATAATGTTCAGCTCTGGACTTGTCCCTACCATTAAGCTGGCCATTTTCTTAGCTGTTTTAGAACTCTTATTTCTGTGTGTCTGACTTTAGTTTTTCTGGGATAGCACTCCTTTCAGAACTTCTTGGAGAACTGGTCTGGTGTTGGTAAATTCTTTCAGGTTTTGTTTATCTGAGAATATTCTTGTCTTTTTTTTCCCATAAGAAGGATAATCTTGCTGGATATAGTATTCTTGGTTGAAATTGTTTTTCACTCAACACTTGAATATATTTTCTCATTCTTTCCTTGCTCACATTGTTTCAGATGAGAGGTCCACTGTTAGCCTGATGGGATATCCTTTGTAGGTAACTTGGCTTCTCTCTTGCCAATTTTAGTATCTTGTCTTTATCTGTGGTTTTGGTCATTCTGTCTATAATGTGTCTTGGAGAAGGTCTTCTTGGGTTGATCCTATTTGGGATCCTTTGTATTTCTTGGGTCTGGATCTTCGAATGCCTCTCCAGGTTTGGAAAGTTTTCTTCCAGGATTTCATGGAATAGATTGTCACTGCCCTTATTAGTCTCTTCACCTTCTAGGATACTGACTATCCAGATGTTTGGACATTGAATAATATTTAGTATTTCTCATATATTCTTTTCATTCTGGGGGCTATTTTCTTAGTTTTCATATTGGATTTTACTAGTCCAGCAATCCTGTCTTCTACATCTGAGATTTGATTTTCTGTATGATCTAGTTTTCTTTTTAGTACTTTCAAAGGAGGTTTTTGTCTCCTGTATTATAGCCTTCTTCTCCAATAGTTCCATCTGATTCTTTTTTATGGCGTGTATTTCCTCTTTCAGCTCTCGCAAGAACTTCCTCACCTCCTGGAACTCATTGGCTCTTTTCTTCTTTTCTTCTGGTGTTCATTGTTTTTCTTCTCTTCCAGCTCTGTCAGCTTTGTCACTATAAATATTCTAAGTTCTTTATCAGACATTTCCATGAGTTCCATTGTACTGTCTGTGGATGAAGAGGAGTTATTCTTTTCCCTTGGGGGAGAGGTATTTTCATGATTTCTCATATTTCTTGTGCTTCTGTGGTTACCTAGTCATCTGTGGGTTATTAATTTCTGGAAGTTCAATCTGAGTGATTAGAGGTGCACAGGAAGAGGTGGTCTTCCCATGTACTACTGCCTTGCAGAGTTCTGTGTTTACCACTGCACCATCTGGCCCCATGACCTTGACAATTTTGAGATTCTACAAAATAATGTTCTTCAATTTGGGATTGTCTAAGTTTTTTTAAAATTCAAGTTATGCATGTTTGGCAGGAATATTGTGCATCCTGGCAGGTGACAGGTGGTTTTGATGTTAACTTCTATCACCTCATTATTGTGCTATCTGCCAGGCTTCTCCACTGTAAAGATATTTTCTTGTTTGTAACTAAATAACACTTTTCTGAGAAGGTACTCTGGGACTATGTAAATATCATGTTATCAGACTTTCACCTTTTTTGTTCATTTATTTATATCAGTATGGACTTATAATTTACAATTTTATTTAATGTGTCATTTATGGGGCCAGCAGATAGCATAGCAGTTTCATTACTGGATTCCCACATGGCAGACTGCCATTCGAATCCTGGATCCAGTGGCTTGAAAAATCACACTGGGTGCATGTGTGTGCGTGCCCAAGACCCCTGGAGGAGAGTGGATTTTGGCGTGGCCATCCCACATGGGGGTGATGATTTCTGACTCTTCCTCTTACTGTCTCTGTCTCTCTCTCTCTCCAGTGAGTACACATGCTCTAAGGCAAAAACCTCTTTTAAAAACAAACCAACCAACAAAAATAATGGGTTTTTTATTTTGGTGCTCAAAATATTTTGAGTGTAGTCAGTAAGAACTACTTTGACGTTTCTTCAATGTTCTCTTGATATACTCCATCATTAATTTCTGGTGTAATATATTCAAGGCTAATTTTATACTTTCTCTGCCCTCAAATCAACCCTTTCTCCTCAGAGCCCTGGATCCCTGTAGTGCAGAACAGTATTTGGAAACCGAGAGTTGAGTGCAGGTGAGCTCATTGCTGCTGGAGTGTCATTGCTTTCAGGCCTTCTTGGTAGACAGAGCTGAAGAATATATGGGGATGAGTGTGTGTGCACGCGCACGTGTATAGGTTTGTGTGTATATTCATATATATCTACATTATAAATATACATTTATTGGGCAATTACAGCTGCACTTATTTATTTATTGCCAGAGGGTGTGCACTTGCCAGAGGGGGAAGGAGAGAGAGAGAGAAAGCTATATATACATAGAGAGAGATTGGCAGAGGGAGAGCGAGAAAACACTTCCTAATGGAGCGTGGTCACACAGCAATGCTTTTCCCACCCTTTCTTCTCCCATCAGGATTTTAGATACACGTCTACCTGTGGCCAGTGTGGTTTTCAAGTCACTGGGGCTGGGAATTAAATCATGTTTGGCCATGTGGGATCTGGCTCCACTGCAGCTATCTTTCTTTCTTTCTTTCTTTTTAAGAACTATTTTATTTAACTTTATTTATTTATTTATTTTAATTTTTACCATAGAGGGACATAGCAAGAAAGCAAGATCGAGAGAGTGAGAGAGAGAGAGAGAAGGGAAAGTGAGAAAAAGCAAGCTGCCAGGTCCAAGACTCAAACTACAGTCGGCCATGTGGGAGTCCAGCACCCTTAACCACCATGCCACCTGCCAGTCCCAGCTGTGTGCATTTCTATACATACTGAAAACCATGAGCTCACACCAGAACCAACTACATTACTTGTGGGGATCCATGTGAAATGAAAATGTGTCCCTTATTCAAAAAGTAGGAAAAAAGTTCTGTTAAAGGCACAGAAAGGGGCCAGCAGGTGGCAAGGTGGTGGATCTTACATGACTGACTCCATGGTTTGAATCCAGATGTGGTAGCTTGAAAAACACACAGGGAGCATGTGTATGTGTACCCCAAATCCCGAGAGGAGCATGAAAGAGAAGGGACTGCAGTGCGGCCATTCTCCTAGGAGATAATTTCTCACTTTTTCTCTCTCTCTGTCTCTCTCTGATGAAACCTCTGTTCAGAGGGCCATAGACAATGATATAATTGGATGAAAATCTATTTAAGAATATGACACAAGTGATCGGTTTAATATTTTAAAATAATTATTTAATTTTATTTATTGTTATTACTTAAAAAAAATCTTACACATGCATTCACCAGAGGGAGACAGAGAGAGAGAGGAAAGGTGAGAAAGCAAGTTGCCAAGTCCAGAACTTTAACTATAGTCAGCTATGTGGGAGTCCAGTGCCTTAACCACCACACCACCTGCTGGTCCCATCAACTTGGTATTTTTTCTATGTGTGTCTGCTCATTTGGGGTGTGTATGTGTGTGTGTGTGTGTGTGTGTGTGTGTGTGTGTGTGAGAGAGAGAGAGACAGAGAGAGATAGAGAGAGAGGGAGAGAAGAGAGAAAGGAGAGAAAGAAGAGGAAGAGAGAGGAGTTTTAAATTTTTTTTTTTTTTTTTTTTTTTGTACAATTTGCTTGTGTTTGCTGGGGAGCAACAGAAAGAGAGGGAGAGGGAGAGGGAGCTAAGGAAACACCCTGTATGGGAAAGGCTATGCCACAATCCCCTCTCCTAATTCCTCTTTCCTTTAGGGACTTTGGGCATGCAGCACATGCACACGGCATGTTTTATCAAGTCAGGAATCCAGGACTCCAACTGTACAGTCAGCCATTTGGGATCCAGCACCTTGACCACCTGCCACTGGCTGGCCTGAGGACTTGTTCTTTAAATATAATTGTTTAAGTTCATTTGTACATTCTGATCATCTCCTCTAGAGATTTTTAAAGGAGAATCAGACAGGATATTAGCTTTTGGTTATTATCAACATTTTTAACAGTGAGTTGGAGTTCTTGAGATGAAAGATTCTACTTGGATCTAGTAAATAAATACAAGAATTTGAGAGTGCATGTCTTGGACAAATACCAAGACTATTGCTTTTTATTTTCCACTTCATTTGCATGTTTAAAAATTTTGTTTAGCAATCGTAGATACCAGAGACAATGTGGGAGGAGTGTTGGACAGGGCAGAGGGTGAGGGATAGGGAATCAAGAATGGCAAAAAAGGAAACCAGCAGTTAGCGTAATGGCTATGTCGCTGGACTCCCACGTAGTCGACCGCGGTTCGTGTCCCGGACCCGGTGGCTTAAAACTCACGCCGGGCGCGTGTGCGTGTGTGCCCAAGATCCCGAGAGGAGAATGGAGGAGAAGGGATTGCGGCGTGACCATCCCCCCTGGGG
>NW_006159840.1:495242-514704 GCF_000334495.1 Tupaia belangeri chinensis | reverse complement strand
CCGACCGCATGCGCCCCACAGTAAAAATCTCTCCAAAAAAAAAAAAAAAAAAAGAATGGCAAAAACAAAACAAAACAAAATATACAAGACATAAGAAATGGAAAATTATTTGTTGATAACATGTATGTCGATGTGCTTGATTGAGCCAATATACAGTGTATTTTGGATGGAAAATTCATTTTGTATGCTGTAATGATGTATAGTGAATTAATGTAAAAAATAAATTTAAAGGAAAAAGAAAAAAAATTTGTTTAGAGATGGTGTATACCATATTGCTATATTCTAGACTAGTCATTAGATAGTTTATCTAAAACTTACTGATGCTTATTTAGATTATAATAAACAGGCTGGCTGGCTGCTTTTAGATTTTCATAGTTGTGGTGAGACAAACTTCAGTTAATATTTCAAGTTACTTTTTTCCTTGACTTTGCACAAACATTTTTTGAAGGGTTCTTTGAATGTCTCAAAAAATACAGAATATACCATTGCTGGGGAACATATGTATATTAAATTTGAGGTTTTTTTTTTTTTTTTTTTTAAGAGGATTTTGCTATAGGGCGCGTGTGCTCGCCAGCCAGCCAGAGAGAGACAGAGAGACAAAAAGTGAGAAATCACCCCCCGGGGGGATAGCCACGCCGCAATCCCTTCTCCTCCATTCTCCTCTCGGGATCATGGGCACGCACGCACATGCGCCCGGCGTGAGTTTAAGCCACCGGGTCCTGGACGCGAACCGCTGTCGACTACGTGGGAGTCCAGCGACATAGCCATTACGCTAACTGCTGGTCCCTTAAATTTGAGTTTTTGAACTCTAACATCTGTGAACACTTGAAGTAAATTTGTTTCAAAATAAAATTGTAAAATTATGTGGAATTGAATGTTGAAAATGTATAGGAGCCTCAATATTAAGGTCATGCTAAGAAAAAGTATAAGACATTTCAATTCAATTTTATATTTTCTAGTTCTATTCTATGGGGTAGTTTATAAATAAACTATGTTAGCTCTTAATTAGCAAAATACACAAATCTTAAAATTTAATTCTAACTTTGATAAAGAGAAAAACTGTATTACAGTTAGATCATGAAGTCCTGTTTTGTATCCCAAATCCATGGCTTTTTAGAGACGTCCATTATTACTTGATTATTTTTAGTTTCGACAAAGGGCCTGGCATTAGGTAGACCCAGATGTAGTGCAGCCCAGCAGATACACACGGCACACTTGTCCATGTGGAATGTTTCGTTGTGATATCCGTAGGGTCGTGTCTGTTACCACCAGCATTGCTCAGTGTTTTCATCAGGGTCCTACTCCTTACTTAGCATCACGTTTTTTCTCCCTTTCTTTCTTTCTTTCTTTCTTTCTTTCTTTCTTTCTTTCTTTCTTTCTTCTTCCTTCCTTCCTTCCTTCCTTCCTTCCTTCCTTCCTTTCTTTCTTTCTTTTTTTAGTTTGCTAAAGATCACAGGCACTTGCTAGAGAGAGGGGGTGGGGAAGAGAGAGAGGGAGAGAAAGAGCGGAATCACCCTCTCTGAGAGATTCAGGCCATAATCCTTTCTCCTTTATTCTCCTTTTGAGATTTTGGGTAAGAATGCACACAAGCCCAGCCTGTTTTTCAAGCGGCTGGGTCTGGCACTCAAATTGTTGGCCACATGGGATCTAGTCATCTGGTTGGGCCTACTTAGCATAATTAAAAAATTAATTAATTAACCTTTTATTACATATCTTTACAGTATACTTTTTTCCTTCTTTTAAAAATTATTTATTCAATTTTATTCATTCCTTCATTTCAATTCTATTAGAGAGAGACACAGAAAGAGAGAGGGAAAGTGAGAAAGCAAGCCACCAGGTCCAGGACTTGAACTGTGGTTGGCCATGTGGGAGTATCCAGCGCCTTAACCACCACACCACCTGCTCGCCTGGTATATATTTCTTTTTCCAACACAAATATCATGCATGTCAGTCAAGACGAGGATATTACTATATACATTATCATCAGCAAATATCTTCTCATTTTTTGTCAATTAAGTATACTTTTACCTGTTTTTTCCCTTCCCTTTCCCCCTCCCTTCCTTCCCCTCCTTTTATACTAAACTCTCCCCCCCATTTTATTTATTCACAAAAGATTTTAAAGTATGGACAGAGCTAGAATCTAGGGACACATGCATTGTAGTTTCCTTCTGAAACATTTTTTTTTCCTCTCTCCATTCCCTCTTTTTCTAAAGAGAAGTCTAAACTAACTTATTTTCAAAAAAAGAAAAATTAGGTTAATCTCAATTTAGTCTGTTATTTGCATAAAGCCCCAAAAGAATTCAATTTCTGATGCAGGGCAAGAGATAATATTGTAGTATTGAACTTATGCAAATAACCATTCTGCCACAAAATAAGAATGCTTACAAATATTTTCCAATTGCAAAAGGGTCAGGAAGAGAGAAAAGTTTATGTTTCAATTTTAAAAATTCTTTTTTCAAAAAACAAATCGCTGAACCAAATAACTAAAAAAACCCAAAAGTCCTTGAATCTGGAAGAGAAAACAGAAGAAAATCAGTAATGTTTTAGAAAAAAGTCATAGAATTCTATTTCACCAGTTCAGTCTCATGTAATCTTTCTTTGGTTGAATTTGCAGTGTTACTGTTGTCTGACCTTTCCATTAACATTCAACATTATTATTGATATTTCAGAACTCGTTCCTACCATCAAGTTGGCCTTTTTCTTGGTCATGCTTTGTTCTCTTATTTGTCTGTCTGTCTTTAGTTTTCCTGGTATAGTACTCCCTTCAGAACTTCTCAAAGAGTTGGTCTGGTGTTGGTAAATTCTCTCAGGTTTTATTTATCTGAGAATGTTTTTATCTTTTCTTCCCACATGAAGGATAATCTTGCTGGATACAGTATTTTTGGTTGAAATTGTTTTTCACTTAACACTTTTAATATATTTTTCCGTTCTTTCCTTGCTTGCATTTTTTTCTGGTGAGAGGTCTGATGTTAGCCTGATGGGATATCCTTTGACGTTTTTCTCTTGCTAATTTTAGTATATTAATCTGTCTGTGGTTTTGGTCAATCTGGCTATGATGTGCCTTGGAGAAGATCATCTTGGGTTTATTCTTTTTTTTTTTGGAGAAGTTTTTGCTATAGGACACGTGCGCTCACCAGAAAGAGAGAGAGAGATAGAGAGATAGAAAGCAAGAAATCACCCCCCAGGGGGGGATGGCCATGCTGCAATCCCTTCTCCTCCATTCTCTTCTCAGGATCTTGGGCACACACGCACATACACCCAGTGTGAGTTTAAGCCACTGAATCTGGAACTCGAACTGCAGTCAACTACATGGGAGTCCAGTGATATAGTCATTACACCAACTGCTGGTCCTATCTTGGGTTGATTCTATGTGGGGTCCTTTGTACTTCTTGGGTCTGGATATTTGAACACCTCTCTAGGTTTGGAAAGTTTTCTTCCAGGATTTCATGGAATAGATTATCAATGTCCTGATTAGTTTCTTCACCTTCTGGGATATGGATTATCTGGATGTTTGGGCATCTAATAATATCTAGTATAACTCATATATTATTTTCTTTTTTTTTGTTATTTTCTCAGTCTTTTTCATGAATTTTTCTAGGTCAGAGGTTCTATCTTCCACATCTGAGATTCAATCTTCTGCATGATCTAATCTGCTTTTAATACTTTCAAGGAAAGTTTTGATTTCCTGTATTACAGCCTTCATCTCTAACAGTTCCATTTGATTCTTTTCCATAATGTATATTTCCTCCTTAAGCTCTCGTAAGAACTTCCTCACTTCCTGGAACTTGTTGTCTCTCCTCCTGCATTTTCTGGAGCTCGTTGTCTCTATTCTCTTGCATCTCCATTATCTCTGTCACTATGAATATCCTAAATTCTTTATCTGATATTTCCACGAGTTCCATGTCCTGTCTGTGGATAATGAAGGGCTGTTCTTTCTCCTCGGGGGAGAGATATTTTCTTGATTTCCCATATTTCTTATGCCTCTGAGGTGGTGGTTTCTGGTCATCTGATGGATTACATGTTACTTCCTACCTTCTTGGCGTTAACTCTGAGCGTTAGAGGCATGTGGAAGGAGGTAGCCTGCAATTTTTCTGCAGTTCCATTTCCCTGATCTTCACCAAGCAACCTGTACTTTTGTCAGTGGAACTGGATATTACAAAGGCCTCACAGTTTCAAGGAAATAGGGGCACTTGGGCTGAGGTGCGAGGGTTTAAAGTATTCAGATTTTTTGCTTCTGTGCACCTAGATATGCTGAGACACTCATTGTGTGGAAGGTGAGAAGCAAGGTGAGAAAGTCAGGTAATAGAAAGGAAACAAAGGGAAAAAGACAAAAAAAAAAAGACAAAACAATGAAAAGGAAAAAAATAATTAAATAAAAAAGGCAAAGAATTGAGAACCAAGTGGCATGCTAGCACGCCGCGGAAAAAGGGCAAGGCCAGGCCCACCTCAGATGCACATGGATTCTGAAATTAGCAAGAGAAAGGAAAGGTCAGAGACAAGAGATTGTACCTACAGATTTAAATATATATATATATGTGAAAATTTTCAAAAGAAAGGGGGAGAGACAGAGACAGAAAGAAGACGCAGACCAGCATACTGGCTTTTTGCTGGGTGTTAGGCCAGAAGGAGGGGTTTGGAGCAGAGGCTTTTTCCTGTTAAAGGGGCAGGGCCAGGCCCACCTCAGATTCATGTGGAGTCTGGCTTTTGGCTGGGTGTTGGGCCGGAAGGAGGGGTTCCTACTTAGTATAATTTTAATAGAGGGAATAACATCAGTGGTGGGGAAGAATAATGCATTTGTGTGTATCCCAGTAAACACAGCTTGAAAGTTTTTTTTTTGGCAATGCCAGGAATTTACCTGCCCCCTTGAACTCAGATTTTGAGTGGTCCTGTTAGGTCAAGTTCAGCAGACACAGTTTCTCTCTCTGTGTTTGGAATTGGAGTGGGAAGATAAGCCTTTCCCTCTCCCACAGGACGAGTAGGAGCCAATGCCGGATCTGCCTTTCATGTCTGAGGCCTGCTCTGCCTGGCCTTCATGCTTACTGCTTACACTTGCTTCATAGAGAGAATGTGCACGTTCACCCTTGTCTTCCAGACTCTCATCCACGGCTGAAACCGAACCATTCTTTAGACAGATCCAGATTTTCCAGGGGCAGATCCGGTTCTCCTTTCTCGTCAGAAGGACAATATTTTGCCTTATTACTGGATTTTCTATGAGTCCCAGCACGAGGTACCCTTACGAGCATGGGCAAAGAAAGGCGGTGCAATGGGAACTGGGCCCAAGAATGTTCTATGTCCAAGGAATTCCGCATGAAGAAGCTGCCCGGGATGCTCAGATTCGGGATCAGCCTGTGAGTACGGGCCTTTCTGACTCAACATGGCGAGACCGAGCGTGCAACACCTGCTAGCTGCGGCCCGAGCAGGCACGGCCCGTCGTTGGTTCCCAGTCTCCGGTCCAAGCCGGGTTTCCGCAGATAGGCGTCGCTGGGCATCGTGCCTTCCTGAGGCCACGCAATGCCCTGGATCCTGCATTGGGGGCGCCCACGGCCGGCTGTTCGTTTCCGGTTCCGCTGCGGCGCAGGCTGCACCCTCTGGGCGCCCAGGGGTCCTTGCCCAGCTGGGCAGGGCAGTTACCAAGACGCGTCTCCGGGAGCGACCACTTGCCAGGGGGCCGGAGTGACCCGGCGGGGGATTGAAGGAAACTCCCCGGGCCCAGCTAAACCAGGCCGGAGGTCGGAGGTCGGAGGTCGTGCCCCCTCATTTCCCGTGGAGCGGCCGGTCCAGCGCGCCTTCCCCTGCGGGAAGCGAGGCCTGCGTCAGCCGCTCTCCCAGGCTGCGAGCAGAAGAAACCCCAAACTAGACTGTAAAGTGGCCGGAGTGGGGGCGTCTCCCCCTTCCCACCTTAGCTCCTTGACCCTAATTATCCTCATGTACTGATTTCCATGGGTATCGAGGCCGCTGGAGGGTAGGAAGCGAGATCTCTCGCCACATTGGACGTCACACTGGACTGCCAGATGGAGAGGGAGGTGACGGACGGGCTGGAGAAAACGCAGCGAGAATTCATGCAAAGCCGAGAAGGCATCTCTATGGGCCCTCAGGCTCCACAGCGGGGGTGCTGCCGGACCTAAGGACCCACTGCAGTCCGGCCAGGGCCCGGGAGCCTGGGTGTTCCCTGAGGGGACGTGGACGGTGCGCCTCCTGGAGCCCCTCTCACTAAGCCCTATTGCACATCCCTGCTCGGTCTGCCCCGCTCTGGACACCCCGCAGTTAAATACAGCAGAGGTGGGGGCTTCCCACTTCGGAAGAGGTTGCTAAATGTGCTCCAGACTCTGAGGACTGAGAGCACTGCAGCCAGGGAGAATCGGGACTCTCCGATACCACAGCAGAAGAGCGTGGTGGTAAGTAGCAGTCTGGAGTTACTGTTCCTATGAAAGCACGTGTTAGAAGTCCATTGCAAACTCCCAGAAATATTAATATTTTAGAGAATACAGAGAAAAAGGAACCTCTGCTTCTGCAGGTGGGGCCTGGAGCCTGGGTGATTAGACGTAAGGGTGAGCCCTGCTCTGTCTGCCCTCACAGTGCGTTAGACCAGACGTCAGGGTGAGCTCTCTGCTTGCCCTCAGTGCGATCAGACGTCAGAGTGAGCTCTCTGCTTGCCCTCAGTGCGATCAGACGTCAGGGTGAGCTCTTTGTCTGCCCTCACAGTGCTATCAGATGTCAGGGTGAGCTGCTCTGCTTGCCCTCACAGTGCGATTAGACTGATCAGACGTCAGGGGGAGCTCTCTGCCTGCCCTCACAGTGCGATTAGATGTCAGGGTGAGTTGCTCTGCTTGCCCTCACAGTATGATTAGAGGTAAGGGTGAGCGCTGCTCTGTCTGCCCTCACAGTGCGATCAGACGTCAGGGTGAGCTGCTCTGCTTGCCCTCACAGTGTGATTAGACGTAAGGGTGAGCGTTGCTCTGCCTGCCCTCGCAGTGTGAAGTCTGGAGACCCTCTTCCATACAAGGTGATCTTTCAAATTCGCCTCTTTCTATGTTAGGCCTTATCATTTTTCACCCGGATGATTGTGTCAGTCCCTTTAACCTGGATACTTCGGGCTGTCTTTCTCCAAGTTCAGCCCATTCTGCACATGAGTACAAGACTGATTTTTCTATGGCACAGATTTGATATGTCGAAATCTCAATGGCTGTCAGTTTTCTTTGGGAAATTACTCAATCTCCCATGTTGGTTTGGAAGATTTTTTATGATTTGACTTCAGTCACCTCACAGACTTTCATTCAGCCTTCCTACCGTGTCCCTTGTGTTCTAGTCCACCTAGTTGTTGGCAGTTATGAGTCCAGCATTTTGTGTGTGTATACGTGTGTATGTGCATGTACATTTCAACATCTTGTCTTTAGATCCACGTTTATCTCAGGATCACGTGAGCGAGTGTGAACATGTCTGCGCACATGACATATACTTAATGAATATTCATTGAATAAGTGAATAAACAGCGCATGTTAATATGTGCTCCGAGATTGAATCAAGTAAGATTATTGCAAGAATCAAATATTTTCAAGAAGTGATAAAAGCCAAGATTATAATATTAATGGCCATAGTAGTAATATTACTATTATTACTTCTATGGCATAATTGTGATTATTGTATTGCAATATTACTACACACTACCTTAATAGTACTATCGTATTAATAATGATAATACTGTTGCTACTGCTAATAATATTATTACTGATACTGTTATTGACTATAGCTAACATTCATTGATTGCTGACTATGGATCACTCTTGCTTGATACAAGGTACAGTGTAATATTTCTTTAGACCTCATCCTAATCCTTGGAGATTAGGTGCAGTGTGGTTAAGTAACTTGCTGAAGATCGTCTGGTGGAGCCAAGATTTGAATATAACACTGACACCAGAACCTGCATGTACTGTTTGAATATAACACTGACACCAGAACCTGCATGTACTGTTTGAATATAGCACTGACACCAGAACCTAATGTACTATTCGAAGTATACCATGGGTGAAGAGCCCTGGTGGCATGAAGGTAAGGGTCACTGGTTTGAACTGTTTCAGGAATCATAATGTCAAGGTGTTAGGAGGAGTATGGAAATGAATTTCTTAGTTACTTCACTGTCTATATCTCCAGCTAGAGGGAAAATGTCATAGGAGAAAGAAACATGTCTCTCTCTCACATTGCCTACTGAGTACCTAGAAAGTGTTTAACATAATATCAATGGTTGGTACTGTATGGCTATTTGTGAAAGGAAGAAAGAAAAGAGGGAATAAAGGAATTGCAGAAGAGCTGTTGACATTACAAAGGGCATGTAAGGCATTTTTCTCATTTTAGCAAATGGATTTAAAATTCCTTAGGTAGGTGTCATTTTCTTTTTTCCTCTTTACTTGGTCTGACACTGTGTATATTAAGTATTTAATAAATAAATATTGATTGAAGATTGTCAGAAAAATAATAAAGGACAGGTTCAAAAAAAAGAAATGTATCGCTTCAGTTACGGAGGCTAGAAGCTGCCATTGGGTGTCAGCAGGGCCAGGTGCTTCCTGCAATCTCTAAAGGAGGATTTTCCCTTGACTCTGCCAGCTTCTTCTGGCATCCTCGGCCTGTAGATCTATCACTCTGGGCTCTGCCTCCATCACCCCACGGTGCTCTCCCTGTATCACTGGGTTGTCTCTCATCTTTTTATAAGGATAATTACAAGTTAGGTAGGATTGAGGGCCCATCCTACTCCAGTATGACCTCATCTAACCTAATTAGGTCTGCAAAGACCCTATTTCTTTTTTCTTCTTCTTTTTTTTTTGAAAGGTTTTCGCTATAGGGCATGTGCGCTCGCCAGACAGACAGAGAGAGACAGAGAGACAGAAAGCGAGAAATCACCCCCTGGGGGGATGGCCATGCCGCAATCCCTTCTCCTCCATTCTCCTCTCGGGATCGTGGGCATGCACGCACACGCGCCCAGCGTGAGTTTCAAGCCACTGGATCTGGGACATGAACCGCAGTCAACTACGTGGGAGTCCAGCGACATAGCCATTACGCTAACTGCTGGTCCCATCTTCTTTGTTTTTTTTTTTTTAATTGCCAAAGGGCACATGCACTTACCAGAAAGAGAAACGGAGAGAGAGAGAGAGAGAGAGAGAGAGAGAGAGAGAGAGAGGGGGAGAAAAGAGGGAAGAGAGAGAGAGAGAGAGAGAGGAGGAGAAAGGAGGGAGAGAGGTGTGGTCAACTGCAGTCCATTCTCCTCTGTCTATCCTGTTGGGATTCAGGGTACACATGTTTTTTAGATCATCAGAGCAGGACTTCAACTGCAGTTGGCCATGTAGGATATAGCTTCCCTTAACCACTAGGCTAGGGGGTCAGCCCCACAAAGACCCTATTTCTAAATCAGATCACGTTCACCAACTAGATCATGTTCACAGCTACCAGGAGTTAGAATTTAGACATATTGTTTTGGAACATGCAATTCAAACTTCAATAGGAGCTCTATAGACAATCATTTGGGGGAACTTGATAAGTGTCCGTGGAGTTTGGGGACACTTGATGACATTTCTAATTCTTTTTTTTTAAAGAGATTTTTTGCTATAGGGCATGTGTGCTTGCTGGAGAGACAGAGAAAGAAAGTGAAAAATCACCCTTCCCCAGGGAGGGATGTCTAAGCATCAATCTCTTCCCTCCATTCTCCTTGTGGGATTTTGGGCACACACACACTTATGCCCAGTGTGAGTTTCAAGGTGCCAGGTCGGGGACTTGAACTATAGTCATGTGGGAGTCCAGTGCCATAACTACCATGTCATCTGGTGGCCCAACATTTCTAATTCTTTTTTTTTTTTTTAATACATTTTTTTCTTTATTTACATTCATTCACTGTACATCATTATAGCATACAAAATGAGATTTTTCCATTGAGAATACACTGTATATTGGCTCAATCAAGCACATCAACATATGTGTTATTGTCAACAAATCATTTTCCATTTCTTGTTTTCTGTATATTTTGCCTTTTTTCCCATCCTTGATTCCCTATCTCACCCTCTGCCATCTCCCACCCTCCTCCCACACTGTGTCTGGTATCTATTGTTGCTTTCTATGCCTCCCCCATTTTATTGTTTCACTAAATATCTTAATAAATCTAAATATTTTCAATAGCAAGCACAGCTGATATGTACATATCCATGAACACAAGACTGACTTTAGGCATAAACCTCAGTGAATAGAATGAACATACTATAAAGTAGCACCTAACTAGGGCTATATAGCTTAACTGCAGTCATCAAATAGGTATTTCTAATGCCTTTTTTTTTTTTCTTCTGAAAATTTTTTTTTTTTATTAATTTACATTCATTCCCTGAGCATCATCACAACATTCTAAATGTGGTTTCCCATCTAGAATATACTATATAGTGGCTTAATAATGCATGTTATCATCCATAATATTCCATTTCTACTTTCATATATATGTTTTTTTACCCCATGTCTAGCCCTCTGCCCTATTCCACTCTCTTATTACACTATCTCTGCTGTCTACAGTTGTCTTCAATCCCTTTTCCCCCAACATTTCGTTGGTCACACAATATCATAAGTAATCTAACTACTTTCAATAGCAAGATCAGCCGATGGTTTCAAGAAAAGCAGTTTTGAACTGGTAAGGATATTTCTTTGAAACTTAAAGCCTAGAAACAGGTTAGTATTCTGTTCAAATAGTCGGAACATGAATCTATTGATAGCTGAAGACAGGACAAAAGTCCTTAAAACCAGACAACAAAGCTTAGAAGAAAAGCAGCAATATTTTAGTCAAGTCGTAGAATACTGTTTCATCAGTTCAGTCTCATGTACTTAATCTTTCTTCTGTATCTGTTGAGGTTCGATGTTCCAGATTGAAATCTGGGATGTAATACTCAACTCCAGCTTTTGGCCCTACAATTAAGTTGCCCATTTTCTTAGTTTCTGAACTCTTATTTCTGTGTGTCTGCATTTAATTTTACTGACATAGCACTCCCTTAAGAACTTCTTGGAGATCCGGTCTGGTGCTGGTAAATTCTTTCAGGTTTTGTTTATCTGGGAAAGTTCGTGTCTTTTCTTCCCAAATGAACGATAACCTTGCTGGGTACAGAATTCTCGGTTGAAATTGCTTTTCCCTTAATACTTTGAATACATTTTCCCATTCTCTCCTCGCTCTCATTGTTTCCGATGAGAGGTCTGCCGTTAGTCTGATGGGATACCCTTTGTAGGTAACTTGCCTTTTTTCTCTTGCCAGTCTTAGTATCTTGTCTTTGTCTGTGGTTTTGGTCAATCTGGCTATAATGTGTCTTGGAGAAGATCTTCTTGGGTTGATTCTATTTGGGGTCCTCTGTATTTCTTGGGACTGAATCTTTGAGTGCCTCTCCAGGTTTGGAAAATTTTCTTGTAAGATTTCATGGAATAGATTATCAATGCCCTTATGAGTCTCTTCACCTTCTGGGATGCCTATTATCCGGATGTTTGGACGTTTGATGGTATCTAGTACTTCTCGCATATTATTCTCAAATTTTTGGGCCATTTTCTCAGTCTTCGCGGTGGATTTTTCTAGGCCAACCATTTTCTCTTCTACATTAGAGATTCTATTTTCTGTATGATCTAGTCTGCTTTTAATACTTTCAAGGGAGATTTTGACTTCTTGTATTATAGCCTTCATCTCTAACAGTTCCATCTGATTCTTTTGTAAAGTGTGAAATTCCTCTTTTAGATCTTGCATGAATTTCCTCACATCCTGGAGCTCTTCAGCTCCTTTCTCCTTCCTCTTCAGCAGTTCCTTGTTTCTCTTCTCTTCCATCTCTGTTAGCTTTGCCATTATGAATGTTCTGAATTCTTTATCAGACATTTCCATGATTTCCATTGAACTGTGTGTGGATAAAGAGGAGCTATCCTTTTGCCGTGTGGGAGAGGTATTTTCCTGCTTCCCCATATTTCTTGTGGTCCTGCAGCGATTTCTAGTCATCTGGTGTTTGGTCGGTTTCTTCCCAAACACGCGAGTTTTGGATGCTGGAGGCCCAGTTATCAGTGGGACATCCTCCTTTCTCCCCAAATGGCTAGATCACAGGAGCCATGGAGCTGTCTGCCTCTTGAAGAAGGGCTGTTCTGGAACATTTCTAATTCTTTACAAGAGGAGTGTAAAGGCATGGCAGTGATACAGGATATTGGGGTTATTAGGCCTAATACCAGTGTAAGATTGATCCTCTTGTCTCATGCTCATGAAGAATTAGAGATGCGGATGCAGAAAGGGGATAACAAAGCAGAATTTGTTGGAATAGAGGAACATTCCCAGGCAGGGAGCTGTCTTGAACATGGGTTCTCATTGAGTTTTTTATTCTAGATAGGGGAAACTTGTGCATGTTTTCCTTTTGTGGTGGTGGTGGGGTCATATGCTAGATGGGTCAGGCTATTCTCCTAGTTTTAGAGTGAGTACATGAGTCCCTCTTTGTCTAAAAGCTTTGGGTCACAAAGACCATTATCTTGTTCTTGCAATGTAATGGGTCCTGAAGAAAGCCTTAATCGCTGTACTTGCTATAAGTCATGATGCCTAGGTAATCACTGAGTCACTGTTAGAGCCATTTCTTGTGAGCAAGTGGTTCCTGGTACAAGCTTGACTGTTTTGCCTCCATCTTTGGGCTTATGTCAGACTACCTGTTTCATAGGGTTCTATCTCCTATCTCTGCAGTTGCTCCTGCAAGTTGGTAGTAGCAAAGTGGATGCTGTACAAGGATTTGGTCACCAGCAGGGCAAAGGTGTGCATTTCTAGGAGCCAAATATGGAGCCTCCCAAGGATAGCTCTAGAATCTTTTTAAAAGGGATCCCTCCAAAGATAACTCCTGGAGGAATGGTGGGCCCCCCCATGAGGGGATGGCCCACCAAAGAGGGCTGGAAAATGGAGTCAGGACTGCATTTCTGTCCATGCAGGCCCCACATTTCTACATGTCACCGTCTGTATCTATATGAAGCTGAATGGGTTCTTTTTGACGCCACCAACTCTCCATTACCACATGGATCACTCAAGCCCCCTTCCCTTGGTTAGCTGTAAATTCTTTCTCCAACAGAGAGAAACCTGGCTCCCCATCTGCTCTACACTGCTTTCCATGTACTCTGGAATCTGCACCCGCAGAAACAGTTTAATCAAGCACAGTGCTTACACGCAGGTCCTTTCCGTGGAGTCTGCACACTGCCCACTTCCAGAGTCCCTCAGCACCTCCCTCACCTCAGCGAGAGGTGTCCTATGGTGGTAATGAGCTTAGAGTTTTGGCAGTCTGTGTTCCTCACAGGCATCCCTGACCTCCTCAGTGAGTTTTTAAAGTTTGCATATATTAAGGTGCAGTCTTTGCACTGTAAAGTTTAGGGGGTTTTGACAAAAGCGTCAAGTCATGTGTTCGCCATGATGGTGTCATATGAAATATTTTCATCACCCTAAAAACCCTGTGCTCCACCCTTTCCGCACTCTTTCTCTATGTGAATTACAACCTCTTTTTACTGTCTCCAGAAATTCGTTTTCCCCAGAATATTACGTAGTTGGAATTACACAATACCTAGCCTTTTTGGATGGACTTCTTTCACGCTGCAATATGTGTTTAGAGTTCTTCCATGTCTTCCTGTGGCTCCATGGCTCGTTTCCCTTTTTGTGAGGAATAGTGTTCCATTGTGTAGGTGTGCCACAGTTCTCAGTGCCTGTCATAACCCCAAAAGATATAACCCTGAATGTTGAAATCCTAAAAGACTGAAATTCCTAAAGTCTAAACTCCCGAATATCTAACGTCCTGAAAATCACAGTCCTAAAAGATTCAAGTCCTAAATGCTGATTCCCTGAGAGCTGACTTGTGGAAACTGGCAGCTCTCACAGACTTCCTTCGTGCAGTTGCCTGTACCCTAAGCCTGTGTACACGTTTTCATATGTTTCATTTCTTTTTTGTTTTTAAAAGTTTTTCCATTTTTTAATTTTAGTGTTTCCCCACTATTTTATTGCTTTATGTATTTATTTGTTTAAAAAATTAGTTATTTAACTTAATTTGTTATTATTATGATTTCTTTTGGAATTATTTATTATCAGTATTTTTCAGTTTTTTTTTTTTTGAGAGGTTTTTCACTATAGGGCGCGTGCACTCGCTAGACAGACAGAGAAAGACATAGAGACAGAAAGCGAGAAATCACCCCCAGGGGGGATGGTCATGCTGCAATCCCTTCTCCTCCATTCTCCTCTCGGGATCTTGGGCATGCATGCACACGCGCCCGGTGTGAGTTTTAAGCCACCGGGTCCGGGACGCAAACCACGGTCGACTACATAGGAGTCCAGCGACATAGCCATTACGCTAACTGCTGGTTCCCAGTATTTTTCAGTTTTGACCAAAGAGAGAAAGAGAGAGAGAGAGAAAGAGAGAGAGCGAGCCACCAGATCTAGGACTCAAACTGCAGTTGGCCACATGGAAGTCCAGCTCTCCTAACCACCATGCCACCTGCCAGCCCTAATTTGTTGTTATTATTATTTAATTTGCTATAGGGCCTGTGTACTCACCAGAGAGAGACAGAGACAGAGAGAGAGGGAAAGTGAGAAAGCAGGCCACCAGATCCAAGACTAAAACCACGGTCAGTCATGTAGAAGTCTAGCACCTTAACCACCATGCCACTTGCTGGCCCCACAACCTTGCAGTTGCCTAGAACTGATAACCTTGAAAGGACTAAAAAGATGCAGGCAGAAGTTCCTACATTAGGCATTTTCTTTCCTTCCTTTCTCCCTTTTTCCTCCTTTTCTCCCTCCTTTCCTCCTTCCATTTCTTCCACTTTCTATATCAGAGGGCACATGTGCTCACTAGAGAGACAGAGAAAGCAAGCACCTCCCATGGAGCCTGGTCATGCCACAATCCCCCCTCTCGCATCTCTTCATCCTGTTGGGACTGTGGCAGACAGACACACATGCCTGGCTTGTTCCTCAAGTTGTTAGGGCTGGGATCTGAACTGGATGGTCAGCCATGTGGGATCTGACTCCCTTAACCACCAGGCCATCCAGTTAGCCCAAGGTGTTTCTTTTCAAACAAAAGGCAGAGTCTTACTAGGATAGATGCCTTGGTTCTTTCTCTCTCTTTTTGTGGAATGTGGACACAATGCTTGGAGATACAGTAGCCATCTTGTGACCATGTGGATGGCATCTATCCTATAGCTATAGGGCATGTGTGTGTGTGTGTGTGTGTGTGTGTGTGTGAGAGAGAGAGAGAGAGAGAGAGAGAGAGAGGGAGAGAGAGAGAGAGAGAAAATGAATGAATATACCTCTCAGGGGGATGGTCATGCCACAGTTCCTTCTCTTCCATTTTCCTCTAGGTATTTTGGATGTATGTACAGACATGTTCCTAGCATATTTTTCGAGATCCAGCATCTTAACCATCATGCCATCTGCTGGCCCAATAACTTATTATTACATTTTTATTTTTAAGATTTATTTTATTTAAGTTTTATTTAAGACTAGTTTATTTTTAACACCTATCATGTCACAGTTTCATAGAGAATAGGTTCCAGAAGTTCACGCTCCTTTCCATTGGTTCTCACAAAGTGTGCTTCCCTGAGTGGAGCAGGCTGGTGCTTTAGTTGAACCCAAGTACTTTTCTCTTTGGCTTCCTTCTTTTCCTCATCATTTTCCTTAACACCTTTTAGCAAGCTATCTCTGCTCTTGGAATGCTTAATATGCTCCATATGCACATTAATTCTTTTGGCAAGAATCTTGCCTTTGTTTGTTTACAACAGTGCCAACAGGATGCTGGGTAACACTGTAGACTCTTCCAGTTTTTCCATGGTAACATCTGTGGGGCATTCCTTTTTGAACAATACCCATTTCCTTGATGTCTATAATATCACATTTCTTGTAGATTCTTTTTTTTTTTTTTTTTTTGCTATATGACGCGTGCACTTGCCAGACAGACAGAGAGACAGAAAGCGAGAAATCACCCCCCAGGGGGGATGGCCATGCCGCAATCCCTTCTCCTCTATTCTCCTCTCGGGATCTTGGGCACACACATGCGCCCAGCGTGAGTTTTAAGCCACCAGGTCCGGGATGTGAACCGTGGTTGACAACGTGGGAGTCCAGTGGCATAGCTATTATGCTAACTGCTGGTCCCTAAAAAGAATAATTTTATTTAACTTTATTTATTTATTGAGAGGGACAGAGTGAGAGAGAGAGAGAAAGAGAGGGAGAGACAAAGGGAGAGTGAGAAAACAAGCTGCCAGGTCTAGGATTCAAACTGTGGTTGATCATGTGAGAGTCCGGTGCCCTTAACCACCATGCCGGCCCCACCCTTTTTCATCCTTTTGATACACACTGAGTTCCCTAAGAGAATCTAGTCCAATGGGTAAACAGGAAGAAGAGACTTGTGCAAATACAGGAAGAACCTTCAGTGTATATGCTGTGGTTTGAATGTGTCTTCCAAAGTTCATGTGTTGGAAACTGGATCCCAATATGGCAGTGTTGGGAGGTGGGGTCATTTGTTTTTTTTTAAAGAGAGATTTTTTGCTATAGGGCACATGTTCTCACTGGACAGACAGAGAGACAGAGAAACAGAAAGGGAGAAATCATGCCCTAGAGGGGATGGCCACGCTATAATCACTTTCCATTCTCCTCATAGGATTTTGGGCAAGTACACACATGTGCCCGGTGTAAGTTTTAAGCTTCCATGTTCTGGACTCGAACCATGGTCAATTACATGGGATCCCAGCAACGTAACTGTTATGCCATCTGCTGGTCCTGAGAGGTGGATTCTAATGGGGGAGGGTCTTTGGGTCAGGAGAAAATTGTCTTCCTAAGTAAATCAATGCCTTTATTGCGGGTGTGGCTTCCTCATAAAAGGAACAAGTTCGACTCCCTCTTCCTCTCTTTCTCTTTGTTCCTCTTTTTGGTCATTTCTGTGAGATGCCCTTTGCGGTGGATGATGTAGTAGAAGGCCCTTGGTGGATGTGAGATCCTTGGTCTTGAACTTCTTTGCCTCTAGAACCATGAGAAATAAGTTTATGTTCATTATAAATTACCCCATCTGTGGTTCTTTTGTAGCAGCACTGAGTGTTAGCCTCCAGTGAGGGCCTTAAAGTCCTTCTGAGATTAGTGGGAACTATGGGGCAAAGAGGTGATGGCTGCTGGCCACGAACCTCCGCCTTTGGAACAGACGGCAGGATGGATAGTGACTATTGGTTCCTGTTGATGGTGATCTCTCAGATGTGCTGAACACAAGGACTGAGCTGTACCATAAAACATTTAGGACTTGATGGGGGACCAGCAGGTGGCATAATGGTTACATAGCTGGACTCCCATGTGGTCACCTGAGATTCAAGTCCTGGACTTGGCGGCTTAAAACTCACACCAGGAGTGTGTTCATGTGTGCCCAAGATCCCAAGAGGAGAATGAAGGAGAAGGGATTGCGGCATGACCATTCCCCCAGGGAGTGATTTCTCACCTTGTCTCTCTATCTCTCCAGTGAGGACTCAGTGTATGTGTGTAGTTATCTAATTACTGCTGCTCAGCTCTAAATTCACCCTTCATTGCCTGCTCTAGGATACTGAAGCAGGACTTGGTAGCATCTTCCTCTCACAGCTGGCATGTTAGCTCTATCAGTAGAGGGTCCCAGACCAAGAGTCAGGGAGGATGGCCACCACTTCCTGGCTCCAGAGAGATGCTGGTTTTTGCTATTGTTTTTGTTTTAAAGTCCTGCTGTGGCAGCCAGAGGCGTGGGTCGGGCATGGCTGGTGGTGCTCACCTCCACTGAGTTTCAGAGGCATCCCTGCAGGCAGATTCTCAGCCTGTGTCGCAGACACCCTAGTGCTCAACTTCTTAGCTGTGAGTCTCCCACACCCTGGTGGGTTTTCTGCTTGCCAGGCCCAGCTACAGTTCTTTGCCTATTTTTGGTTCACTGGCACCCAGTAAAAGGCTTCCAGTTTGCCAGCCTAGCCCACGTCGCTCTGCCTGCCGACTCTGCCCAGCCACAATGGACCAGCTCTGCTCAGGACAGCCCGTGAGGTTCTCTCCAGCCCGGGGTGGGGGTGGGGGAGCTACAACCACACCCTTTGCACTGAAATCTGAATCCCAGCCTTGGCGAGAGGATGTTCTGTTATTCAAGTTTTTTCTTTGAGTATTTTCTTCCACTTTAGAGATTTATTTTAGAGTCTCTTTACCCCTAAATAGTTAATCTTCTGTTACAGTTAATAACTTTATTTTTATTTATTTATTTATTTTTAGTTTGCTGTGGAGTATGTGCGTTTGCTGTAGGGTGGGGTGTAGAGAAAAAGAGAGGGAGAAAGATAAGCACCTCCTCAGGGGGATGGCCATGCAGCAGTTCCCTCTCTTCTGTCCTCTCGGGTTTCTGGGCATGCAAACGCATGTGCCTAGCTTGTTTTTTAAGCCACTGGATCTGTATTCAAACCACACAATCCGCCATGGGCGTTCTAGTGGCTTTAACCATCATGCCTCTGGCTGGCCCCAATAGTTAATAATTTTTTGGGGGCCAGCAGGTCGTGTGGTGGTTAAGGGCTCTGGACTCCCACATAGGCGACCACAGTTCAAGTCCCGGAGCTGGTGGCTTGTTTTCTCAGTTTCTCTCTCTCTTTCCTCTCTCTTTCTCGTCAAATTAAAATAAATAAATAAAAAAGTAATTCTTTAAAAAATAATTTTTATCTTTTTTCCCCCTTATTTATAATAGAGCGTGTGTGTGTGTGTGTGTGTGTGTGTGTGTGTGCAGGAGAGAGAGATTGGGGGGGAGAGAGCGAGAAGCAGCACCCTTCATAGGATCTAGACTCGCATGATACCTTCCTCCAGCCTCCCAGCCTGTCAGATCGTGGGCATTGTGGGTGTTGACAGGCCTTGCGCGTTACAGGCTGATCGGGCTGGGGATTTGAACCACAGTTGCCACGTGGACCCGGCTTCTCCTGAGCAGTGCATTACCACTGCACCATGGAGCTGGACAGTTAATGATTCTTCATATTAAACTTTCCTGTTCAAATTATTCTGTGGTTTCTTTTGCATCCTAATTTTACCCTGACTGATAAAAGATAAGAGCACATGATCAGAAGAAATATTGAAGTAATTCCTTTATGTATTTATTTTCTTCCTATTTGGAGCCCTGTGTGAGCCCAGGAGGCCAGGACAAGGACGAGTTCTGGTGTCCTAGTCCTCACAGGCACGAGCCCTTAGCAGCTGTGAGTTGCACCCCATGGAACGGATCTCCAGCACCTGCTCTTCAGACTCTGATGAAATCTTGGGGGAGAATAGAGAACTGATTCCCTGCAGATGGGTGAGGTGCACTCTGAGAGGAACGGTTTTGAATCTCCTGCCTGTCTGTAGGGTTAGAAGCTCAGAATTGGAAGTAAGCTGAGATAGAGAAAACATAGAGCCTTTTGGCTGGAACCGCCGTCTTCCAGTAATTCACCAAAATGACGAACGCAAAGGGAACGAGGAGAGGCA
>NW_006159840.1:484016-495167 GCF_000334495.1 Tupaia belangeri chinensis | reverse complement strand
ATAGTTGAGACATCAAGGCAATGGCTACTGTTCAAAAAGGAATGTCCCACAGATGTTACCATGGCAAAACTGGAAGAGTCTACAGTGTTACCCAGCATGCTGTTGGCATTGTTGTGAACAAACAAGTTAAGGGCAAGATTCTTGCCAAGAGAATCAATGTGCGTATTGAGCATATTAAACATTCTAAGAGCAGAGATAGCTTCCTAAAACGTGTGAAGGAAAATGACCAGAAAAGGAAAGAAGCCAAAGAGAAAGGTGCCTGGGTTCAACTAAAGCGTCAACCTGCTCTACCCAGAGAAGCACGCTTTGTGAGAACCAATGGAAAGGAGCCTGAGCTACTGGAAACTGTTCCCTATGAATTCATGGCATGATGGGTGTTAAAAATAAACTAATCTGTGGTCTGTAAAAAAAAAAAAAAAAAAAGAAAGAAAACATAGAAGACACTTCCAATGCACCTGCTTCATAGTAGTTATACTTTTTATGTCTAATCACTGAGGAAAGTGGATATGAATTTAGTAATGCTCCTACACCAGCTTGTATTTTATTTTATTATTATTTTTTTTGGAGAGTTTTTTTCACTATAGGGCACGTTCGCTCGCCAGACAGACAGAGAGAGACATAGAGACAGAAAGCGAGAAATCACCCCCCAGGGGCGATGGTCACGCCGCAATCCCTTCTCTTCCATCCTCCTCTTGGGATCTTGGGCACGCACACACATGCACCCGGCGTGAGTTTTAAGCCACCGGGTCCAGGATGCGAACTGCGGTCGACTACGTGGGAGTCCAGCGACATAGCCATTACGCTAACTGCTGGTTCCCAACACCAGCTTGTATTTTATTATTTGCAAAGGATTTGCATACATTGGAACACAGAATGTACATATGCCACTTTTAAATTTATTTAGTCCATAGAAATGCAGATTTTCTGCCTGAAGGCAATAACCACACAGCCTCACTGGGCTCAGAGAGCACGGTATTCCAGTTCAAAGTGATTTCCGTGATTATAAGGATGGGACTGACTCTGACAGGCAAGTGCTCATTAGTGCATAATATGCAGATGAGATCAGCTTTTAATGATTCTTAAGAAAAGATGGGCAATCTGGCTTTCATTTGCAGTCTCCATCCCCACCCCATTTTTTTTTAACTCATATTTTGAGTGGATAAACAATCTTTTTAATTGCTCTTCTGCATGGAAATGTGGAATATTCTTGAGAGGGAAGATGTTCCTCTAGAAGAAAAGCACTGGCACTGCCTGGCTGGTAAACCAGGGTGGTGCTGGGGAGTGGGTGGTGACCTCGGGCTTGTTCCTCCCTACCCAGAGGCCCAGCCTTCTTGTCCTCATTCTTCCCTCCCTTTCTGGCACCTGCGCTCACCAGAAAGAGAGAGACAAAGAGACAGAAAGTGAGAAATCACCCCCTGGGGGGATGGTCACACTGAAATCCCTTCTCCATTCTCTTGTTGGGATTTTGGGCATGCACGCACATGCGCCTGGTGTGAATTTAAGCCACTGGTCCAGGACTTGAACTGCAGTTGACTACATGGGAGTCCAGCAACATAATCATTACGCAAACTGCTAGTCCCTGTCCTCATTCTTATTTCCCTAACTTTTCTTTCTCTAGAACTAGGAGAAGTCTCTGATTGTCTCATCATCTTTTCCTCTTTCTCTACCCTTTATACTATAAAATTGGCATGCTAATATGTATGAAGATGTAGTAAATATTTGTAAATAATGTTGATTAATGATGATATGATTAATTATTAATTTAGAAACATCAACATTAAAATAGACAAATATCTGTATAGATATAATAAATATTTATAAACTATAATAAATATAAGGACAATGAAATACTATTTAACATTTTCTGGCATTCAATATACATGCTTATTTGGTTTCATAGATCTGTCTAGCATGAACCCTGAGACTTTAAATACCAGTGAGATAAAAGGGAATAAAGTAAGCAGATAACAATGTTTGCTTCAGAAACATTTCATTTGGCAAGGTAAGGAAATAAATATTTTCCTAATTTTTTTAAACGATTTATTTATCTTTAATTTTATTTATTCATTTATTTTTAAAATCTTGACCAGACACACACACACACACACACACACACACACAGAGAGAGAGAGAGAGAGAGAGAGAGAGAAACAGCAAGCCATCAGGTTCAGGACTTGAACTGTGGTTGACCATGTGGGAGTGTCCAGCACTATGACCACCACGCCACCTGCTGGTCCCCTAATTTTGTTATTTTATTACCAGAGGGCATGTATACACTCCAGAGAGAGAGACAGAGAGGGAGAAAGAAAGAAAGGGGCATGATTATGGCACAGGAAGAAAGGAAAAAAGCTAGAAAATGGAAGTGGGTAAGGAGGCTGGAACATCTGCTTATGTGGTGAGATAGAAAAACAGATCAGAGAGGAAAATTCCCTGCTCAAGGCAATGTGGGTGGGAGATTTTCAGTGGGGGATGTTTAGCTGATAGCCAATGAGATGAATCAATAGGCCCAGCCACACTTGATATATAGCCAATGAGATGAAAGCAGTTAGTGGGCCCGGCCAATGAGCAATGTTAAGGAATTATAAGCCCCATGGGAGGCGATGGGAGGGGGGCCCCCCCCGCCGCTCTTTCTCTTGGACTCCAGCCCTGCTCTACCTCTTGGTAGTGGACTTTCACTTTTGTTTAATAAACTATCTGTACTTTCACTATTGGCATGTTTTATCCAGTTTTTTGCCTGAAACACCAAGAACCTGGGTAGTCATCCTGCAACACCTTCTGCATTCCTCCATCCTGTTGGAGTTTGGGGCACCCAGTCAGCACACCTGCAGGCTGGTTCTCAAGCTGTCAGGCCTGGGATTTGAACTGCGAGGTTGGTCATGTGGATTCAGCTCCCTTAACCACAAGGCAGAGCAATCCTTAATTTCCTAGCTTTGATGTTGTAATAGAAAACAATACATGGGACCAGTAGTTAGTGTAATGGCTATGTTGCTGGACTCCCTTGTAGTCGACTGTGGTTCAAGTCCCAGACCCAGTGGCTTAAACTCACACCAGCAGTGTGTGTGTGTGTGCCCAAGATCCCAAGAGGAGAATGGAGGAGAAGGGATTGCGGCATGGCCATCCCCCTTGGGGGGGTGATTTCTCGCTTTCTGTCTCTCTGTCTCTGTCTTTCTGGCAAGCGCATGGGCCCTATAGCAAAAACCTCTCCAAAAAAAAACCAAAAAAAAACAACCCAAGAAAACCCCCCAAAAACCCTTTTATTTCTTTAATTGTATTTCCTGTGCTCTAGTTTTCCCTCTGACCCTTCCCAGCAACCGCCTTAGTGAAGGAATGCCTGTCTTCCTGGGAGCCCAGGGCCGGTCAGCAATTTCTTCAGTCATCTCCAAACTCCCTTATGAACTTGGCATTAGGGTGAAGTGCTGAGGGAACTTAGCTACAGTATTGGAAAGACTTTCTGGACAAGGTTCACTTTCAGATCCAGGAAAAAAGGATCCAGGGCTGCGTATATGTGCCTTATGGGGAAATTAGGCCTCCTTAGAGCTCTTTTGGGTCCAGTGGGACACGTCATTCAAGTATGGATTCCTGGAAATTGCATGTCAACTCCCCCAGTGAGATAAAAGGGAATAAAGTAAGCAGATAACAATGTTTGCTTCAGAAACATTTCATTTGGCAAGGTAAGGAAATAAATATTTTCCTAATTTTTTTAAAAGATTTATTTATCTTTAATTTTATTTATTCATTTATTTTTAAAATCTTGACCAGACACACACACACACACACACACACACACACACAGAGAGAGAGAGAGAGAGAGAGAGAGAGAAACAGCAAGCCATCAGGTTCAGGACTTGAACTGTGGTTGACCATGTGGGAGTGTCCAGCACTATGACCACCACGCCACCTGCTGGTCCCCTAATTTTGTTATTTTATTACCAGAGGGCATGTATACACTCCAGAGAGAGAGACAGAGAGGGAGAAAGAAAGAAAGGGGCATGATTATGGCACAGGAAGAAAGGAAAAAAGCTAGAAAATGGAAGTGGGTAAGGAGGCTGGAACATCTGCTTATGTGGTGAGATAGAAAAACAGATCAGAGAGGAAAATTCCCTGCTCAAGGCAATGTGGGTGGGAGATTTTCAGTGGGGGATGTTTAGCTGATAGCCAATGAGATGAATCAATAGGCCCAGCCACACTTGATATATAGCCAATGAGATGAAAGCAGTTAGTGGGCCCGGCCAATGAGCAATGTTAAGGAATTATAAGCCCCATGGGAGGCGATGGGAGGAGGGAGCCTCCCGCCGCTCTTTCTCTTGGACTCCAGCCCTGCTCTACCTCTTGGTAGTGGACTTTCACTTTTGTTTAATAAACTATCTGTACTTTCACTATTGGCATGTTTTATCCAGTTTTTTGCCTGAAACACCAAGAACCTGGGTAGTCATCCTGCAACACCTTCTGCATTCCTCCATCCTGTTGGAGTTTGGGGCACCCAGTCAGCACACCTGCAGGCTGGTTCTCAAGCTGTCAGGCCTGGGATTTGAACTGCGAGGTTGGTCATGTGGATTCAGCTCCCTTAACCACAAGGCAGAGCAATCCTTAATTTCCTAGCTTTGATGTTGTAATAGAAAACAATACATGGGACCAGTAGTTAGTGTAATGGCTATGTTGCTGGACTCCCTTGTAGTCGACTGTGGTTCAAGTCCCAGACCCAGTGGCTTAAACTCACACCAGCAGTGTGTGTGTGTGTGCCCAAGATCCCAAGAGGAGAATGGAGGAGAAGGGATTGCGGCATGGCCATCCCCCTTGGGGGGGTGATTTCTCGCTTTCTGTCTCTCTGTCTCTGTCTTTCTGGCAAGCGCATGGGCCCTATAGCAAAAACCTCTCCAAAAAAAAACCAAAAAAAAACAACCCAAGAAAACCCCCCAAAAACCCTTTTATTTCTTTAATTGTATTTCCTGTGCTCTAGTTTTCCCTCTGACCCTTCCCAGCAACCGCCTTAGTGAAGGAATGCCTGTCTTCCTGGGAGCCCAGGGCCGGTCAGCAATTTCTTCAGTCATCTCCAAACTCCCTTATGAACTTGGCATTAGGGTGAAGTGCTGAGGGAACTTAGCTACAGTATTGGAAAGACTTTCTGGACAAGGTTCACTTTCAGATCCAGGAAAAAAGGATCCAGGGCTGCGTATATGTGCCTTATGGGGAAATTAGGCCTCCTTAGAGCTCTTTTGGGTCCAGTGGGACAAGTCATTCAAGTATGGATTCCTGGAAATTGCATGTCAACTCCCTCCTTCTTTCTTGAGTCTGAAGTCTCCTGGCTTCCCTACTGGGGCATGGTGATTAAATTCATGCTTACTGAATGGAAGACAAAGGGAAGAAAACAAGTGATTTCATAAAATGGTGAATAGAGACAAAATGAAATTTTCAGGTTTTGATACTTTTTTGCCTCTTGGGCTTTCACCAAAATCAGTCTCGTTAGTGCCAAAGTGTCGATCCTTCTCTGTAATGACTCACAAAAGTACATTACCAGTCTTCCGTTTAAGGCAGGCATCTCTGCTGTACTCCCAGGAGGAGGAGCTGGGGTGTTCGTGTCCACTCCTGGATGGAGAAAGTAAGGCGGAGAGGTTAGACGTAACCTTTCCTCATGCAGCTTTCGTGATTATGAAAGTATGAACAATGTTAGACACAGATAGAAACTGGGGACTGGCTGGGGGTAGAGAAAGGGGCTTTTGGGGATTCCCTTTTGGGGTAGCCTTTGCCCTCCAGCTGGTGTGGCCTTGGTAGAGGTCACTCCTGGAGCCTCTGTCCTTCCATTGATCCTGTGTTCTTCCGGGATCCTCCTTTCCACCCACCTCACATTCAAGTTCTTATTGCTTTGTGTGTGGTGAGCTGAAGTTAAATGGGAAATATTTACAGAACTGAGTGAGTTGGTCATATTGAAAATGTTGAAAAGGAACTTACACATCCGGCAAAAACAAAAGAAGAAAAACTGACTTTGTTGGAAAGAATCCCTAGAGGGTTTTTGAGTGGTGGCATAGTTGTGAGACATGGCCCTGAGCCCAAGGTCTTGACTGAGTTCCTGAACAGCCTGGGGGATTTTTTTCAATTTAGCCAACATCTGTCTGGTGGCTCTTGGGCTTCAAATTCACAAGCCATGAGGAGCAGCTGTGAAGCTCAGGACTAAGTGAGAGACTGATGCGGCAGACGGAGTGCATGCCATTCTGGTGCCTGGCTCCTCCTTTCCGTCCTTGCTTCCCTTCTTTCCACACTTTACAGGGACCCACAGTGACTGGCATGAATGTAAGCAGAACTTTTTAAACAGTTCCGATTTTACGTGTTCAGCATAAATATTTCCAGAAGCAAGGATGAACCTGTTAGAGTAGAGGGTTCCAGTTTTAGATTTAAGAAGTCCTTATAGAACTAATACTGGTTTCTCATTGCCCGAAATGACCCATTTCCTTAGGCTCGGTGCTCTGTGTTTTGCTTAGCCCAGTTACATAAGGGCCTAGTGCTCAGGAATGGCTCATTGGGTTGACTTGAAGGAGGATACACATATTTCACAGTTTAGTTAATCTCTCAGCATGAGGGTAACCCAGTGTTTTTGTGTTTTCAGTTGTGGGGCATGTGATCAGAATTTCAAACATGTCTGTACTTCATTAACCTTTTCTTAGCTAGAATGATGAGTTGAGGGGGTTTGAATATTGGGTGTGATTTGAACATGTCAAATGTGTAGAGCCTTAGTTCATATGACAGGATATCCTTCCATGACAGTAATCCTTCCGTGATTGAAGTTTAGTGATTAAAACATGAAAAGGTGGAAAATGTACAATTAATTGCAATGTCAATGAAACCTGACAACGTGAGGATGGTAGCATCAGTTACTCAAGAGAAACAGCTTTGTATGTCCGTCTGGACTCCCTTACTAAGTCCAGGAAGTAGATAGCACTAGACAGTTAGATTAGGTCATCATGCTACTTAAAACAGTGATATAGGAGGGCATGTAGGTTGTCTGACTGTTGTCTATACTTAAGTGGTCTGTCAAAATTTTCCTTTAAAGAAGTGTTACTCTAAAAGCTAATGTTGAAAGAGATGAGAATGGTTGCTCTAGTTGAAGCTTGTGTTGGAGGCCAAGGCCTCAGTCTTGGCTATTCCTTCTTGAAGCAGCCTGTGTAGACTTCTGTGGAACAGTCAGGGCTCTTGAGGATTGCTTGGGGTACAATCATCTAAAAGTCTGATTGTTTTGTTTGTTTAGAGAGATTTTTTTATTTTGAGAGGTTTTTGCTATAGGGCACATGCGCTCGCCAGCAAGAGAAAGACAGAGAGAGACAGAGAGACAGAACGTGAGAAATCCCCCCCAGGGGGGATGACCATGTTGTAATCCCTTCTCCAGTCTCCTCTCGGGATCTTGGGCACGCATGCACACGTGCCGGGTGAGTTTAAGCCACTGGGTTCGGGGCTCAAACCACGGTTGACTACATGGGAGTTCAGCGACATAGCCATTACAGCAACTGCTGGTCCCTATTTAGAAAGGTTTTTGCTATAGGGCGTGTGTACTTGCCAAAGAGACAGAGAGAGACAGAGCGACAGAAGGTGCGAAATCACCCCCCCCCCCCGGGGGGGGGGGGATGGCCACACCGCAATCCCCTCTTCTCTATTCTCCTCTCAGGATTTTGGGCTCACACGCACATGTACCCAGCATGAGTGGGCCACTGGGTCCGGAAGGTGAACTATGTTGACTACATGGGAGTCCAGCAACATAAGCATTGCACCATCTGCTGATCCCAGACGATCTGATTCTTTGGGATCTCCCTGGAATGTGCTAATTCAACTCCTACTGGGTCATTCAAGTGTCTCTCCGATCTGGTGTTGTTTCCTAAAATCCCCTTACTGTAACACATCCAAAGAAATATCATAACTGGCCATAAATGGTACTGTGCTGTTGACCTGGGAGACTCTTCTCTAGCTCAACCTAGGTGAGTATGCAGCAAACCATCTCCCAAGGTCAATGCATGTAGAAAAAGAAGTTTTACTTTTTTTTTTTTTTTCGCTTCTACTAGAGAGTGAAAACTGGAAGATGGTGGAAAGGCAGCTGACACTCTGAGATTCAATGTGCAGGACAAACTAAGCATCTGAAAATCATGTCCCAATTTATTCACTGGAGCATGAGCTTGAGGGGTAGATAATACATATTTTCCTCTTTCTGTAAAAGGCCTGGAGTGGGCCAGATGACACTTGGAAGCTGCCCTCGGAGGCCTCTGTTGGGAAGGCTGATTTGTGTCATGTGATAGAAGCTATGGAGATGGTCACCAGGCCAATCATTCCCAGTGCCAAGCTTGGTCTCCACAGCTTCAAATTCATTTCAGAATAATTGAAAACATGTGCTAAATAAATATGCATTTTTTTAAGTTGCAAAATTTCCTTGCAATGTACTTTCCATACTACTTGCTTTAAAATGCTGAGGCCAAAAAACTTTTGCATGTCAGTATGTAAATGTCTTCAAATAAATCTTTTAAGAATAAAAATTCTGAAGAATGAACAGAGAGCTGAACCACAGTTCTGAGAGTTGAGGCAGGTGAGGAGCCTAAAGAAAATGGCTTAAAGAAATATTTCTTAATGCAAAATTACAAGTTTTGTTGAAGTTTATATGAATAATTTAGTACAAATATTTTAAGCCTTAAGCATGACTCTGACTCTGGACATTACATTTGTGGCAACTGAACAAAGAAAAAAAAGTCTTCCCATGTTTACCCTGCACAAGTTTTCATCAGTGGCAGAGGTGACAACCCAAATGCCTACGGGGACCAAGCAGGAAAAGTGTGAGAATGAAGCTAGTAGATAGAAACTGGATACCTCGACGGCAAGTGCCCATTTATAGAGTTTCCACTTAGAAAGGCTGGGGCTGGTAGGTGGCATGGTGGTTAAGGCAATGGACTCCCACATGGTTGACTGCAGATCGAGTCCTGGACCTGTTGGCTTGCTTTCTTACTTTCCCTTTTTCTGTCTCTCTCTGATCAAACTGAGAGAGAGAGAAAAAAAAAAAAAAAACAGATAATAAAGATAATACTTTCTTTTCTTTTTTTCTTTTAGAAAAAAATTATAGAAAGGCTAATTCAGTGTTGCCAGAGGTCCTGGTTTTTTCAAGATAAGCTGGAAATGAAGATATTAATATAAGACCTTCTGACTTTTGTGGTTTTGGAAATTAAAGATATAAATGTAGTGTGTACTTTAGTAAACACCTTTGAAGGCTGGGCTTGGCCTGGGTCTACCAGTTTGCAATCTCTAATTTGAGGATATGATGCTGGTCGGGGAAGTTTGACACATTGGGGTGGAATGGGTGGGGAGCAGGGCTAGGACCAAATCTGTTTCCCTTAGTTTAAGTGGGATGAGCACTACCTTCAAGATAATGTCAAAGCATGTAGCAGCCCAAATGAGGGTAGAAGTAGGCACAGCAGAAAGTGAGCTCTAGTGAGAGGAGGAAGGGATTTTTAAAAGCTACCAGAGAGTTTTTAAAATATTGGTAAGTAGCTGGGATGCAGCATAGAGAAAGGATAGGCTAATGCCAACATCTGAAGAGTATCTACTCCTAGCTGGTATTATAGTTTTAGCTCTCTCAAAATTGAAAGATAAATGTCTGTAGTTATTAACTTAGTCTTCAGGGGCCCATTGGTTCCTTTATTTTCCTTATCATCTCATTGAACTACACTCTAGGGACCAGTAGTTAGCATAATGGCTATGTTGCTGAACTCCCATGGAGTTGACTGTGGTTCGAGTCCTGGACCCAGTGGCTTAAACTCACCCCAGGCGCGTGTGTGTGCATGCCCAAGATCCCGAGAGGAGAATGGAGGAGAAGGGATTGCGGCATGGCCATTCTCCCCGGGGGGTCATTTATTGCTTTTTATCTCTCTGTCTCTCTCTGTCTTTCTGGCGAGTGCATGCACCCTATAGCAAAAAACTCTCAAAAAAAAAAAAAAACTAAAAAAAAACCTCTCTCTATTTTCCATGTTAGATCTCAAGCAGTTGATTATGTAGACTTGACTCCACTCACAATAAATCTTTCCTATGATTATAAGCTGACATTAAATAGAAAAGACCACACCCTTTTCCTTGTACCACCTTTGGGTACTGCCCAAGCACACCATCACAATAATTTCTTGAAAGAATGAGACCAAACAGGAGACTGAGGGAAGTTAGTTCAGCTGAACATGAAGATCTAGAAGCAAAAAGGATAAAAGGGAGGATGGAGTCAAAGGTTAAATGTTCTAACTTGGACAAAGAAAGCTCTGTTTACTTGTGGGGTGATACTGGATTCGTTAGGACCATCGTCATGAAGCACACAAATCTGGGAAGAATCCAAGAAGTCTTTCTGCCTTCTTGTATCCCATGGCCAAGGAAGGGTAATGACAATTAACTTCTGAGGGTTAAAGTCTAAGAAAGATTAAAAAGTAGAGAGGACTTCTAATTCTAGCCAAATTGGAGTTGAACTATTTAAAAAATATACCATGCTAACACTAATCAAAATAAAGTTGGAATGGCTATACTGCTATCAGACAAAATAGATTCTGGAGCAAATTAAATTAACATAGAAATGGTCATCTTATATGATAAAGGGTCAATTCCTCAGAGGTCATGCAAATAATAAACATTTATGCACCTAATAACAGAGCTTCAAAACACATACTACAAAAACTGAGAACTATAAAGAGAAATAGCCACATTATAATCATGTCAGAAGTTTTAAAAAATATCTCTCAATGATAAATAGAACAAGTAGACAGAAAAATTTTTAGCATGTAGACATGAACCATACCAATAACCAACTTAGCCTAATTGATTTTTATAGAACATTTCTCTTTTTAAAAAAGAATTATTTATTTATTTAACTTTATTTATTATTATTTATTTAAATTTCATTTTCTTTTATACATTTAATCACATTATATAGCTTACAAAGTGAATATTCCAACATGTGAACATTTCTCCCTAGTCAGTTGATAAATTATAAAATTATGTTCAACAGATAATACCACATTTCTTTGTCTCATTAACACTTTACCTCTCTATTTTTCTTCTTAATGGTCTTCCTCAGACTCTACTCTTTCACACACACTGTCTATGATATCCACATCCATTTACTGTGTTTCTATATCCTTTAGTCAATCAGTTTCT
>NW_006159840.1:465231-483713 GCF_000334495.1 Tupaia belangeri chinensis | reverse complement strand
CCCCCCCAGCTTTTTTTTTTTTTTTTTTTTTTTTTTTTTAAATCTTAGTCATTCTGACTGGGGTTAGGTGATATCTCAGTGTTGTTTTGGTCTGCATTTCCCTTACAATGAGGGATGCTGAGCATTTTTTCATATGCCTTTTGGTTATTCGTATGTCATCCTTAGAGAGTGGTTTTTTTCAACTCATTCTCCCATCTTTTCATAGGGTTGATCATCTTTTTTTCAGAACAGCTGCTTGAGTTCCTTGTGTATTCTGGTTATCAGTCCTTTATCTGATGCATAGTTTACAAAAATATTTTTCCATTCTGAGGGCTGTCGATTCATACTAACTACTGTGTCTTTTGCTATGCAGAAACTTCTTAATCTGATGTAATCCCAATTGTCTCTTTTGGAGATTATTGACTATGCTTTGGGAGATCTTATTTAAGAAGTCTTTGCCTACCCCAATGTCTCCCAAAGTTTCCCAGGAGCAGTTTTATAGTTTGAGGTCTTAGGTTTAGATCTTTGATCCACCTTGAGTTGATTTTGGTCAAAAGTGAGAGGTAAGGGGTTCAGATTCATCTTTCTGCAGGTGGAAATCCAGTTTTTCCAGCACCATTTACTGAAGAGGTTTTCCTTTTACCATTGGATTGACTGGTACCCCTTGTCAAAAATCAGTTGACTGTATGTTTGGGGATTTATTTCTGGGGACCCTATTCTGTTCCATTGGCCACCTGTCTGTTTCTTTCTTTCTTTCTTTTTTTTTTTTTTTGTTTCTTTTCTTTGTTTGTTTTGTTTTTGAGAGGTTTTTGCTATAGGTCGTGTGTGCTCACCAGACCGACAGAGAGAGACAGAGAAACAGAAAGCGAGAAATCACCCCCCAGGGGGGATGGCCACGCCGCAATCCCTTCTCCTCCATTCTCCTCTCCAGATCTTGGGCATGCACGCACACGCGCCTGCATGAATTTTAAGCCACCGGATCTGGGACGTGAACCGTGGTCGACTACATGGGAGTCCAGCGACTAGCCATTATGCTAACTGCTATTCCCCACCTGTTTGTTTCTGTGCCAGTGCCATGTTGTTTTGATTGCCACAGCTTTGTATTTTATTTTTGGGTCTGGCAGTGAGATGCCACCCACTCCACTCTTCTTGTGCAGGATTACTTTGGCAATACCAGGTCTTTTATGATTCCAGACAAATTTTATGATTGTCTTTTCTAGATCTGTGAAGAATGTATCTGGAATGTTGGGATTGCATTAAATATGTAGATTAATTTGGGTAGAATTGTCATTTTGATTATATTAATTCTTCCAATCCAAGAACATGAGATGTCCTTCCACTTTTTTTGTGTCATTTTCAATTTCTTTTTTTAGCTTCTCGTAGTTTTCCTTGTGGAGATCTTTAACTTCTTTGGTTAGATTTATTCCTAAGTATCTCATACTTTTGTGGCTATGGTAAATGGAATTACTTTTTTTAGTTCTATCTCAGTTTGCCTGTTGTTTGTATATAGAAATGCTATAGATTTCTGGATGTTAAACTCTCTTTATTTGCTGATGACATGATTGTATACATAGAAGACCCAATGAGAAAACTCCTGGAAGTAATACATGAATACAGTAAAGTTGCAGGATACAAAATTAACATCCAGAAATCTATAGCATTCCTATATATGAACAACAGGCAGACTGAGATAGAACTTATTTATTATGATTATTTTTTAATTTGACCAGAGAGAGACAGAGAGAGAGAGAAGAGGAAAGTGAGAAAACAAGCTGCCAGGTCTGGGACTCTAAGCACAGTCAGCCATGTGGGAATCCAGCGCCTTTATCCACCATGCCACCTGCTGGTCCCAGAACACTCCTTGTAAAACAGCCATATACACATTTTAAGGGTACACTACACACAACATTTACTAGGATAGACCATAAGTGACCCACAAAGGAAGTCTCAATACATTGAAAATAATTCTAGTTATATGTGTTCTCTGAACCAATTAAATTAAATAACATAATGATAATGGAAAGATCTCTAGAAAATTTCCAGATCTATGGAAATTACACAACACACTTCTAAAAACTCATGGATCAAAGACAAATTCAAAACAGAAACTAGGAAGTTTTTCAACTAAATTGAAATAAAAATACAGTATATAACAATTAGTGGCATGTCACTAAAGCAGTACTTAGTGGGAAATGTAGAGCACCAAATTATATTAGAAAAGAAGAAAGGTTTTGGAACCAGGTGGTGGGCAGTGGTGATGCAACGGGACTTACATAGGAGAAGTCCTGGGTTCCTTCCCTGGGACCTTTGCCAGGCAGGTGCATGCCTATGATGCAGGCTTGCTGAGTTGGGGGATGGGTTGTAGTGTGGGGACCCTGTTAGTGGTGCCTGTATTTCTCTGTCTGTCTCTCGCTTATGAAAGAAAGAAATAAATAAAAGTGAAAAAGGAGGAAGTCTCAAATCAGTGACTTTAGCTTCTAACTCAGGAAATAATTAAAAATAAAAGATCAAATTAAACTCAAACAGAAAAAAAAAGAATAATAAAATGCAAACTTGAAGGGGCCAACAGGTGGTATGGTTAAGGGGCTGAATACTCCCACATGTTCAACCATAGTTCACTAGGTCCATAGTTCCTGGACCTAGTGGCTTGCTTTCTCCTGTGTCTGTCTCCAGTTGAATTAAAATAAATGAATGAATAAATAAAAAATTAAATAAATAATTCTAAAAAAATACAGACTTGAAAAGCGATAGATAATATTAATAAATCAAAAATTGCTTCTTTAATAAAATCAATGAAATTGGTAAGTCTTAACCATACTGAACACAAATTACCAAAATGAAAAAGGACAGCCGTGATGTGATTACAGATTCTACAGATAGTAAAAGGTGATAAAGGGCTATTATAGACAATTTTATGACAGTAAACTCAGTTCAAATGGACACATTATTTGTAAGATACAAGCTACCAGATCTCACTCCAAAGAGATAGCTGACTTAAATAGTTGTGTATCTATGAAAGATAGATAAATAGAAAGATAGATTGAATTGGTCGCTAAAAACTTCCCCACAAAGAAAACTTCAGGCCCAAATGACTTTACTGGTGAGTCACACCCAACATTAAAAAAAAAAAAATGTACCAGTGATACTATTTTTACCCAGTCTTTTCCAGACAATTAAAGAAGAGAGAATATTTTGTATGTCACACTACAAAGCTAACATTACTCTGTATGAAATGATAAATGATATTAAAACCAGACAAATATAAGAAAAAAACCCTATAGACAATATCATCATGAGCATACTTGCAAAGAATTTTTTTTGAAATAAAATTTAGCAAATTATGTCCAATATCATATAAAAAGAACAATATATTATAGTCAATTGGAGTTTATCCCAGAGATGCACTGTTGGCTTAAAATTAAAATAACCAGGGACCGGCAGGTGATGTAGTGGTTAAGGTGGTGGCCTCTTGGACCTGGTGGCTTGAAAATCACACTGCACATGTGTGTGTGCATGCCCAAAATCCCAAGAGGAGAATGAAGGAGAAGGGATTGGGATGTGACCATGTCCACTGGGGGTACTTTCTTCTCCCTGTCTCTTTGGTGAGCATGTATGCTTTCCGGCAAATTAAAAAAGAAGAGAGAAAAAAATTAAGAAGAAAAGTCAATCTGTGTAACTCACCATATTAATAAGCTTAAACAACAACAAAACAGAAAAGCAACAAAAATCTAAAACCAAATCACGTTTTTATCACAATAGACTAAGAGATAGATAGCATTGCCAAATTTAATATCCATTTATGTAAGATCTCTCAATTAACTAGAAACGAAACTCCTTTAACCTGTTAAACGTGTGTATAAAACCTTTTTGTTCTTGTTTGCAGTGTATTCAAGTATCACGCGGAGCAATGGATATAATGGAAGTTGCATATGGCTCTGGGTCAGAAATACTTGAGTGCAAATCATAATCTTTCTACTACTGTGACCATTAGAAATTAGGGAGCCTCTCTGAGCCCAAGTTTTCTCATTTGTAAACAGAGAAAATAAAGTCTACCTTATGAACCTATTTGTGGTACAAACAAGTTATCCAGTGTCACTGCCTAGCGCTGCTCACACTCATTAAAGTACCCGTCTCATATATTTTGATGAGGGTAAGACTGATACAGGGCGAGTGACACTTTTCATCATTTTGATTGAACATTTGCTGCAGACCTACTATGGGCAAGGCATCAATATGGTTGGTCCAGTGGATAGAAGAGCTTTGATTTCCTTCTTTTTGAAATGACGTGATAGAGTGGAAAGGGAAGAGACAAAATGGCAATCAGAGGATGTGATGTCCCTAATCTTCAGATGGGCTCACCCTGGAAACCTCAATCAGGATTTTGGCAACAGACTCTTGTTCTGGGTCTGCAGAGCACCTGGTGACCAGGCTTAGATTTCTAGCTCTGACTACCTGTCAATGTGAAACTCACAGGACGCTAATCCAGTGGGGAAAGTTATCTTTAGATTTCAACAGTGAGGACAAATTCCAAGTGTAAAGTGTTCAGATAGAAAGCATCACTTGTATCCAGGGCTCAGCTGCATGAGGTCGGAGTTACACCAAGACCGGCTAGTCATTTCTTCGTGATTAGTCCCATCTCTTGCCAGTAAGGCTTTATACTATAGTTAACAATAGAGAAATGTTTGGAGTTAGCTTTGTTGGTATTTAATTTTTGTTCGTTACATGATCCTTAGTGATTCTGAAGGCAATGCAAGGCTTCTGAAAGAGGCTTATTAGCCATGTTAAAGAAGAGATAACATGGTTATCAACACAAGTAGGGACCCTGACAGCTAGTAAGCATCTTTGTCAACTACAAGATTTCACAGGCACACCAGAATATTAAAAACTGACAGATTTCCCATAGGTTGATCTTGGATCTTGCAGGTTTGTTCCGGAACTGCAGGCCCCCAGCTAGTGTTTGCCATTTGTCCCCAGGCTTTCATCTGCCTTGCAGGAGTGATCTGGGAGGAGGGAGTAACTGTTTGCTAGGCCCTACTCCTGAGTTTCCCACAGGTCACTTTTGTATCTCACAGCTTAACTCTGTATCTGGACCAGCGAGGTTGGGAAGGGAGACAACCACCTGCATCGACTACTACCATGGATTCTAGCACTCTCACCCATAGAACAAAAAAACTGGCACAGAGATAACACACATCATAAGGAAGTGCAAGAGCAAGCAGCGTTAGGAAAAAAAGTTGGACCTTCCATTTCACCCCCAACCCAAGCTGCCTGGAGGGAGCAAAGGACTTAAAAGAGATCACCCCAGGACCAGCAGTTAGTGTAATGACTATGTCGCTGGACTCCCACATAGTCAACCGCAGTTCATGTCCCGGATCTGGTGGCTTAAAACTCATGCCGGGCGGGGAACCAGCAGTTAGCGTAATGGCTATGTCGCTGGACTCCCACGTAGTCGACCGCGGTTCGTGTCCTGGACCCGGTGGCTTAAAACTCACGCCGGGCGCGTGTGCGTGCGTGTCCAAGATCCCGAGAGGAGAATGGAGGAGAAGGGATTGCGGCGTGACCATCCCCCCTGGGGGGTGATTTCTCACTTTCTGTCTCTAATGTCTCTCTCTGTCTGTCTGGTGAGCGCACGTGCCCTATAGTGAAAATCTCTCAAAAAAAAAAAAACCAAAAAAAAATCATGCAACCACCTGCATCGACTACTACCATGGATTCTAGCACTCTCACCCATAGAACAAAAAAACTGGCACAGAGATAACACACATCATAAGGAAGTGCAAGAGCAAGCAGCGTTAGGAAAAAAAGTTGGACCTTCCATTTCACCCCCAACCCAAGCTGCCTGGAGGGAGCAAAGGACTTAAAAGAGATCACCCCAGGACCAGCAGTTAGTGTAATGACTATGTCGCTGGACTCCCACATAGTCAACCGCAGTTCATGTCCCGGATCTGGTGGCTTAAAACTCATGCCGGGCGGGGAACCAGCAGTTAGCGTAATGGCTATGTCGCTGGACTCCCACGTAGTCGACCGCGGTTCGTGTCCTGGACCCGGTGGCTTAAAACTCACGCCGGGCGCGTGTGCGTGCGTGTCCAAGATCCCGAGAGGAGAATGGAGGAGAAGGGATTGCGGCGTGACCATCCCCCCTGGGGGGTGATTTCTCACTTTCTGTCTCTAATGTCTCTCTCTGTCTGTCTGGTGAGCGCACGTGCCCTATAGTGAAAATCTCTCAAAAAAAAAAAAACCAAAAAAAACTCATGCCGGGTGTGTGTGTGTGTGCGTGCCCAAGATCCCGAGAGGAGAATGGAGAAGGGATTGTGGTGTGACCACCCCTCCTGGGGTGTGATTTCTCACTTTCTGTCTCTCTGTCTCTCACTGTCTGTCTGGTGAGTGCATGCACCCTATAGCAAAAATAAAAAACCTTCTCCAAAAAAAAAAAAAAAGGAGATCACCCTCACATCAACAGAGTCTGAGAAATTTGGATAACATCTCCTGTCTAGCAGGGAAGGCAGGCCTATTCTCTTTCCCATAAGGCTCAAGTCTAGGCATATGGTTACTTGATCCAAGTGTCAAGTGGTCAGATAGAATCTCACTGAACTGAATCGGGTACAAGTTACGTAAGCCTTGTTCTGTACTGGAAGACACAGCCCTCTTCCAGGACACACCTGGGTTGTAGGATTGCTTTCCCTTTTGCCTCTGGCACTACAGAATCTACTTCAAAAGTTAGGAAGAAGTATTTTATCAGATGCCTAAAACTCAGTACAGAGACACAAAAAATATGATGAGAAAATAAGGAAATATCTCTTCCCCAAAGGAATGTAATAATTTCTCACCAATAATGGACAACACAAAAGAATTCACAGAAATGACAGAAGTAATTCAGAATATTCATTGTGATGAAATTGAATGAGGTGCAACAGAAAATGGCCAATCATTTCCGGGAAATCAGAAAATTATTATATGACATGAAGGGGAAGTTCCATAAAGAGATAGATACTCCAAAAAACTATCAAACAGAACTTATGGAAATGAAGTATACAATACAAATAAAACTCTCCCTTGAAAGCATTAACATCAGATTGGACCATGCAGAAGAAAGAATCTCTGACTTGGAAGACAAAGCCTCTGATTTAGTTTAAACCACCAAAAAGAATTTGGAGAAAAAGAAAAGAAGATTACATACCGGAAATACTAGCACCATTTGGGTAACTATGCAAGTATCACTAATGTTGAATGTTAATGGATTAAACTCTACACTAAAAAGACACCGGCTGGCTGAATGGATCAAAAAACAGGAACACACTTCACTGGTGAAAGACATACATAAACTGAAAGTGAAGGGTTGAAGAAAAATATGTCATGCAAATAAAAACTAGAAAAAAGGCTGGAGATACAAAACTGGTATCAGAGGAAAGAGAGTTCAAGTATAAAAATATGAGACAAAAAAGAACACTATATAGGAAGAACCAATTCACCAATAAAACATATCACTTATAAATAGCTACATACCCCAAACTGGAGCACCCAAATACGTGAAAGAAATATTGTTAGACCTACAAGGAGTAATAGACTGCAACACACTAATCACTGGAAATTTTAATGCATCAACTAGTCACTTCTGGACCAATCATCTAGACAAAAAATAAACAGAGACACAGGAACTAAGTAACACTATAAACCTAATGGATTTGGCAGGCATCTATAGAACCTTTCACCCAATAACCACGAAATACACATTTTTCTCATCCCCACATGGAACATTTTTGAAGATTGACCAATATGATACAGTACAAAACTAGTCTTTATAGAGTAAAAAGCACAGAAACTATATCTAGCATCTTTTCTTACCAAAGTGGAATTAAACTTGAAATCAACAACAGAAAGAAACCTCAGAAATACACAGTATATGGAAACTAAACAACCTACTCTTGAATGACTTCACTACTACTGAAAAAATTAATACTGAAATAAAAAGATTCTTTGAAACTAGTTAATACACACACAAGACTTCATAACTTACAGGACATAGTGAAAGCAGCCATAACAGGGAAGTTCATAGCAAGTTCATAGTCTCACAAGAAAAAGCCAGAAAGGTGAGAGCAGATGGCATAGTTGTTACATCTCTAGACTCCCATGTAGCTGATTGCAGTTTGAGTCCTGGACCCGGTGGCTTGATTACACCAGGAAACATCTCAAAAAGAGAATGGAGAAGGGATTGTGGCATGGCCATCCTCCTTGAGGGGATGATTTCTCACTTTCCCTCTCACTGTCTCTCTCCAGCAAGTGCACACCTACTAAAACCAAAACACCTTAAAAAAAAAAAAAAGACAAATAACCTAACAACACATGTCAAGGAACTGGGAAAAAAAAAAAAAAACCAAAACCAAAACCAAAAAACAGGAAAACCCCCCAAAATACCAGAAGAAATGAAGTGATAAAGATTTAAGCACAAATAAATAAAATGGAAGATAAAAAGGACTATATAGAAAAATAAATGAAGTCAAAATCTGTTTTTTTGAGAGGATAAGCAAAATTGACACACTGTAAGCTAGACTAATCAAGAATAGAGAAAGGAACCAGATAAATAAAATTGGCAATGAGATAGGCAATATTACAACAGATGTTAATGTAATTCAAAAGATCATGAGCAAATACTGTGAGTGACTATACACCAACAAACAAGAAAACCTAGTTGAGGGACCAGCAGTTGGCATAATGGCTATGTCGCTGGATTCCCATGTAGCCGACCGCAGTTTGAGTCCCAGACCTGGTGGCTTAAACTCATGCACACAGTGCAGATGTGTGTGTGTGTGCCCAAAATCTGAAGGAGAGTGGAGGACAAGGGATTGTGGCGTGGCCATCCCCTTCAGGGGGTTGATTTCTTGCCTTCTGTCTGTCTGTCTCTCTCTGTCTTTCTGGCGAGCACATGTGTCCTATAGAAAAACCGTTCAAAAAAAAAAAAAAGAAAAAGAAAAGAAAAGAAAACCTAGTTGAGATGGGCAAATTTCTGGACACATATAATTTACCTAGATTGAACCAGAAAGAAGTAAAAACTTGAATAGACCCATAACAAGCAATGAGATTGAATCAATAATAGTCTCCCAAGAAAGAAAAGCCCAAGTTTCAGTGACTTCAATTTTGAATTCTACAAAACTTTTTCTTTAAGAATTATTTAATTTAATTTAATTTATTCAATTAAAAAAATTTTTGAACAGAGAGAGACACAGATAGAGAGAGAGGGAAAGCGAGAAAGCAAGCCACCAGGTCTGGGGCTTCAGCCGTAGTCAGCCATGTGGGAATGTTCAGCACCTTAACTACCACGCCACCTGCTGGCCCCTGAATTCTACAAAACTTTTAAAGAATAACTAACCCCATTTCTGCTCAAACTATTTCTAAAAATCCAGAAGGAAAAAAACCATCTCAAATTCATTCTATGAAGCCTTCACCACCTTGATCCCTAAATCAGACAAGGACATAACAAAAATGAAAATTACAGACCATTATCTCTGATGAATACAGGTGCGAAAATCCTCAACAAGATACTAACAAATTATATTGAGCAACACATGGAAAAGATTATATGCCAGGACAAGGTAGGCTTTATCCCCGGGATAAACGGTGGGTTGACATATGCAAAACGATACATGTAATATGTCTCATTAGAAGAAGGAAAGATAAAAACCATTTTATCATATTGATTGATTAATGCTGAAAAAAGCATTTGATAAAACATAGTATTTTCTCATGATTAAGACTCTCAGAAAAATTGGTATAGAGGGGGCATTTTTCAACGTAATAAAATCCATATATGACAAATCCATAGCTAACGTCATACAGACTGGGGAAAAGCTGAAAGCTTTCCCACTAAAAACTGGAGCAAGACAAGGCTGCCCACTCTTCCCATTCATTTTCAACACAATACTGGAAATCCTAGTTGGTGCAATCAGACAAGGGCAAAATAAAAGGCATTCAAATAAGAAAAGAAGCAAAATTAACTCTATTTGCAAACAACATGGCTATATACCTAGAAAGTCCAAAAGAATACACACACACACACACACACACACACACACACACACAGAAAACTCCTAGAGGTGAAAAGTAAATTCAGTAAAGTGGTAGGATACAAAATCAATATATAAAAATATATAGCATTTTTACACACCAACAGCAACTAAGGTAGAATTGAAGAAAGCAATCCCATTTATAACAGCCATGGAAAAAAAGATACTTAGTAAGAAACCAAACAGGGATAACAGACCTTTCCAAGGAAAACTATGAAAAACTGAAAAAAGAAATTGAGCATGATACACAAAAGTGAAAAGACATCCCATGTACCTAGACTGGAAGAATTAGTATAATCAAAATGTCAATTCTACTCCAATTAATTTACACATTCAATGCAATTCCAATCAAATTACCAGGGACATTCTTCACAGAAATAGAAAAAACAATCATATTTGTCTGAAATCATAAAAGGGCCCATATTACCAAGGCTATACTGTAGAATACTCAATTCCTCCTTCCTGTCAGGATTCTGAGCACTCATGCACACATACCTGATGTGTTTTTCAAGCCATCAGTGCTGATTTATTTTTTTTTGAGAGGTTTTTCGCAATAGGGCGCGTGCGCTCGCCAGACAGACAGAGAGAGACATAGAGACAGAAAGTGAGAAATCACCCCCCAGGGGGGATGGTCACACCGCAATCCCTTCTCCTCCATTCTCCTCTCGGGATCTTGGGCACGCACGCACACACGGCTGGCGTGAGATTTAAGACACCGAGTCCGAGACTCGAACCGTGGTTGACTATGGGGGAGTCCAGCGACATAGCCATTACACTAACTGCTGGTTCCCATCAGTGCTGATTTTGAACAGCAGTCAGCCAAATGAGATCCAACTCTCTCTCTCTCTTTTGAATGTATTTATTTATTTTAATTTGACCAAAGAGGGAAGGAGGAAGGGGGGAGCGAGAGAGAGAGAGAGAGAGAGAGAGAGAGAGAGAGAGAGAGAGAGAGAAGAGAGGAGAGAGGAGAGAGGAGAGAGGAGAGAGGAGAGAGGAGAGAGGAGAGAGAAAGTAAGAAAGCAGGTCACCAGGCCTGGGACCCGAGCCACAGTTGGCCATGTGGGAGTCCAGCACTCTTAACCACCATTTACCCACCATGCCACCTGCCGGCTTCAGAGATCCAACTCTCTTAATCACAATGCTATGTGGTCAGTCCAAGACTACATGAAAGGCATTTCACTACCTGACCTCAAAATATACTGCAAAATTATGATAAAGCAGCATGATATTGGCACAAGAACAGGCACATAGGTCAATGGAACAGAATAGAAAACTGAGAAATAAACTTTAAAACATACAGCCAACTGATCGTTGACAAAGAACACAAGGCAATACAGCAGGGAAAAGAAAGTATTTTCAGAAAATGGTGCTGGAAGAACTGGATATCTACCTGCAGAAAAATGAAACTAGACCTCTCTCTTTCACCATTAACAAAAATAAACTCCAAATGCATCAAAGATCTAAACATAAAATGACTTGTGGAAAATATAGGGGAAACTCTTGAATACACTGGAGTAGGCCAAAAAAAAAAAAAAAAAAAAAAAAAAAAAACCCCTAAAGGAAAAAAACAAAACCCAAAAAAAAAAAAAAAAAAAAAAAGACCCGTAAGACACAAGCACTAATCCCAAAAATAGACAAGTGAGACTTCATCAAGCTAAAAAGCTTCAGCACAGCACAGGAAACAATGATAAGGATAAAGAGACAACCTCAGATGGGGAAAATATTTTCATATTATGCTTCAGATAAGTGACTGATATCCAGAATATATAGGGAACTCAAGCAGCTTACCCACAAAAAAACAAACAATCCAATTAAAAAATGGGTCAATGAGCTAAACAGGCAACTTTCCAAGGAAGAGATATAAATGGCCAAAGAGCACATGAAAAAATGCTCAAAATCTTTTTTCAAGGGAAATGTAAGTCAAAGCCACAATGAGAAACCACTTAGCCCCAGTCAGAATGGCTCTGATTAAAAAAAATAAAGAACAGTAAGTGCTGGCAATGCTGTGGAGAAAAGGGCACCCTTCTGCACTGTGGGTGAGGGTATAAATTAGTACAACCACCTTGGAAGGCAATATAGAGGTTTCTCAAGAACCTACATATAGAACATATATGACACAATAATACCACTCCTAGGAATTTACCCACAGGGTGGGTAAACAGTCAGAAAGACACTTGCTCATTTATGCTTATCGCAGCATTATTCACAATTGCTAAGTCATGGAATCAAAGAGATGTCCAAGAACAGAAGAGTAGACTGAAAAAAATGTGGCACATGTACATTATGGAATACTACTCAACTTTAAAAATCAATGAGACCCTAAGATTTGATACAAAGTGAATGAATAAAGAAGATTTAATGTTAAATGAATCAAGCCAAACATTCCATGTCCTCACTCTCTATATATACTGAATGTCTGCATTTTATGGCAGAAATGAAAAGACTGAGAAACATAATAGTAGGGATGGCAAGTGTAGATACCAGAGACATATAGGAGGGGGCGAATATTGCAGGTGGGAAGGAGGGAGTCAGGAAAAATAACAAAACACTTAATAGACACAAGAATGGAAAGTTATCTGCTGAGGATGATGTATATGGTAATATCTTTGACTTGATTGCCATGCAATGCATGTATGCTTTGAAAAACCATATTGTGTGTTGTAAAGATGTACCGTGATTAAATGAAAAACAAAACAACTCTGAGAAACTTGGCAGTAGAGGCAAATGATTTCCAAGGTAGAACAGTGTCAGCATGGCAACTATTAGGTTCACAACACACTTTCTCGTCAACCTAACACACCACACACACACACACACACACACACACACACACACCCCATTCATGTCCTCCTCCCACCACAAACAACACACATTACACACACACTGCCATGATTTCAGGGAGAATGTAAGGAGAAAGGAAGGTGAAGAGACTGGAAAGAGGTGGTAAAATGAAATCGACTACGTTTTTTTTTTTTTAATTGTTAGAGGACAATTTCTTACTTGCCAGAAAGAGGGTGTGGGGGGTTGAGAGAAAGGGAGAGAGAGTAAAAGAGAGAGAGAAAGAGAGAGAACCCCCTGGTGGGTGTGATCATGTTGCAATCCCTTCTCTTCCATTCCTTTTGACAGGATCTTGAGCACTCAGGTGCATGTATCCAATGTGTTTTCCAAGCCATCAGGGCTGCTCTATTTTTATTTTTTATTTTATTTTATACATTTAATCACTACACATCACTTTGCTTGTAAGTTCAATTTACCCAGCATGAATACACTTCACACTAGTCCAGTTGAAGGTGCAAAACACATTGTCATCAACAGATAATAACCCCTTTTGTGTCCCATAAATGTCCTGCCTCTCTGTTTTCCTCCTCTATTTCCTTCCTTAAAGTCTCCCCCTTGCCTCCCCCTCCTCTCATATTGTCTCCAGAATCAATAACCATTTTCAATGCTTCTATGTCTTCCAGTCTCTCAGTTTCCACCATAGAGTGCGGACAGTTGGTGTATGTTAAGTGGAAACATACAGTGTCTTTTTTTCATAGCCTAGTTTGCTTCAGTCAGCAAATCTTCCATATTTGTTCACTTTATATCAAATGCCAGGGTCTTGTTTTTTTTTTTTTTTGTAACTGAGTAGTATTCCATAGAGTATATGTGCCATACTTTTCCAATCCATTCATCTGTTCGTGGTCATCTAGGTTGGTTCCATGTCTTAGCGATTGTGAGTAATGCTGTAATAAACATACATGTACAAGCACATTTTTGAATGAGTAGATATCCAGGAGTGGGATCATTGGATCATATGGTAGTTCTATTTGTAAGCCTTTGAGGAACCTCCATATTATTTTCCACAGTGGCTGGATCAATTTACATTCCCATCAGCAGTGTAGGAGAGTTCCCCTTTCACCCACCCCCCCCACCCTTATCATTTTTTTTTTTTTTTTTTTTTTTTTTTTTTTTAATCTTTGCTAGTCCAACTGGGGTTAGGTGGTATTTTATTGTGGTTTTAATCTGTATCTCCCTTATGAGGGACGTTGAGCATTTTTTCATATGCTTTGTGGCTGTTCGTATGTCTTTCAGGGCTGGTTTTGAACAGCTTTCATCCATGTGGGATCCAGCTTTATTAACCACAATGCTATGTGGCCAGCCCAAGATTTTTTTCTTTTCTTTTCTTACAAGAAGGTGCATGGACTTGCTGGGGAAAGACAAAGTCAGAGAGAGAGGGAGAGGAGAAAGCACACCCCAGTCCTTAAGGGGTATGGCATTGCTGCAATCTTTTCTCCATTTCTCCCTCGTTTTGGAATTTTGGGCATGCATGCACAGGTGCCTGGTGTGTTCCTCAAGTTGCTGGGTTCAAGACTTGAACCATAAAGTTGGCCATGTGGAATCCAGCTAGCTTAACCACCATACCACAGAGCTGGCCCTCAAGACTAAGGGAAGACCTCTTCTTAGAGGTAGACTGCTAACCCTGGGCTCCTCTTGGGCCAGAGAACATCTTCCTATCTTACTTCTAGGCTTTCAGAACTAAGTACTTTTTTCCGTATTTGATTATTTCATAGGATTATTTATATAACATGAAGGAGTCTGGTAGGTGTATTTTTCAATTTGAAGTAAAAGTGGTATTGCTCTTTTAGCTAGGTGTGATGTCCTTCATGCTATTAGGCCTGTCCTTTCCTATGTGGAGAAAGACCCTGATAGAAAAGAAGGTAAAGAATTTAAGCATTTTGGGAAACACCTCTGAGTCTTTAGAGAAGGGACAAACTAATTCCGTAACATTAGACCCATCACTAGGGTGAGCAGAGCTGATGTCTAGGGTAGATGACACAAATATCATACAAAAAAATACATTATGGAAAAAACCCTGATGTTAAAAGGAGGCAAAATATATTTCTATTTCATTTTCCGGTACAATTTAATGCAGTTTAGACATGAGAATCTGTGGTCACGTCTGTAGATTCTTCCTTTAGTCAATAGAACTCACCTAAGTTAATACTTAACATGAGGACAGGCTCCTTTCATTTCTTATATCTTTCATTTGGATGTTTCCAGAACCAGCAGAAAGGGCAGGGGGCCTAGGATCACAGGCAGTGGCCATGGAGGCAGCAAGAGCAGAGCAGGGGACCTGGTCCATGGAGCCAGGCAGCCTCAGACCAGAGCCTGGAATCTTCTTCCTCTGCAGAGGCTGTGACTCACTCCCTGGTGGCCAGCCCAGGCCTAGAGGTACCTGCCCTGGGAGGTCTTCACTGCAAAGTCCAGCCTGGCCAAGCAAGCCTGGGCCTCAGTAGCCAGGACCACAGACTCCCTGGGCCACAGGGCCCCTGCGTGTTGGTGTTCACATGGTCCTGGAGGTGAGGAGGCCTACAGCTGGGGCCTGAGCTCAGGGGAGAACTGAGCATTAGCCAGACTGTTCTCCACCAGCAGTTCCCTAGCTAGAAATAGATGTTCTGGTGGCTTGCTAGCCAACAGCAAGATGTAAAAAACATACATATATATATCCTTCAAAGCGTTCTTAGCTTCACGCCTCAGTTCTCAGTGGCTCCTCTCATGCCTTGAAAACAGAGAGGAAACAAGTTTCCTCCACATTCTGATGCACATTCTATGGGCTTAAATAAACTCCAAGTTGTGGTGCAGCAGTGCTGGCCTGGCTGGCTTGGCTTCCTGCTCTTGTTTAGTCTTTTACTCTTGCAGGGCAGAGACTTCAAACCATGGGAAGGAGCTTAGAAAGTTTTGGCAACTCCCATGGAGAAACCCTGTAGAACTAGTCCACAGGAGCTGAGGGGAATGGGCGTTCCCAGCCTCGTGACTGGTGGTGTGGTAAGGAGGAGTATGTGCAGAGGTGGGAACTGTTACCCAGTCCTCCAGCTCCAGGAACAGTGGCTGCTGGTGTCCCAGGATCTGCTGGGGGCTTTTCTAGGATCTGAGGCTTGGAGTGATGGACTGATAGGTTGAAAGAGAAAAAGGCATGCTGGAAAGGAATTGAATCTGGCCATAGCCCCTCCCTCCCCCCTTTCTAGTTGTAAAGTTTGGTGCTTTTGATTTAGAGACTGAATTATGGAACAGTCATGATTTTACTTCTTAGAGATCATTTACTTTTATCTTATTCTTTTATAGAGAAGAAATCAAGGAGTGATGTTACATGACTTCCCTAACATTTATATTTCAGTGCAGGGACCTCTAGCTCTCTTATCTGTACAACTTTCTCTTGAAGTCCTCTTCCTTCTGAACCCACTAAAAGAATGTGCTTCCTCCTGTCCTCTGCCACCTTTGTTGCCCTATTTCAGACACCCATACCAGACCCAGACCCTCTGCCCTGACTGGCCTTTGTAATAACCAGTGGTAGTTCCTGTAAACACATACAAAACAGGCACACGATGAGGGTGCCCTGTGTGTTTAGAACAGGGGACCCTAGTGCCTGGCCATGGACCAGTACTGGTCCGTTGCCTGTTAGGAACCAGGCTGCATAGCAGAAGGTGAGCAACTGGGGGAGCCAGTGAACAAAGGTTCATCTGTATTTACAGCCGCTCCTCATTGCTCATGTTAGCACCTGAACTCCACCTCCTGTCAGGTCAGCTGCAGCATTGGGTTCTCATAGGAGTGCAAACCCTATCACGACTGCACATGTGAGGGATCTGGGTAGTGTGCACTCATAAACCACCTCCCACCCCCATCCATGGAAAAGCTGTTTTCCACAAAAACCAATCCTTGGTGCCAAAGAAGTTGGGGATTGCTGGTCCAGAGGACTGATTCTGAGAAGCCTTCACTTTCTTTTCTTTTCTTCTTTCTTTCTTTTCTTTCTTTCTTTTTTTTTTTTTTTAAGAGATTTTTGCTGTAGGGTGCATGTGCTTGCTGGAGAGACAGAAAACAAGAAATCACCACAAAAGGGGCATGGCCATGCCACAGTTCTTTCTCCTCCATTCTTATCTCAAGTTCTTGGGCGTTCACACACACACACCTGGTGTGAGTTTTTTTTTTTTTAAAGAGGTTTTTGCTATAGGGCGTGTGCGCTCGCCAGAAAGAGACAGAGAGATAGAAAGCGAGAAATCACCCCCAGGGTGGCTGGCCACGCCACAATCCCTTCTCCTCTATTCTCCTCTCAGGATCTTGGGCATGTACGCACAGGCGCCTGGTGTGAGTTTAAGCCACCGGGTCTGGGACTCGACCCGCGGTTGACTACATGGGCGTTCAGCGACATAGCCATTACACTAACTGCTGGTCCCCTGGTATGAATTTTATGCGGCTGGGTCTGGGACTCCAACCGTGGTCGACTACATGGGAGTCCAGCGACGTAACCATAATGCCATCTGCAGGTCCTGAAAGGGTTTCACTAGCAATGTGTAAGGGGTTTAGAAGAAAGGCTGTCCAAGCCAGAGATATGTGCTTCCCAGGTAATGAGAAGCAGTGACTGACAGATTAGGTAGAGGGTGTTATTTCTCACTTCTCACTTGGGCCAATGCTTCATAGCCTTCCTATATCTGTCCTCTCCTGCCCATCCTCTCGCCCTCACACACATAGGTCACTTTCTACAAGTCATGAACACTTCTTCAAATGTAGAGTTTGATTGTATTGGGAAAGAACGCTGAGGACGCTGGCCAGGTGTCGGCAATCCTGCCTTACTGCTGTTGCTCTTCGGAAAACGTCCCTCTCCGATGCTCTCTTGACTTTTGCATCCATGTCTGGCTGAGAGGGTCTTGGAAAAGCCAGACGGGGTGGGAGGAGTTGGAGTCTCACTAAGTGACTCCAGCTGGGGGGTTCTTATACGATCCAGTTGTTTTATTTGGTGCTGTTTCATCATCCTCCAACCTACTTTTTATCTTTTCCCATCAGAGAGCTAAGCATTTCTTTCTTTATCATTGATTTCTAGGGGGTTAGTTTGGGTTTTGTTTTAGGTACTTTGAAGAAGCAGGATAGACTTCTATACAGAATTTGGCTTGGATATTGGTGATGCCACACACACACCAAGAGAGTTTGAAAAGATTTATGTACATGTAATGAGGTTTATTGGGAAAGAATGAGACAAGCGTCTCAAGCTCGTCCAAAAATGTTCTGAGGGAGCAAGGGAGGGAGACAGATCTGAAGTTTTACTGTAGTTAAAGTGTGGGGTTAGAGGAGGGGCTTGCATGTTGTCAGGTCCAGCTGGTGCCAAAGCAGGGAACACCCAGGCTTTCTTATGGGCCTGCTCAAATGGGACCAGAGGGGGCAAGGAGTGGATTAAAAATCCATTAAAAAGTGAGGCCAGAGGACCAGCAGATGTCTGGACTCTCACATAGTCAACCACAGTTGGAGTTCTGGACCTGGGGGCTTACATCTCACACTGGGCACATGTGTATGCGTGCCCAAGATTCCGGAGAGAACAATGAAGGAGAGGGGACTGTAGTGGACTGTAGTGTGGCCATCCCCCTGGGAGGGAGGTTCTTGCTTTCTGTCACGGGGCAGGGGGGAGGGGTGGAAAGGGTT